>NW_024870723.1:1200000-1800000 GCF_019054845.1 Dipodomys spectabilis | reverse complement strand
AGCATCAAGGTAAAGAGTAGCAGAATGTCAATCAAAGCAAGGGGAGAAGAAATTGAAAACATCCACCCACCTCTCATAAGATAAAGATAAATTTACAGGAGACGAAAAGAGAGCTTTTAAACAACCTCAAGTTTGCCTTAATCAAGAAAATGGAGAATCATCAAGAAATCCTACTTTTGTTGTTTCAGCCCTTCTACTTCCAAGTATTGATGTCCACTTCCCCCACCCCCCAAAAAAAGGAAAAAGAAAAAAATTTAGAAAATGTTGAGTTCTAAACTTGTGATCCAAACACATTTCAAAGACAAGTGACATCTGGTGAGCAATGTTGTTTGGAAAAAGTCACTTGATCAAATGATGTTGATTTGAGTCCCACCATAGTGAGAAAGAAATGGAAAGTTTTCATTGCAAACTTTGGGTTTAACATCTCTGTTTTGGATGTTAGGGGAGCCAGAGAGATTTTCCAAAAATAAAAGAGTAATGTAAAAGAAACCATTATACCTTGGCAGGCCCTAAATGTTTTATATTTCCCCCAGAAGCTAACACATTTCTGTACACACATGTGTGCGTGCACACACACACACACATACACACATACACTTCCACATGAATAAGCTACTCACATATCATTCTGAACTATTTTAATCCCCTCTTTCTTCCTCTTCTGGTGTCAAGGCCATAAACGAACACTTAAATATGTGATTCTTTGGAATTTGGATTGTGTGGTCAATGGAAACCACTATTTTAAATTCCCTGAAAACATGGGTCATGGATACTATATTTAAATACATTTTGGAGTCATCAGGTGGCTAGATTTTTCCATGAATGTTTTCACCTTACATTGAGTAATTCACTCATACACACAAACACACCCCTCATTCCTTCCAACTCTGTAAGTAAACACAACACTACCCACGTCACTCTGATGCACACATGGTCCCTAATGATGTCAAAGGAACATGATGTCTTCTTGGATTTTCCACACGGGTTGAAAAATAAGAAGTTACAGGAAAGGAAACACAGCTCGAGCTAGTCATTCAGTCTCTCAAGGTAGACAGTGCAGGTTGGAATGTGTTTTGTCGATTATCCTTTGAGTTTAGGGAGGGCTGGAGTATAGACCAGGTAAGCCTAGCTGAACCCTATGAAGAGTTTGGAAACAAGAGCCAGTATGTGACCGTAATTGATACTGAGCTTGTTGTTTCCGGTGGGTGCTGAGCTGTTGTTTTCTTTCATTTCAAAGCATGAGCATAATACACAGAGGAATCACCTTATGAAGATTAACATGTTTTCCTTGTCCCTGAGATCTACTCAGGGTGGTTAACCAACTACAGGTCCATGCACATCAGGGGCATTCTCTTTTGTCACCACAGGAACAAGTGAGCACTGTGGCCTGCAATTCAGAAGGTCTTAAGATTCTGTTTGTGATTCGATTGTTGAATCACTGTCACCTTAGGCCCCATTAGTTTTTCCTTTGAAGTGGTCAAAGTCATAACCCTTGGCAAAAGGAACTGCATGGGTCCTCATTTCTTCCTCTCAGCTAATGGCAAGAAGGCAGAATGGTTTTCAAGGCAGTGTGTTTTATTGGGAGGAGTGATTTCCATTAGTTCCCTTTGCTGTCACTTACCTAAGAGAAAGAATAGTTAACTTGTAACCTCTGGAATGCAAGTGTTCCATCCATCAAATAAAGTTATGCTCACTGGATGATTTCTTGAATGTTTTAAGATACAAAATATGATATCATGTTTCTTTTGTAATGGTTTAACTGTAGTGTAACTGATACATATTGGTTACATATAATTTATGTGTAGATAAGTACATACCCTTGAAACCATCATCATTATCAATGCCTTTAACTTATCTACCACCTCCCAAGGAAGGCTAGATTTCTGAGTCAAAAGATAATTCAAAATTGTTTTTTCAAAGTAACTTGCATATAGTTTTCCAGCGTATTGAGCCATTTACATCTAAGAGTGGGTAAGGGTTCTCCTTTCTCCATGTCCTTGTCAAGACTTGTGTGTTCTTTGGTCTTTTCATTGTGGCCGTCTCATCAGGAACAAAGTCATTGGTGGTATTTAACACGTTTTCAGATACCTGTTGCTTTTTGATGCCTTTCAGTTTGCAAAATTATTCCCTTACCTCTTCTTTAAAATCAGGCTTTAATCTTTTCTTTTGAGTTGCAGGAATTCATTACGTATTTTGGATATTAACTCCTTTTGAGATACAACTCTGCAAATATTATTTTTTGTTTCACAGGGTGATTTTTCTTTTCTTTTTTGTTTCCTTTTTTTTGTGCAGAAACTTTTTAGTTTGTTGCCATTCTTTGTATCAGATTTTGTTTTTGTTACCTGAGCTTTTGGTGTTATATTTTAAAAAATCATTGTGCAGCTTAATGTCTAAGTGATGTTTTTATGTTTTCTTATAGAAATTTTTAATCCATCCTGAATTGATGGTATAAGATAAAGAACCTAAACGACCAACTTCATTTTTTTTTCTTTTCTGTTGTCGTGGGGCTTGAACTCAGGGCCCGGGCACCATTCCTGAGCTCTTCTATTCAAGGCTGATGCTCTACCACTTGGAGCCATAGTGCCACTTTCTGGTTTTCTGGTGGTTAGTTAATTGGAGATAAGCATCTCATTGAATTTTTTACCTGGGGTGGCTTTGAACAGTGATCCTCAGATCTCAGCCTCTTGAGTAGCTATGATTAGAAGTGTGAGCCACCAGTGCCCATTTCATTTTCATTCTTTTAAAAACTCCAGATTTTTTTTTTGCTTATGTGGTGCTGAAGAATCGAACCCAGGGCCTCATGCATGCAAAGCAAGCGCTCTACCACTGAGCCACCTTCCCAGCCCTTCATTTTCATTCTTTAGCATGTAATTATCCAAATTTTCCCAACACCATTTATCTTTTCCTCAAAGTATATTTCTCACATCCTGGTCAGAGATCATTTGATTTTATATTTGTGGGTCTCTTACTAGCCACTTCATAGATCTACAGTATTTTAATGCTAATACCATATTGTTTTTATTACCATACTACTGTAATATGTTTTGAAACATGAATTGTGAAACTCCAAATTATTTTTATACCTTCTCAAAGTTCCTTTGCTCTCTGGAGTGTCTTGTTGCTCAAAAGGTATTTTAGCATGATTTATTTCTAATTGTATTAAAAATTACAAATTAAATTACAAACAAAAAATTTTGATACAGACTGCATTATTTATGTAGATTGCTTTTAGAAGTTTAGACATTAAAAAAAATCATGTCTTACAGTCTGTAATAAATGAATTCCTTACATTTATTTGTGTGTTTTTAAATTTCATTTGTCAATGTTTGATAGTTTTTGGTGTATAATTCTTTCATACTCTTGGCTAAATATATTCCTAAATATTTCATTCTTCATAGTGTTATTATAGATGGATTTTTTTATTAATTTACTTTTCAGATAGCCATTTTTAGTATATAGGGGCATAATTCATCTTTGTATGATCATATGTACTTCAACTTTATTGAATTATGTTATAGTAGATTTTTGGGTGGTAGGGTGGAGACTTTTGGCTTTTATGCAGTGAAATTGTTGCATCATCCACAAACAGAGGTCATTCCTCCAATACAATGTGTGCTTGTTCACTGAATGGAACTTGTGACACGATCTTAAATATGTTATGGTTTCTCTGCATTTATTTCTTTTTCTTTCTTTTTTTTTTTTCAGCTTATGTGGTGCTAAGGAATCGAACGCAGGGCCTCATGCATGCGAGGCAAGCACTCTACCACTGAGCCACTTTCCCAGCTGATTTCTTTTTCTTTTTGCTTTTCTAACTGGATAATTTTTCTGTATCTCGGTGTCTCTCTCTTTCCCTGCTCTCTCTGTTTTTCTTCTCTGTCTCTATTTTTGTTGTTGCCTTTCTCTTCTTCCTTGTTCCCCTTCTCCCTCTTTCCCTTCTTCAATCTCCCCTTCTCCCCGTCTCTGACAGGGTCTTGGTTTGTGACACATATAACCTTCATGATCTTTGTGCCTCTACCTCCTAAGTGCAAGATTATATACATGTACTACCATGACTGTTTTCTAACCTGTTAATTTCAAGTGTCTTATCTGCAAGTTTATCAATTCTTTATTTTCTTGATCAAATCTGCTGTTTTAAGATTCTATATTGAACTTTACTTCAGTCCTCATGTTCCTGTGCTTCAGGGTTTGTTTTGTTTATCAATTATCATTCTTTTTTTCTAGTTTTCTTCATTGATTGATTTCTTGATTTTATTTAGTCACCTGTGTTTTCTTGTTAGTTCTGAGTCCAGGAAAACAGTTATATTAAAGTTTTTGTCTAGGAATCCATAGGTCTCCTTTTCTGTAGTGTTGGTTAATTAAGCTTTATTTTAAAGACATCTGTCTTATTTATCCATCACTTCATCTATTCATCTGCTATGCTTTTGCTGGCTATGTTTCATCTGTTAATTAATGTTAAAAACTGTTTTTGGTGCTGAAGGTGAATTAATGAAGGTAGACAAATATCACCGTGGTTTTTTAATTCCTAAGGTAAAAATCACATAGCAAATAAAATAAGGAAATTAAACACATCATTTGTGGGAGGTATAAAATAAGATTAAGAAGAGAAAAAATGAGGCAGGGATGGAAGGGAGAAATGGCTAAGAAAAATGGGAGAAACGATCTAACAGTCTGAATGTGGGAACACTGTGTTAATATCTGAAGTCAAGCAGAAAAAAAAACTTTTGGAGGAAGAAAACACAAAGTAGATGGAGCCATGAATAAAAAGGCTCAGAGATAAGAGGATGCTCTATTTGTCAAAGAGACTAACTTAGCTTATGAAAAGAGGGGAAAAGGAGTAGAGTAGGCCAAAGTGGAAACACCAAACACTGAGGGCCATAACCCAGAAACGGGCTTTGACTTTCTGAACCACAAGGGTTACCTTCTAGAGAGTTCTATGAAAAGATGGCACTATTTGTCTTATGTTTGCAAAGACTACTCTCTGACACTTACTGCAGCATGGTTCACAATAGATATGAAATAATTTAAAGTATCCATCTGTAGAAGGATATCTCTTAGAGAAAATGTGGTACAAATACACAGTGAAAGTGTATCAGATTAGAGAGAAGGAAATTATAGAATTTCTTGACCATAGATTAATGTGGAGGACATCCCATTAAGTGAAATCAGCCAGGTACTGAAGTATAAATTCCATCTGATCTCACTTAGGTGGAATCCAAAAAGGTTGAGCATGTAGAAGTGGAGAGTCCAATGGTGGTTTCCAGACTGGATGGGAGGGATTAAGGAAAATTTGGTCAAAGAATATGTTTCCACTTAGATAAAAGGGATACATTTAAGATATTTACTGTACAACATAATGACTGTTGTTAAGAAAAATGTATATTGCTGTTGAATGTTGCTAGCCAGTTCTAAGTGTTCTTGCCACAAAAATAATGACTATGTGAAGTCATGAATATATTAATTAGCTCAATATGCCACCCCACTGTATGTGCGTGTATATGCATTTAGTAAGAACATACACACATATATATTTAAGAACATCACATTGTGCATGTTAAACAAACCCAATTTATATTTGTCCACAAAAATTAAAATAGAGACTATTTTAGTTGCTATATTGAAGGAAAGGTGGAGGCAGATTAAACAGAAACTGAATAGGAATAGTGTGCAGGCCTTTTCAAGGAGATATAAAGAGGAAGCTGTGAGAAGTAATGGTGCTTGTGTGTGTAAAGATATTGCCTAGAAGACTGAGGAACTCAAGAGACAGGAGAGCAAATGAGACAGAAGGAGGGATAAAGGAAGGAAGGGAAGAGAGAGAGACAGTGGAGAGAGAGACTGAGAGAAAAGGAAGAATATTCATATTACAAGTTTGTTGTCTTTAGATGTGTAAGTATGGTTTCAAGGAAGAAGATGTGAAATTTTTTATATATATTTTTATTGTAAGGATAATGTACAGAGGGGTTACAGTTACATGAGTAGGGTAAGAAGTACATTTCCTATCAAGCATTGTTACCCCCTCCTTTGTTTTTCCATTACCATCCCTTCCCTCTCCACATACCCAACTTCTCCTTCCCACCTGCCAAAAGTTTAAAGTTCGTTTTCAACATAGTGTCTTGTACATCTCATTGTTACAATGGGTCATCCTGTATCCTTTTTTGGGGGGGGGGGGCGGGGGGTCCGGTCGTGGGGCCTGAACTCTAGGCCTGGGCGCTGTCCCTCAGCTCTTCAGCTCAAGGCTAGTGCTCTACCACTTGAGCCACAGCGCCACTTCCGGCTTTTTTCTTTTTGCTTATGTGGTGCTGAGGAATCGAACCCAGGGCCTCAGGCATGCAAGGCAAGCGCTCTACCACTGAGCTACCTTCCCAGTCCCTCATCTTGTATCCTTATTTCAGCATTTTGTTGTTTTCCTTCCCCTCCCCAAATTAGAAAAATGTATATAGAAGATGCAGGACACAAGAATCAAATACAGTGAAAATAGGGGTTATACCATGGGGGAAGAACATATAAAAGAAACAAAAAAATCACACAGTACATTATAAGTACATTCAAAACAACAGTAACAAAGCTAAAACCTCTTGTGTCCCTATCTTGAGGTTCATTTCACTTAGCATCATCTTATATGGTCCTATGTACATAGATTATTGGGACAATAATGTAAGTTCAGTTCTGAAAAGTTACATTTATTTATTTGTTTGTTTTCTTTAATATCAGTCCTAAGACTTAAACTCTGGGTGCTGTCCCTGAGTTTTTGTTTTATTTTCCCCCTGAGCTGTTTTGCTCAAGGCTAACATTCTACCATTTCAGCTGTAGCTTTACCTCTAGCTTTTTGGTAGTTAATTGCAGGTAAGAGTCTCTTGGACTTTCCTGACCAGGCTGGCCTTGAACTGTGTCCTGGCTCCCAGCTGAAAAGTTAATTTTCAATACAAAGTACAGCTTCTGTGGTGATAAACAACTGGCGAAAAGTATAATGCTTGGGTGCAATTCTTCAAGATAAAATCTGGTAGTTTTCACCAAGATGATATTTTAAAGGATTGGAATAGTATGAGGCTGAACACTGAATATGTATGCATAAAGAGAAATTATCCCAGGCTTGAATCTTAGTTAGGCATTCAATGTCTAGGAATGGGAAGAATTAGACAAATCTTCAAAGGAAGATGAAAAGTGGCTGAGAGAAAGGAAGTAAACTTGATGAACAAAATGGCCCCACAGACAGTGAACGAGGAAAGAAAGATTAGCACTATCAGTGCTGCCAGTATACAGGACATTTAATCATGATAATTATCAATGCAGTCATTGTTGATCATTTTGATAAGAGTGGTTTTGGTAAAAGTTTGACCACAAAGAGTATGAGAAGAAAGAAATTGGTAACCCTTTCAAGTTTTCTTTTAAGGGATACAGACAAATAGATTGTTAATAGAAGAAAAAAATAGGGTCAAGCAGTTTAGTGAATACTAAATATATATATATATATATATATATATATATATAATAGTAAGTACCATTGTGAATATGTATGTATAATTTACTTTGGTTTTTTGAATATGCCTATTACACAAACTTTGTTAATGGAAGAAATAATAATGCATTTGGCATGCTCAAAGGAAAGATCATCTAAAGAGATGATAGGAAAACTACCTGAGAAATATCTTTGACTAGATAAAAAGAGAAGATCTACTGGTTAGCTGGAAATCACTGTCGTAATTTCATGATTCCATCTTGACTATTACTTGTGAAGACAGCACGTACATCAAAACTTAGAATGTAGCCCATTCTGTATCTACCATATATAAAACAACATATATGTAGGGAGATAGGCAAATGTAAATGTTGGAGTTCTCTTGACCCATTCCATATTCTTATTGAAATGACAAGGCTGCCAGATGAGTATGAGATTGGTAGAAATGAGTTCCAACATTTCAAGAGAGGAGAAAAACCAGCTGTGGAGATTTTTATTTTTGGAATTGATTCTGCACATGTCACTGATGCTATTCACATTTTACTGAAGAGATGCTGTCCAGACATTGGGAGATGTTTTCATGTAACTCATGAACCATCCATTCATCAGGGTTAAAAACCTCTCCAGCCACTGTCCATGCAACATGATTTTCAGAATTCTTATTATGGTTGTCTCTTTTAACATCTTGAGGTTGTCAATATTCCCTTTCAAAGGAAAATAATAAGTCGGATGCCAATGGCTCATGCCTAGCTACCCAAGAGGCTGAGATCTGAGGATAATGGTTTGAAACCAGCCTGGTCAAAAAAGTAGGTGTCATCTCCAATTAACCACCAGAAAACCAGAAGTGGCACTGTGGTGAAAGTGGTAGAGAACTAATCTTGAGCAAAAAAGCTCAGGGACAACACCCAGTCCCTGGGATCAGGCCCCATAACCACCACCACCACCAACAACAAAGAGAATGATAATAAATAAACTCAAACAGGTGGTGGAACCCTATAATCCTAGCTATTCAAGAGGCTGAGATCTGAGGACTGTGGTTTGAAATATACCTGGGTAGAAAAGTCTGTGAAACTTATCTCCAATTTACTAACAAAACACTGGAGTGGGAAGTGGGACTCAAGCAGTACCATGTCATCCATGATAGAAAAAGCCAAACCTGAGTGCTGAGTTCAAGGCCTAGTACCAGAACAAAAATAAACAGACAAACAAATCTTAAACTCAACACTCTGAATGTTTTCTGAAGGCATAAATGAGTAGAGCCCCATGATTATAATGAAGGAATGTTAACTTTAGAAATGTCCCTTTGACTGAAGCTTCTCATACTACAAATCCATATTCAAACCTACCATTCCATACCAACTTTGCCATTGATTTGTTTAAGATTAAATTCAGGATGCCACACTGTTTGAAAATTCTTCTGTGCTGGTTTCAGATTAGCATTCAAATCTATAAAGGTCACTTTGAATAACTTTCCAGGCCTAAAGAAGAATACTAGGTGCTATTTATTGAATAAGTACCAAATGCTATTTGAGCTCTTTCAGTGCACTTTTCGTTGAATTTTCAATCTCATTTGTGAGATTCAAATACTGATTTAATAGATGAAGAAAGCAAAATAACTAGAGTTGAGGTTACTTATCAAGACAGTAACTTGTTAAGTATTATCAGAGTAGCTTGCTCTGTCCTTAAGTAGTTTGATGAGGTACAAAAGGAGAGTTCAAACTCAGAAATGCAAATGTCAATATCTATGCTGTCTTCGTTGTTCCAGTGAACTAATTGTTTAAAATTCTAGTGGAAGAGCTTGAAGTGTAATCCCTTAGATTCTGAGAGCTCCTGAAAGCCCAGTTGCTTTCTTGAATTCCTCAAGTTTCCTATCCATCCACAGACAGTAAGACCCCAAACTACTGCATGCATAGTATATTAATGGGCCCACCCCACTACTCATTTCATTTTGCATGTCCAGGTTTTGTGCTGTTGTTTTAACTTGACAAAGCATTTAACCAAATGGACAAACATTAGAAGAATTGGGACATCTACTAAAAAATTTAAAAATTAACACACATGGATTGTTTTCCTATAAGAAACCTTAAACTCAGGACCTTGTAATTGCCAGACAGCTGTTGTGCCACTTGAACCATACTTTCAGCCCTTTTTTGCATTGGTTATTTTTATTTTTTGAGGTAGAATCTTTGTGCTCAGGCTAGCATTGGCTATGATGCTCCCACCTGTGTTTTCCAGTGTCTCTGGGGATGAAGGACATGGGCAACTATTGTGTTTCATCAATGGCGTGGATAACAGGCATATAACACTGTGCCTGGTCATTGGTTCATTGGATGATGATGAATTTCTTTTGCCCTGTGCTGGCCTTGAATTACAATCCCCTGATCTCTGTTTCCTAAGTAGCTAGGATTACAGGCTTAAGCCACCACACCTAGAAGTCCTGTTTTCTTCTTTATATCTGGGTGATGTTCTTTCCTTCCACATTTAATCATAATGTAAATCTTCTTCCTATGTTCTCATCCTATGTTCTCATCATACATGTGAAATTTTAACATGGCTTTTCCTAAATAACATGCTTCAAAGAGAATCCCTCTCTCCAAAGACCATTGTACACTTGAGAACTTCTTCCCATTTTAAGCATAGCATGGAATTCCCAAATGTCCAGTAATTTCACTTGTCAGACTGTTAGAAACAAGTCAGTTATACTTGTTACCCTCTGACCTTCAGCTGGCAGCAACAGCTTCTTCTTTGCATGGAGTGACACTTCTCTTGCTCGACAAATCTGAACGGTCTGCTCACCATTTGTGCACAGCTGTGGCAGCCAAAAGCATCTGGCAGGCAGCATATGGGGTTTAATTTCCTGATATTTACATAGATTGAAACTGTTTTGCTCCAGACTTCAGACACTCTTCAAGCAACAGACCCTAAGGCAAAAGTGTTCTGACAATTTCATGCCCACCTCCTATTATATTCTCCTGCTGAATTTCACTCAGCAACAAGAATGACAACAAGAATGTAGGTCTGCTAGTGCTTTATCATGTTGAAAGAGTTCTTTACCTATTTTCTTTGCTGAGTTTGTGTTTTAGATGGGTTCTCTTTTCCAGAGGGAAACTCAAGGAATAAATGAAATACCTTTAGCAAGTATCAGGTTTTTAAAATAAGTTATTTTAATAATAATACTAAAATTAAAATATTTGACAAAATTTGTCCCTTGTAATAGTTTTAAAATAATCTGTTAATTTTATTTACAATGTTATTACTATTAAGTAATTGTACAATAGAGTTGCTACCCAACACAGCAGTTTATGAACACAATGAATCTTGATCAACATCACTTCTTTCCCTCAATTTTTCCTAATTATTTTAGGCCATGTATTGAGTTTTTATGACCGAATCCTCTCCTCCTTCCTCTTAGTTTAAACATCTGACATTATTCCAGTACATTTGTTACAATAAAATGAAATGGTATTGATACAATACTAGTAGCTAAAGTCTATACTTCATTTCAGATTTCCATGTTTTTAATTTATTTTTATTTTTTACCATGAAGTAGTTGTGTAAAGGGGTTACAGTTGCATAAGTCAGGTTATGAGTATAATGCTTGTTGACAATGTTCACCCCTTCATTCTTCCCAATTCCCTCCCTCCCATCTCATTCTTTACATAGTGCACATTGAATACTGTATTTGCTCAACCTTCCTCCTACCTGGTGGGGGGAAACCCTATTTCCTTTCCCTGTTTTTTTTTGGGGGGGGAACAGTACTTCAGTTGTTCAGAGGAGTTATGACTTTGGTTCCCTCCCCAAAGCACAGCCTTCTTTAGTCAGTTTGTTTGTGTGTAAATGCATTGAACCCTATCTATGTTATGATGCCTGGTTATATGTCCACAGATGAGAGAATACATACACCTTGCTTTTTATTTCGAATGCTCCTTTTCTGTACCAAGAGCTCATCCTAGCCATTGCATTTTATTTAGTATTCACGTCTCCTTAGGTTCTCCTTGAGCAAAGTTTGTTAAGCTTTATATTTGATGACCTTCAGAGTCTTGAGTAGCAGTACTGGTTAGGTATTTTGTAGAATGTCTTTAATTGGTCTTTGAGTTTCCTTGTCTTTATGATGATACTGGAGTCTTTGTCTTTAGCTTTATAATGATATTGGGGTCTTTATCTTTCAGATGATATTGACCTTTTTCATCATGTATCATGAGTACATACAATCAAAAGGACACCATATTGTTCTCCTTGATCACCCCGCTCAGCTACCATTTCTCAGGTCTTTATTGTCATTCTTTGTTTATTCTCTCCTTCCATAATGTCTTCTTTGGACTCTGACTTAAAAAGTGGGAGTTATGATCTAGATCTTTGAAGGCAGAATAGCTAAATATTATTTGAAACTCTTCTTGGGATTTCTCTTTTCAAGCTTTTTATTTATTATGCAATCGTGCATCAGTTATGTAGTATAATCAAGTAAACATTAATTATTAATTAAAACATAATTAACTATGTATTAATTAATATGTAGTTATGGATATTCATTTTAAACATCTGGCTGTACTGCTATTCTGAAAGGGCTATACTCAGGCTAATCCTCTTCATTTATCATAGATTGACATTGAGAACCCTTCCAGTTGGCACTGTGTCACTTGAACATATCCCTATCACTATAGGATGTTTGATGGATTTTTTTTAAACTTCCTTCTTCTAGACTGCCTATCTGGACCACGGCTTCAGCTCCCAGAACCTTCTATTCTCTGGCCATGTACAAAAGTGTTGTTCATGCTAGCAAGACCTTTGAAATTTCACACGTTAAATCAGAGGATGGGTGTTTGAATTCTGTAGTTGCTACATAACGATCCCTCTTGGCTTGTCTGATGTCCACTTGAAACACGTGGCATAATTTGTGAAACTTTAGTAACATTAGTCCCTCATGGGACATGCTGTGTCTTGAAAATGAAATGTGTCAGTTTCTGTGAAAGATCTTTGAGTTCCCTAATGCCTTTTACAGTCATTGTAATATCTATTTTATCCTGCGCTTCCTATTTGGCATCGTGACATACGCAATGTATCTCATCAGCTTGTTTAGTCCTCATAACCTGACTCTTCACAACTGGTCTTCTCAACTTACAAAGAAAAAGTTATGTCATTCTTCTGAAGCCAAGCAAGTAGCAATTGGCAATATTGGGCATTTAAATGCAGAACTAAATCCAAAGCTTATAAGCCAAGAGAATATGAATAATTCTTTTCCATTTAGCAGTTCAAGATCTTAGATAATATGAGTATCTTTCCACACAGTCAAACTGAATGTATGAACTTAGAGTGAGGCATAATTGTTATGTGTTTCAACACTGGCTTTGACAGTTGTTTGTGTTTGGCCAAGTTGGATGATATTGTTGATCTCTCCAAGATAAAAAAAATCCAAACCTGGGGGCAATAAGATACACTTTGCAAATTTATTTTGTGATCTAAATGCAACAAAGTGGGAGATCATCTAACATTTCATCTGGAATAGATAAATTCCCAATAAAAGCTATTTATTTGCTTCTTCATATAAACATCCTATTTTTGAAGGTCAAAAACCATAGAATGTTGGCAAAAGCAAAAAAAAAAGAATCACCAATTTCATATTTTCCATCCCAATATCATATTATGTTCAATGGATTTGGGGTCTACTTGTTTGCTTTTTATTAGGAATAACTTAAACTGTTTAAGAGGAGAGTAATCATGTTTTCATTACAATAAAAACAATAATCAAAATTGAAGCTAAAGAAATAATTTAATTTATAATATTGCTGAAAACAGTAATATATACTTATGAATATATTTAGTACAAGGAATCTAAAGTCTGATATCTGAAAACTACAAACATTGACACAAAAAACGACTTAAATAAATGTAAAGACATTTCAGGTTGTTGGGTGCTGGCGGCTCATGCCTGTATTACTAGTTACTCAGGAGGCTGAGATCAAGACAACTGTGACTCAAAACCAGCCTGGGCAGTAGAGTCCACAAAAAAAACCATCTTCCAAATAACCTTCCAAATAACCAAATAAGCCAAGCTGGGGGAGCTCTATGTGGAGTCTTTTAAGGAACCTCCCTACTGCTTTCCAAAGTAGTTGAACAAGTTTACATTCCCACCAACAATGCAGTAAGGTTCCCTTCTGTCCACATCCCCTCCAGCATCTGTTGTTGTTAGAGTTCTTGATGATAGCCATTCTTACTGGGGTGAGGTGGAATCTCAATGTTATTTTGATTTGCATTTCTTTTATGGCTAGAGAGGTTGAGCATTTCTTCATGTATCTATTGGCCATTCTTATTTCCTCTTCAGAGAAGTTTCTCTGTAAGTCTTTAACCCACTTATTTATTGGGCAGTTGTTTCTTTGAGGATTTGTTGTTGGGGGATTTGAGGATTTGTTGTTGGGGGATTTAATTTTTTGAGTTCCAGGTGTATTTTAGATATGAGACCCTTGTCCATTGTATGGCTAGTGAAGATCTTCTCCCAGTTTGTGGGCTTTCTATTGATCTTGCTCGTTATGTCCTTTACCATGCAGAAGCTCTGCCACTTCATGCAATCCCATTTGTCCAACCTTTTTTTAATTTGTTGTGTTCAATCCCACTTTGGGACATTTACCCAAATGATCACAAACAAGACCATACTAAAGCTACCAGCACGACTATGTTTATTGCAGTATTATTTACCATAGCTAAGATATGGAACCAACCCAGATACCTCTCCGTAGATAAATGAATCAAGAATATATATATATATATATATATATATATATATATATATATATATATAATGGAATTCTATGCCTCCATCAGAAAGAATGATACCACCACATTTGTTAGGAAATGGAAAGACTTGGAAATAATTATGTTATGTGAAGTAAGCCAGGCCCAAAGAAATATAGGTCCTGTGGTTTCCCTTATTTCTAATAACTAGTATATGTCTGGGACAAGCAGAAAGGTCAAAAGCTATGTACATATGACTAGATAAGATGATGTTAGCGAAATGAACCCCAAGATAGGGACACAAGTGTTTTTTTGTTTCTTGCTATTGTTTCTAACGTATTTATAATGTTCAATGTGATTTTTTTGTTTCTTTGTATGTTCCTCACCAATGGTATAACCCCTGTTTTCACTGTATTTGAAGTCGATGCCCTGCATCTTGAATATACATTTCTCTAATTTGGGGAGGGGAAGGGGAAAAAACAAAATGCTTAAATAGGGATACATATTGACACATTGTAACAATGAAATACACAAATGAACTTTACGATTTAGGCAGGGCAGCTGGGTGCGGGGGGAGTGTAGTTGTGGAGGTGGGAGGGAAGGGATGGTAGGGGAAAAACAAAGGAGGTGGTAACAATGCTCAATAGGAAATGTACTCATTACCTTGCTCATATAACTGTAACCCCTCTGTACAGTATTTTTACAATAAGAAATGTATTTAGAAAAAACCAAGCTGGAGGTGTGGGTCAAGTGGTAGAGTACTAGCCTTTAACAAGAAAACCAAACAAATGAAAGGCCTTGAGGTCAAACGTTGGTATTGGAAGGACCCACCCACCCCCCAAAAAACCTGAATATTACATGCTGGTATATCAGAAAACTATTATTATGATAGTGCATTCCATAATCAATGCGTGGAGGAGGCTACAACAGGAGGAGTTACAGTTGAAGCCAGTTTTGGCTATAGAACCAAAACCTTTCTCAAAATAATATATAGAAAGTCTCCCAAATTAATATGCAGATTTAACATATGGTTCTTATCAAAATCCCAGGTAACATTTTTCAGAAGCTGAAGAAAACAGACTCAGGATTACCATGAGAAAAGAGGCTAATTACAGAAGAGCAAACATGGAATTCCATTTGTGTGAAATGTCTAGAATTTGCCAATCTACAGAGACAGGGTGTGAATTGGACATTGTCTAGGGCAGATGCTTTGAGAGAAATACCAGTAAGTTTGAATGAACATAAGATTGTTTTTTAGATAATGAGAATGCTTTGCAATTAATGATTGAACATCTCAGAACTTAAGGAAGTCACTACTTCTTATTCACTGGCTCAATGAATCACATACTGATAAACTTGTCAAAATTCTACTAATATACTGTGTATATCATTATATGTTTCAGATACTTAGTTCTACTCTTTATGGATGCAGCCTGTTATTTAGCTATCATTTTGCTTTTCTTTAAATATAAAGTATGAAAGACTAGCCTTGCTAAAGATTACTGGAGTAGAGTCAGGGCAGAGATTCTACTCATGATAGACTGATGCAGGATCACCTCTTATCAATTATATAAATTCCCTTTATGTCTCTCCCTTTCTGCTTTTGTTGTACACTTCCTTCTACTGCATGATTTGTGGTAGGAGATTTGATTTATATAAATGTTAATGTTATTCTGCAAACTTGTTGCAAGTACTAACAGACTTCCCCTACATCAGGTAGGAACCATTACTAAAGGATCTAGGATCCTTTAGAATAGGAAGGGGGAATCCTAAGTCATGAGTTTTAAAAATAATTATCCAAAAAGCATTGTATTCACAACCTGACTTATGGAATCATGACCCCTTTGTATGACTACTTAATAATAACACTAAAAAATGTAAGAAATAGAAAAATAAAAAAGGTATGCCATACAATCCTGGATCCATATTTGCTAGCAGCATGGTACCCCACTAGATACATTAGTTCTCTGAAACTTAGGATTCCATCTGTAAATTCTGGTTTCCAGTTTACCCAGGTCAGAAAGTTCTCCCCTCCTTCCCTTCTCTCCTCTCTTCTTCCCTTTCCTCTCCCTCCCCTTCATTTCCCTCCTCTCCTCTTCTCTCCCCTCCATTTTTCTCTTCTTTCTTGTTCTGTCCCCCCCTTGTCCTCCTCTCCCCTTCCCTTCCGCTTCCCTCATCTCCCCACCTTTCCTTATGTTTCCCTTCCTTCCCTCCTCTCCCCTGTTCTTTTCTTTTCTTCTCTCCTCTCCAAGTGATCAACCTAAACCAGATTGAAAACCTGGGGCAAAACCACACTGTGACTGGGAAATGTGTGCATGTTGGAAGTTGGCTTGCTCTTCAAGATTCTCTAGAGAAATTAGAGCGGCTAAAAATGTTTAAATCCCCAGCCAGAACCAATGATTTAATTTGATTTTATAGTTCCAAGGATTGCCTTGTTGTGGTTTCCCTCTATCATATACAGAGCTAGCCTCTCCCCGGGTGAAGAGGGAGCCAGTCCACATAAATGTGTGCTGGCACAGCAGTCAGCTGCAGACTTCTCCTGCAGTCTCTGAGGTGGTCACGTGTGCACGGAAACCCATACATAAGTATCAAAGACAGGACAGGGGCTCAGTAACTTCATGCCTTTATCCTGGCTGGAATCTAAGCTCTGTTTGCATCCTGACTCCATGCCTTTCCTGGGCAGCCTCTCTCAGATCGCCGGCCTAAGCCTCCACTTAACCACGTATAACATGGAATTAATGGCCTGTACTTCTCCATATTGACGTAAGGGTATAGAAACTGATGGCCAATACTGGGATGAGCTTCAGTCAGTTTTATGAGTGGTCTACCAGGAAATAGAAACAGGGAAATCGCTTGCAATTTGTCTTAAAGCAACTCTGTTACACTCCTATTCATCACTCTAGGCAAATAGAATTGAATTAGCAGATGGAAGATTTTTCTTCTCTTTGAGGAAATTCCTGTAAATTTTTTTGAGGTATCCTGTTTATTTTACATTGAGCTCTAGATTTCTTGACTAGGTCAAAGCACAACAAAATCAGCACCAAGAAATGGGTACATGCAAGAAAGGAGTGGAGTCAAGAGGAGAGGAGTAGAAGAACAAACAGGAAACGTGGAGGGGTGTAAATAATTCATTGTATATACTACAAAATTAAGCAAAATAAGGGAAGGGTGGGTTGAAGGTAGTGAGAACGTTGAAGAAGGTGACACTGATCAAGATGCACTATATTCACAAACTGCTTTCTTACATGGTACCTCCTTTGTACAACTACTTAAAGATAATAAAGAAGATTAAAGAAAGAACAGAAGGAGAATCAGGGATCACTTAGCCCTACAACCTCAGTGCACAGGACAAGCGGAGGGAATTGACATGGTGAAAAATACACAGCAAATGAGCTGCAGAGCCCAGATTTGATATTTGTGTGTGGGAGGGAGAGGGGGCATTCTTTCTTTTTTTAACTGCTTTGAATTGTTTCTAGAAAGTTATTATGGACACATTTAAAGACAGACATGAATGCAGGAATTAGGAAGACTAGGGAAGAACTTCCTTTATTTGCCCAGAAGAAATAGGAGAGTGCAGGAATGACAGTCTTCCTGGACTTTCTGTGTTGCACTTAGAGTTCAGGCAATAGAACCTAGCAGTCAGTGAATATTAGAATATACATGATGGAGGGCAGAATATGAGTTCATATTATCTTTGTGAACCATTTCCTGGCATGTAACATGTGATCAATACCAGGATTTGGAAACAGGCTCTTTGTTGATCCCAAATTTCCAAATCTGACACCCTCCATAGCAAGAGGAACTTCCAGATGCCTTTGGAGTATGCCCAAGTTGGAAGAATTTCTGAGATCTCTCTGCACTCATTCACGTTTGTAAGTATTCTTGAACACTGGGAAAAGTAAGCACGGGAAAGAACTTCCAAGACAACTTCCTTCCAGAATGATATGCTCTGGTTCACACACGTAAACTTTCCTAAAAGCTGGTAGAAAATTGCATGAACCAGGAAAATAATGATTTCAGGGAGTATAAAATAAATAGATGCTGTATCAGCAGAAATGAAGGGCAAAAATCTTTCACCTGCCATCTTTTTGTCAGCCCCAATTTCTGCCCTGAATGTTACCTCTTGATCATCAATACACAGACATGGAAGAGCATATGGACCTGCCGACATTCTTAGTGTATATTCATTGTACTTAACTCTCCAAAAAATTAGGCCAATTGTGATTTGAGTTTGCTATGAATTCATAGGTCTCAAAACTCTTAAGGGATTAGTAGCAATATCAAAGTATTGACTATTCAAAAGTGAGATCCATTACTGAAAATTTAGCTTAAAGTATATACAGATAACTCTGCCTAAAATAATATATAATACTTGAGCATGGCACATGAATGGTGGTAATACAATGAAAGGGGAAAACACTAAATGTTTAGTGGATATTTCTTTTCTTACTTATTTTTTTGATCGGTCATGGGCTTGAACTCTGGGCCTGGGCGCTGTCCCTCAGTTCTTCAGCTCAAGGCTAGCGTTTTACCCCCTGAGCCACAGTACCACTTCTGTGGTGCTGAGGAATTGAACCCATGGCCTCATGCATGCAAGGTAAACACTCTACTACTGAGCCACCTTCCCAACTCTAGTGGATATTTCTTAAGCAATGCACTCTGAACTAGGTGTTTGAAATTTGTCATGAATCTTATGTTTCATCTTCATAACATTTTTACAACATGTGAATGATTACTTTGAAAATTTTTATTTTCTTTATGTAGTTGCTACCATTTCACAAAGTAGTTTGAGAATACAATGCATCTTTTTTTTTATTTGAATTTTAGAAACAAATTTTTATTTAAGATCTGAAATACAACTCCTAAAATACCAAGTTTTTCAGAAAACCATGGCTACACAACAATACATTGTGTCTATAATGTTTAATGTGCATTAGTTGCAAGTACAGTCATTAAAACACCATCCTTCAACAATTTCAGCAAAGATAGAATGCCAAAGGGATAACGTAGATGGATCTGCACTGGATGGGTTGTTTTATTTCAAACGCCATAAACAAAGAACACAAATGCAAGGGTTTTCAGGTATATACATGAGTTGAACCTTTGGCACTTAGAATCAGGGCATTTTATAGCATTAATACATATTCAAAAATTTTGTAGTGTCAAAGGATAGAACCACCAGCATTCAAGCAGTGTTGTCAACTAGGCCATAAAATGTTCTACTGACTGTTTCTTCGTCTAATTACTGTATACACTGGTAGCAACTTTGAAATAAAGAAGCATGTACTCCTTTTATTTTCTGTTTACATCAGTAAACAAATAAGAACATAAGCCCTGTTATACATTAACAATTTTAAGGATCATCAATTTTACAAGGAACGACTAAGAATAAGTATAGTTTACAGATACTAAACATCAACCAGGGTGACAAATCCTTCACAGGGCTATGCCATGATAATGGGCAGACACAACTTTGTAATCACTGGTGGTAAAGAGAGGCAAAATTCTTGGCCAGATATTTTAAAAAATCACTCAGATAGCCAAGCAATAATGCAAGGCTCTTTCCATCAAGGGGCAGGTAGGCCAATATTGCTCCAATTCAAACAGATAATCGCAACAGGTGTGGTGCCCCATAAACCTGTGACATAGAAGCCATTATGATAAGCCAACAGAATTTCAACATACTAGGCCTCTCAAATTTATAGAGCAGCTGAGTGCCCAATGTCATGTGAAAATATTCTTTTATACCCCGTGCAGTTTCGTTAACATCCTATTCCTTATTCTCAACATTGCCTTGTGATTTCTTACAATTTGCATACTCTTCTAGTATGGCATCCACATTCTTCTTAGCAGGCAGTTGAAATAGCTGCTTCTGTCAAGTTACCAGATCCCAGTCCTCAACGAGACACGGCTTTAATTCTTCTGGGATCTTCACCTTAACTTCCATTTTATTCTGGAATGCCTCTTCCATCTCATTGGTAGCATCAGCTGGGGGCTCTTTCCTTTCATGGAGGCTGGGGAGCTTTGCTGGGCCGGCCACCATCACTGTTTCTAGGGGCCTTTTGCTTGCTCTTTCTGGTCCTCCCGCCCCCGCACCAATCTAGAAGGTGGGGGGTTCTCTGCAGAACTCCCCCCCACCCCGGTCATCTTCCTGGGAGAGCGGGCTCAAGATTCTTAGGCTGCGGCCAGTGGTCTTCCCAGAGGCAGCATCTTTCAGCTTGCTTCTTTGCCTACTGCCCCTAGCAGGCCTTTAACATTTTTCTTCTTGGGGGATTGTTCCACAGAAGCTTTTTGGAACTCATTCCACCCTGTGTTTTCTTTGTTTGGGTTTTTTTGATGGTTACTTTGACTGTTATTTTTAATGTTTATTTTATTGTATTGTAGGGATGCTGTACAGAGGGGTTTCAGTGACGGAAGGCATGAGTACATTACTTGTCGATCATTGCTAAGCCTTCCCTGGTTGTTTCCCACTATCCCTTCCCTCCTCCCCTCCCATGCTACTTCCCCCCACCCCACCCCCGCCTGAAGTTGTAAAGTTCGTTTCCAATAGACTGTCCTGTAGGTAGCCTTGTTGCGATGGGTCATTCTGTGTCCTTGTTTCAGTGTTACGTTATTCCCCTTCCCCTCCCCGGATTAGACAAATGTATATACAAGATGCAGGGTATCAAAATCAAGTACAGTGACAACAGGGGATATTCCATAGGGGAAAGAACATACAAAGGAAACAACAACAAAAAAATAAAATCACATGGTACATTTAACATAATAACAATGAAGGCAGACCTCTTGTGTCCGTATCGGGGAGTTCATTTCACTTAGCATCATCTTATATAGTCATATATACATGGCTTTTGAGCTTTTCAGCTCATCTAATAAAATTATTCTATTTGTATGCTAATTATTGCAAATAAGGGAAACCATGGGACAAAATTTCTTTGGGACTGGGTTACTTCACTTAATATAATTTTTTCCCTAGTCTTTCCATTCCCTAATAAATGAAGTGATCATTCTTTCTTATGGTAGCATAGAATTCCATTATATATATAATGGAATTCTATGCATATATATATATATATGTATATATATCACATTTTCTTGATCCATTCATCTACTGAGGGGCATCTGGGTTGGTTCCATATCTTAGCTATGGTGAATAATGCTGTGATAAACATAGTTGTGCTGGAAGCTTTAGTATGGTCTTGTTTGTGATCATTTGGGATTGCTGGGTCATAGGGGGACTCTATGTGCAGTCTTTTGAGGAATCTCCATACTGATTTCTAGAATGTCAACCTGTTTTTATTCCAATCAATAATCTTGGTTATTTCTCTTCAATGAACTCCTAATGATTTCCGAAATGGAATTTTACAGATTGTCTCTGATGTTCTGGGAGTAGAGATGAATTGAGGGACAGGACCAAGAATTCTGCAGTCAGGGAAAGGATTCTGAAATCAGGATCAGACCTCCTGATTTCTATTGTATCACAAACTTAAGTTTTTCTGAGGATGGCCTGAACCAAAGATCCAGTTCTTCTTGGCAGCACACAAGTGACCACCACTGTTTTCCAGCCACCATACTCTACAATGCATCTTGATTAGTGTCACCCTTTCAACATTTTCATCTCCCATTGACCCACCCCTTCCCTTATTTTTTCTTAATTTTATGGTATATACAATGAATTCTTGACTGCATTCTTCCTTCCTGCCCCTCTTCTTCACCCTATTTTGTATTAAACCAGGCTCCACAAGGCTAAAAGCTGTTTCTTTTCTCTTTACCACTAAGTAGCATGTGTGGTACACTGTAGGCACGTTCAATTGTTTTACCATGGCTGTATAGATGAAAAATTATAAAATGCAAAATCAAATGGTGGTCAAGCGTGTGTGTGTGTGTGTGTGTGTGTGTGTGTGTGTGTGTGTGTGTGTGTGTGAGAGAGAGAGAGAGAGAGAGAGAGAGAGAGAGAGAGAGAGAGAAAGAGAGAGAGAGACAGTCCCTGTGTAAATTTCTTCACTTCTTTAATAAACCTTGAATGACTTAATTCTCTAAGGCAGTATTTATTCTGTCTGGTCCTTGTTGATATCTCCACCTTCATGCCTTTCTCCATTCTTTTTCATTTCCCATTTTCTAGAGCCATTTCCTTTTTCTCTTTCCAACCTGCTGAGCTTGCTCTTGGCTTGCTTCTTCTGCTCGTCCTCCCATCCCAGACCTTTATCTTAACATAGCTAGTTTTTCTTATTTCCCTGTTCCTGCTCTAATGATATTTCTTCTCGTAATTAATTCACAAGAACATAAAACTGTTTATGACTGTCAGCAGTTTTATAATTTAATTATGCAACTAAGGAAAGCACTTGTTCTGATTTTGTAGGGTAGAGCGATTCCAGATAAAGGGTTTTCAATCCTATATACTGAGAAACCCCTGGGAAAATGAAGACACATGGGACACCCCCAATTCCTTAAGCTTGAAAGTGATGATATGCAAGGAATTTATTTTTGTTGGCCCTGGGGCTTGAACTCTGGGCCTGAACGCTGTCTCTCAACTCTTCAGCTCAAGGCTAGCGTTGTACCACTTGAGCCACTGTGCCATTTCCAATTTTCTGAGTGGTTAATTGGCGATAAGAGTCTCAAGGATTTTTCCTGCCCTGGCTGGCTTTGAACCAGGATTCTCAGGTCTCAGCCTCCTGAGCAGCTAGTAGCCACTGGTGCCCGGCTTTATACATGGAATTTTTAAGGAAATGGTTAATAGACACAGCCCAAGAATAAATGGTACTTCAAGAGCAAAGTCTTGATGCAGGAGCAGGGACCCCAGAATAGGATGGTTTTTCTGTCAATAAGTACAACATTTTAGGTGATAAAATATTACACAGAAAGTTCATGCGGGAAGATAGTCAGTTTGGGCCTCCCTTAGGGATTCTTATGACCTCTCCGTATCCTGTCTGTGAAGTACGTTTCTCAATGTCAAACACAGAGCCATTGCAGCACTTAATCAGTTCCTGTCAATAAAACACTATTTCCTTTGTCAGAGTATGATCCAGATTGTCTCCAGGCTCTAGAGTTGGGTTGGTCTAATGTGAAAGTTTAAACGATTATATTTTCCAACCAGAAATTGGAATAAAGCTTGATCTGATGAACAATTGATTTTCTATATAATAAATATTGGGTTCTATATAATGTGTGTGTGTGTGCACACGTATGTGTGTGCACGTTTGTGTATTAACTCTAGTTTTGTGAATTTTAACAGCCCTTTTTTCACAAAGGTATGCCTAATGTGGTAAAGTTACAGAAAGATCTACACTTTCCCAAAAATCAAACCCAAAACACCAATATCCACATAAAACACGTCATACCCTTTCGACTGAGGTCAAAATTTCTAGGAATTTATCCAAAAGAAATAACCAGAGAATGCAGGCACAATGATGTTCGTCTCAGTATTGTTTATTGCAGTGAACTATTAGAAACATCTGAAGTGCTTAATAAAAGAGATTTGGCTAAATTAATTACATTTCAGACATTCAGTTGAATACCATGCAGACATCATCATCAAAAAACCAACAAAAAAAAAACAAAAAAACTTGTGTTCCCTGAAAGTATTTAATGACTTGGAAACATGTTCAAGGCATATTGTTAAATGAAGAAAGCAGATAACAAAACAATATGCTCAGTATGTTTCCAATTTTGTAAAATAAAGATTATGAAGCAAACAATAATAATATTAAATAATACCAGAAGTAGTTTATTAATGGTTGAGAACACAGGCTGAGTAGCCCAACTTCTAGGTTCAAATTCCAGCTGTACAGTTTTTTTGCTCTGTTTAGAAGTTACCTCTTTTGTCCCCATCTTCTTATCAGTGAAGCATCAAAAACATTTGTACCCACTCATGTGTTTTGGGTGAAGATTAAATAACTTTGGATATATAAACTATTAGAAGAGGGCCTGGCACAGAGTAAATGTCACCAAAGCATTGACTATTACTTTTGTTTTTAAAATTAAAGTGTTACATAAGTTAGCTTTGTTTGCCTGTCTGACTCCTGATCATTTTGTAATTCAAGAAATCTTACCCATGGTTCTTCATGATTGTAGAATAAGGCACAAATGTCACTTTTTTCCTTGTGTCTTCCTAGCTTTTTCAAAAGTTTGACAGTGAACACACTTTGGTCATAGATCTAGAAAAACATTATGTATAGACTATGTTGTAAGTTGCTTAAGTGAAACCCAACCATAAGCTAATTGGAAGAGTCCACAAGAAGTACAAAATGTCAAATATATAGTCCAAAGAAGATAGATCACATTCTTCAGTGTGCTTGGCATACAGTTCCATAATCCACATGAGATCAACTCAGGCAAAAGTGAGTTCAAATCCCTCAGATGTCAGCTACAGGGTCTTGAACAAATCACTTACTACTCAAGAGTCTCAATCCCCTCATTTATGGAACATGGTAATTATAGCTCCTCAGGCTGACACTGAGAGTTACAGCTCTATGTGAAGAGATCACTGCTCCAGATAAAGAGTAGATATGTAATTCTTTGGAGTTACTGAGATGATCGTGGAATTTTGACCTATTGCTTGGAGGTGACAAATCACCCTACATTGACATGAAGTTGAGGAGTCCTAAATCTTAAACATACTTCAATGACAACCATCAAATGAAAGAAAAGAAAAAAAAAACCTATTAAACCAATGTCATAAAGTTTGTGTGTAACTTAGTTCCACTCTTGCCCTGACTTTTGAGTGTGCATCCCCCTTTAAAGAATGACTGAAACACCCAAAGCTTTTCATAAGATGTTAAAAATGCTTCATGGATGGAACCCAGCTGCCCTGTTGTTGGTTTGGAAATGGGTTTGGATGTGTTCCTTACATCCAGATTGGATGATTCTTGCTTTTACTCCACAATATTGCCAGCAGTTTTTCCTTCTTTCTTTCTCTCTTTCTCTCTTTCTCTCTCTCTCTCTCTTTCTCTCTTTCTCTCTTTCTCTCTTTCTCTCTTTCTTTCTTTCTTTCTTTCTTTCTTTCTTTCTTTCTTTCTTTCTTTCTTTCTTTCTTTCTTTCTTTCTTTCTTTCTTTCTTTCTTTCTTTCTTTCTTTCTTTCTTCTTCTTTTTTAAATTACTGAAACTAGCTTTCTGTCCAGAGCATGGCAATAGGAATTAGATCTGGCAAATTCTGCAACTCTGACTGCTCACCAGTTCCTAAGTCTAACAAACATTCTGAAATTCAGCCGGAATCGATTGGAAAATTGGCTTTATCTTTCACAAGTGCTCAGATTTGAGATCACTTAGCATCAGACTTCTAGAGATCCTGGCCTCCTCTTTGGACCAGTGTGTGGTGAGGTTATTCTTGAAAACAGACACCAAAGATGTTTCTCTTTTACTCATTCTTAGTTATGACAAACCTTGAACCCTGCTGAGAACTGATTTGAGAGTAGGAATAGCTTCTGACCTGTAGGCTTTATGGAGAGAAACTCTATATCATGTTGTCAATTGTAAGATGCCAACATTGACAAGCAGAAAGGGAGCAGAGTTTTCTGAGTGTTTTGGGCTGCATTGTATTCTCTCTCTATTGATATATCAAAGCAGATATATATCAGCAGATACCAAAATCTGCAGGCCTTTTGCTCTTGGAATTTCATGCCTCCAAAATATAGGAAGAACCATCTAGTGTACTGTGTTTTATTACAGCAGCTTGAGGTGATGAAGGCACTGAGCGTCCAATCAAGAATGATAGGAGAGTAGCATTCTTACCTCCTGAACCTCAGGATACACATTTTTCAACATTATACATATACATATATATGTATATATATATTTATTTTTAAGTTGCTGTACAAAGGGGTTACGATTGAATGTGTCAGCTTATGAGAACGATGCATTGTGATCAAAGTCACCCCTTCCATCCCTCTCTCCCATCCTTCTCAACTCCACCCATTCCCTCAATTTCCCTAGTTGAATAGGACAAGCATTTGGTATTATGACTTCATTCTGCCTCCTTTTCCCCTCTTCTTCAATCTACCCTCCTCCACTTGACTTTCTCACAAACATACACATCAAGTGCCTGTTTCTTCATAATAATTTTGTTAACTGTAAGTTGGTTCTTCAAAGGAGCTACACAATTTGAATTCTACCCTGCAGATACCACAGTTCAGCGATACATTTGTGTACGTTTGCATATCACCCTGCATGTTTACATACATATTGATAAATGAGACCTAACTTCCACATATGAGAGAAAACATGTATCATTTGCCTCTCTGAGCCAGACTTACTTCCCTTAACATAATTTTTTCCAAGTATATCCATTTCTTTGCAAATGATATTGGCTATGGTAAATAATGCAGTAATGAGCATGATTGTGTAGCTTTACCTTTTTGACTTAGAATCTTTTGGATCAATGCCCTTTGCCACATCTCATTCATAGAATTCTGTAATATTATTCTAGTTGGTGGATCATCAATGGATTATCTAACTATCCTGTTTACTAAATGTGGTCTAGATCTCAGCAAAATGTAACATTGGATTTAAGCAACAGGAGAAGCATGTACACAACCATTTTTCAAATCATGGCTTGCCTGTGAACTCTTCTAGCACTCACTCAACCATGTTACCATGTAGCTCATGTACAGTTGCCTCTTAAGAGTTACAAGCCCACTTTGGAATGTGTTTCCTTGTTCCAACTGGACTGCCTTCTGAACATGGAACTGTTTAAAAGTCAGAATACTGCTTTCCTGGCAACAGGAGACGCATATGAGGCGATGCATGCTGGCAGTGTTCTGTTGTCATGTAGGCTCTGACCAGGCTGCTTAGAGGCCTTTTAGACTCTGCATGCATTTTACACACAATGGCTGCATAGATTGAATACCTAGCTGGAATGGTAGATTGAAACTCTCCGAACAAAGCACAGTAGGGGCTTCTCCCCAATTAGACTTCTGGCATCCATTGGAAAACTCTTCAACTGTATAATCAGTATGGTTTTAAAGAAAGCTTAGACGGTCACCAGGGTCTCCTGTGAGTAAAGTCAGATGGGAGAACTGTTCCCGAGCTGTGTGTCTAGTCTAACCTGTAGCCACCAGAAATTTTTCTGGGCTAGATTTAAGAATCCTGCACATCTGTGTCAGAGCAGTCCAGAGGCAGCTATGTGAACCTTCCAGCTGCTTCCCAGAGCCTAAAAATTCATCGTGGATCATCTGTAAAGAATACACAGAAGACAGCCAGCGAAGGAACTCAACAACGTATCATAAAGGCTTACAAACAGATTTCCATGTGGGTAAGCCAAGTCTCAAATGTTGCATACAGCTGGGCAAATTTGACCTTCCAAGTGTTTGTTCTTCTCTACCACCCATTTTAGAAAACAAGAAACCCAATCCAGGATTACATGGAAGAAAGTTTAGCGTGCCAGGTTGGTTAAGGGACCTGGCTGTGGAGCCAGGCTGCTTCAGTTGGAGTCCCATCCCTGCTTCTAACTGTATGACTTTGGGAAAACGGCTTAGTTTGATAAATACCTAGCTTCTTTGTCTATAAAATGGGGGAAACCAATAGTTATGGTGAGGATTAAATGTAGTAATCTACTGGAACTACTTAGCATCAAGTGTGACCCACAGCAAGGATTCCATAAATCTATTAGTAAAGGAAAGATTATAATGGAAATAGTTCCTTGCTTCTCATTGTAGGAGCACACCTCATAGACTTGCATATGTAGTAGCACAGACAATGTTTAAGAAGTGAGTGGGACACAAGCAAAGATTGCTCAGCTGTACATGATCAGAACCATAGCTATCTTCTATTGAGAATTTAATAAGCGCTTGCCCTTGTATGCAGCACTTTATGAAGAACATTTCATTTAATCATGATCGAATATTATAAGGTATAAACTAGTTTCATTTTTCTTAAAAGGCAGTCAAAGCACAATGGAATTATGAATTATTCCATGGTCAGATATCCAGAAAAATAGATGTGAGAAGTTCTGATTCTACAATGATTTGCAATTCCGAAGTCTGTTTTAATCCTTAATCCTCCTGACTCTCCTCTCTGTCCAAACTTTGAGCATCTATATGGAATTGTGGATTGAAACTACAGCATTGTAATGTCTTTACAGCATTGTAATGTCTTTATGGAGGTGCTCCACTACATGCAACTTATACATTATTACAGAAATGGGGCAGATGGATGTTTCTTATGCACAGTCAGTGTTGGTAAGGTAGAACAGGCCAAATGTACACACAGTGAAGAGAAATGTTCCTTTGTTCTTTGAAATTCTCTTTCACCTAAGGACGTGAATCTGACTCATTTCATGTGAGTCTAGCAAGGATTTATATTTTTAAAAAATGACACAGACTGTATAGGGAAGTAAGCACCAAAATATGAGTTGTATTGCTATTACGCACAGGAAACCAAGACAACAGAAATGGAATAAGCGAATATAGTGCTTCATTGCTAGACATAAGGACCAAGAGCACGGGCCCTGGAAACTGAAAGACCTGAATTTATTTCCTGGTTCGAGGTGACTCAGCCAAAGAAGGCACTTGTATTCAAAAGTAATGTGGGTTACTGCCTAATTCATATAGTACAGGACTTCTGGGCGAAGGATGTAGCACCTACTCATTGTAGTACTCAACAGAAGTAGTTGTTAGGATTGAGTTGGGCCTAGTCCTTGCTCCACCAACTAGACATCATTTGTGGAGCCACTCAGTGTTTCATTTTCCCACATGTATAACTGAGGAAGTAATGGTAACACTCTTCTAGGGCCACTACTAAGGCTAAGTGCCTGAGACAGTGTATGTCAGGTCTGCTCTGGGAAGGCGGGGTAGACTCCTCCCTCTTCCTGGCCTAAGTCTCCTCCCAGTAACCTGTGTCACCTGGGTAATGGGCACCCCTGGAAGCAGTCACCTCGCTCCTTCCTGAGGTCATATCTGCATGGCTAGCCTCTGGTCAAGTTCGAATCACAGCCAGGGGTGGGGAGAAGCACTAGACCTAGGTGGCAGGTACTGGGTGGAGACTTAGCCAAGAGGAGGGAGAAGTCTGCCCTGCTTTCCCAAGGCAGACCATACAGTGTAAGCATTTCGAATGACTGTTACTGTGCTGATTATTTTTGCAAGGATAAGAAAACCAAAGGACACCCGATTGGAGTTGAGCTGGGGGACATGGGAAGCTTTGTAGAAAACAGGTGGAAGTGAGCCAGAAATGAGAGCCAGTGAGCAGCAAGAGCAGTGGGCAGGAAGGAAATGATGGAATCTAGAAATACCACATTTTAGGTGGCTTCCTTACGCTCAGTCTCTGGCAGAGACCTGACCTCTCACCTCTCTTGGTATTCATGGGTCTTGTAATTGGTTTGAAGGCGAATTCCAAGCTAGCAAGGAAGTGGGAAAGGTAAGTGGAGGATGCAGTCTCCCCTTCTGGAAGGGCTGCAGCCAGTAGTTACTTGATTATTTAGCAGCGTGGAATGCAGTAAGAGCAGAGACCGGCTCACCTTTCAGTGTAGCTGCCATCCTAATGAGCTGTTTCTAAAACTTCTTGAAGTGATTTAAACCAGTGAATGCATATGTATGAGGGCTTGGTTAAAGATTTAAAGGATAAGCTGGCCAATAGAATTAATTTGAGGCATCCAGTGTAGTTCAGCGGAACATATGAGTGCTCTTCAGAGCTCAACATTGATGGGCAGTAGATGAAATCCTTGTACCAGCCATTGAAGAGGAATTAGTGGACTTCTTGAAGGACTTCCAATCCTTTCTAAACGGAAGCACTATGGGTATATTGACAAATACCTATTTCAGTTATGAGACAAACAATTTACCAGAAATAAATTCTCCTCCCCTCTCTTTCCCTCTCCCCCTCTCCTTTCTTTTCCTCCCTTCCCCTCTCTTCCTTTCTCCTTCCTTCCCCTCTCTTCCCTTCCCTTTCCCTCTATTTCCCTTCCACCTCATTTTCCCCTTTCCCTCCATCTTCCTCGCCCTCCCTCTTTTCTTTATTTTCTCTCCCTCCCTCCCACCTTCCTTCCTTCTTTCCTCTTTCTTCATTTTTCCCTTTCCTCTCCCTTCTTCCCTCCTTCCCTCCTTCCTTCCTTTCTTCCTTCCTTCCTTCCTTCCTTCCTTCCTTCTTTCCTTCCTTCCTTCCTTCTTCCTTCCCTTCCTTCCCTTCCTTCCTGTCTTCCTCCTTTCTTACCACATCACACTGATTCCATGTTTTCTTTGTTTTATTTCTGAAGTCAAAAGAGAATATGTTAATCTATTTTTTCATAGCCTCACTGAGCATGGCACTCTTCATACAAATAGAAGCAAGCTCTCCTCTCCTTTTCTTGGATGAGCTTACAGGGCATACTGGAGTGCACCGTGACTGTCTGCCTTTGATTAAAATACGACCTGGCCCAGTACCATGGCTTCTGGTCGTCATTGAGGGGCAAGTCAGCCAAAAGAATCTAATATTTACTGCAGTTCACAAGGATGTTGATGTCCCCCCATTTTGCTGCTGAAACATGACTTTGTAGGACCAAGTGTCTAGTTTATGAAGGTGATTCAAAACAGAAGAAGATAATATCTATCCTTGTACATCTCTTAATGCCAAATTGAGAGACCTTCTGGCTTAGGACTAGGAAAGAACCTTGGGAGGATGTTTGAAGATGTTAAGCAAGGTGCTTTTTACGGCACTCTCAGTGATATAAATTTTTATTGATCCTTTCCATATGAATGTTTAAGACATCAAATTGGAAGAGTGAGGTCGTTTTTACTCTGGAAAAAGTAATTTGGGGATAAATGCTGAGGACTGTTCCAGGGTATTTGTGTCCATGACTAGAATGACCATCAAAATGTTTTATGCTGTAGAGATGGACATTGAAGGGCAATCCTCACAAAAAGAAGGAAGTGTACCTTTTCTCTTATGCATTGAGAAAACTTTCCATGAGAGAAAATGTAGGCTTTTTGAGTCTCAGGGCATGTAAACTATTTTGAGTCTCAGGGATCATGCCTAGTGTGCTTAGTATCCAGTATAATGCTTGGCAGCAGAGAACCTTGTGAAAAAGACAAAGGAGACTCCACATAGGAGATGCTCTTGAGATTCATTTTAATCAAAATGATAGAGATGGTACATCTTAGGTTAACTTTTGCTCTTCAATGACAACCTTTCCAAACTCAAGAGTCTTTGGAGGCTGCAATTGTTTCCCTGTTCCTGTACTCACATCTCTTAGAGTTCTTATGAAGTAGCAATTCTTGACTGGAACAAAGGATGTCCTAGGCTGAAAGCTCAGTTCTTGTGGACCAACAAATCCCTTTCCTCCATAGGTCCAGATTCATTTGCTATAACATGGGGATGGTAATGATTCTGTTGCCATACGCATGATGCTGGTGAAACTCAATAAGAATGCCTGGACAGCTCCTGGCAAGGGAATTCGTACCTCGTGTTTCGAGTAACTGCCCATCTCCTCTCCATTCGTCCAGCCACAGGACATAGACTGCCTCACTGTCTCACACTCAGCATGTGGTCAGTGAGCATAGGTTTGCATCGAGCAGAGGTCTGTGGCTCTGACATGGCAGACTGAAGCTAATACATCACGCATCTGCCTGGCTCTTTGCATGCAGCCTCCATGTAGTGACATATCTGTGAGGGACATAAGTGAACACTAGGAATAGCTAATGGCACAACACTTCTTCTCTGCTCTGATCATACAAGCCCTTTGCAACAGACAGGCTCTACTGGTTAAAGAAGATGGTAAAGGCAAAGGGGAGTAAAGAAAAGAATTACCAAAGAAATGTATTTTTGAAGCAGCCCCTGAATTGAGCTTATGTCCCCACAATAGATCTGAGAGAACATTTGCCAATGAACTGGAAAAGTAAAGCGTTTGCTGATACTTCTCTTTAAATAACAGTGAACTTGGAATCCTAGGAGGAAGTAGAGCTGAGGCTAGTCAAGGTCTTACCCAGTCTTCAGAAGGTTCTTTTGGTTTCTATTGCCAAAGTTCAGACCTGGCTTATGACGAGACAACCTCTGAATGCTGTGGTTTTGAATTTTGCTTATAACCTAATTTTCCCACATGAGTTCTTCTCATCCCAAAGAAACCAGGCCTGGCCTAATCGAAATCAGACAGAAAGGCCCACACACATTTGCAAGAATGCATGCCATCTTGCCTTTCTCTGTAATTTTCTTTCTTTCTTTAAAAAAAATTATCTGTAAGTGGTGGTTCAGAGGGATTTCAACATGTCAGCTTATAAGTACTGTGCATCCTGGTCAATGTCACCCCTTCTATCATTCGTTCTCCCCCATATCTCCCAACCCAATCCATTCCAAGTTACCCGGTTCCATGTTAACATATTGATATTGAGTATGATGACTACATTCACCTCCACCTTCTCTCCATTAATCTGCCTCCCCTTCTATAGTCTTTTCATAGGTATTTCCTCAGGGGAAAAGAAGCTTTTGAAATGAGAAGAAATCTAGCACAGACAACCACCTACCTAGAGAAGGGATTTCTAGGAGTAGGGACAGGGTCAAGTCCACCTCCTCCTCCTCCTCCACCCCCTCCTTCCTTTTTCTTCTTCATATGCCTCCCATTCTTTATTTGTTCTGTCTTCAATCTGTCCCCAGTCCCTATCCCTCCCTTCTTCTAGGAACAGGGCCTTATTAGGTGTTCACCTTGGTATGTATGGGTTTTAAATGCTGTTCAAATGCTGAGTCCAAAGATGTTTCTTCTCTCCTAGCAAGATAACAAATTATCTCCAGATTCACCCATCTTTCAATTACAGAAGGGCCTGAATACATCCATGTGTTAAGATATTACATGAAGAAATACCGTAGTAGAAAATTCACATGTATTACCTCCCAAGTCATATTTCTTTTTCCATACCTTTGTTGGCATAATTAGCTGCACATAGATTTCCTGTTGACATGTCTGTATTAGCATACAGTGCACTTTGATCAGACTCATCTCCTTATCAGTCTCCCTTATCTGCCCTCCCCCAGGCAAAGCAATCTCAACAAGCTTTGTTGTTCCATTTTCACACATATGTGTATGAAGTATTTTGGACATATTCACCCTCCTTTACCCTCTCTGTGTGTTCTACCCCTTGCTCCACTCCCTTCCCATTAGTGCCCACATCCAGGTGAGACCTGTTTTACACATCTCTGTCATTCATTTTTTAAAGTTTTTTTTTAAAATTAAATATATTTTTTATTGTAAAGACACTGTACCAAGGGGTTCATTCATTTTTTTAGTGTATGCTAATTTTTTATATTATATATGTTTAATGCTATATATCTATATCTAAATCTAAAGTCCATTTGCCTATTTTCTATCTGGTGTTACATAGATATTTACATTTTAGGCATAGTATTCACACAAGAGAGAAAGCATGTGACCTTGTCCTTCTGAACTGGGCTCACTTCACCTAACAAGATGATCTCCATTTCTAGCCATTCTTCCTTATGGATGAGCAAGGATCCATTGTGTATACCTACCACATGTGCTCCACCAATCATTCATTAGTTTTAGGGCATTTGGGCAGTTTCCCTCCCTCTTCCCATGCTCCACCTCCTGTTGTCTTCTTGTGATTTCTGCATGGTTTTCCATCTTAAGTGAATGGCACCATTTTCCCCATTACTCAGTCCCCCGGTCGATGAGTTATCTTTGATGTTCCTTGCTTCCTAGAATTCTACACCAAGTCAACCCCATGTATTAACTGCATTATCTTCAAAGTGCATCCTGAATCTGATCCCCCCTCCCTTTTTTTAACCTCTAATGTGATGTCCCTAGCCATCATTATCCTTCTGGTAGACAACTGTGATTGCCTTCCAATCAGCCTCCCAGGGGCACAGGAGGAGCAGGCAATCGACAACACTGCATTATTTAAAGAACAGAAGTCAGATCCTGCTACCTTCCTCTCCAAACACTCCTCAGACTTTCCATCTTACTAAAAATAAACTATGAAGTTTCCCCGATAACCAGAAAAGTCCCACAAAAACCAGAACCCTGCTTATCTGTCTGAGTTCATCTTTTACTTGCGCCTCTCTTACTTCCTTGGAGACTGTGTCAGTGTTTGTGTTACTCTTCACTGGTAAAGGTCAAACCCAGGACCCTTGAACTGGTTACATCATTGTCTAGTACTGCTGTATCTCCATCTTCAATGGTTTTTTTTTTCTTGCCCCCAGTTCACCAAATCAATAAGTGATTTTCCTTCTTTGAGCCTTAGTTGAGATTTCTTCTTCTGTAAGATGATTCCTAGAAACTGTGCCATATGTTTGTAAAGAAAATACTACCTGGAACAGTGTGGACAGGACCAGAATTTGTAGACTGCAAAAATGTCTACATAAGGAATAGCATTTGATCTTGTGTGATAGAATTGACTCATGTTATTGATAACCAGATCAAATTTAAGAACATAGTAGACATTTGGCACTATAATTCACCGTGGCCCTTGTCATTTTAATATGAAATACCAAGTCTTTTCTAAATGAGGATGTAATTTAATTTAACTCAGTCTCTATTCTTGAGCTCACTGTGAAAATGTACCATTCTTCAATTGGACACTTGAACGAAAGTTGAATTGCAAGTGAGGCAATATTTCAGGGAATTTCCGGCAATTCATGAGTAAAGAGAATTTTCTCCTCCGAACTACTTTCTTTTCTTTTGTTTAATTTTTCCGTTTGTTTGGTTGTAAGATTTGAACTCAGGGATCTGTGCTTACGAGGTAGTCACTCTATCATTCCCCCAGTCTGTTTTTTTTTAGGTTATTTTTCAGCAAGAGTTCTCCTCTTTTTTCCTGGAGTCAGCCTCAGATCACAGTCCTCTGACATAGGACTTCTTATAGCTGGGCTTATAGACATGTACCACCATGCCCAGCGAGCTTTTTTTCAGATGAGACTTTGTTCACATTGTTGTTGTTGTTTGATCAAGCCAGCTTCAAACCACAGTCCTCCTAAATTCTGCCTCCTAAATTGTTGGGATTCCAGGAATCAGCCCAGTATACATGGCTTCCTTATGGCAACCTACTCATGTAACTTAATCCCAATCTTAAATAAATAGAAAGACATCCTTCAGGATTCCTTCAAACTTAATTCATGCCTGCTCAGTCCGTCGCAACCATTCTTAGTCTTAGGATGGCTTCCTTCAAAGGCAGAGCTGAGATGAGCATAAATGCCAGGCAGTTTAGTTGGGATGTGGATGTATCCAGTAGGAGAGTGGAGAGGGACAGATGGGCAGTGAGGAAAACTCAATCAACCATGAGCTATTGAACTGAAGATTGTTGAGGGCAACCATCTAAGGGCTCCTTCATCCATGGGGCATTTATCATCAGCTTCTGCCCAGATGTTTAAGGCTATTCCTGAATGAGAGCTGGGAAATCTTCTGCAGTTCCAGAGAACGGTTAAGAAGGGACAGCACCCAAGCCCCAGCATTCAAGCCTCACAACCGACAAAAAACAAAAACAAAAACAAAATCCTCTATCACAGCTGGATTAATGTAAGAGGAAGGACAGAGATGTACACTGCCAGGGAGCCAGTGCCTTTGTGATTCCTAGGCCTTGGTTTTCCTTAGTTTGTCATCTGGCATCTGATATAACCAGCAGCCGCCCCATGGAAATTGCTCCTTCAAGTCTGGCTTCCTCTGAGAACCTGATTAGACATGGTTTCTGTGCTAGTCAGAATAATACCCCATAACCCCACCAATCACATTCACTGCCTAATTCTTGAATTTGTGAATAGGTTAGGTTATCTCATAAGGATGAGTGAACAAAGCAGATGCAATTACAGTTGCTGTTCATAGACCTTGAGATGGGGAGATGATCCTGGATCATTGGGGTAGGCCTAATAGAATACATGCCCTGATACCTGGAAAATGGAGGCAGAAAAAGAAAATCAGAAGACCAGCAAGAAAAAGGCTGTGCTGGCCTTGAAGGTTGAGGAAAGGAGCCAAGAGACAAGGAGGAATGCAAGCAGCCTCTCGGAGCTGGAAAAGGCATGGAAGTGGATTCTCCCTAGAGCTTTCTGAAGGAACACAGACCTGCCAGTGCTTTGATTTCAGCCCAGTGTGACCAATTCCAAACTTCTGACTTCTAGAAACATAAGATAATAAATTTGAATTTATATTGCTCGAGCCACCAAGTTTGTGTTCATTTGGTGTAGCAGCAATGGAATGCGAATGCCATGCCCCATGCCAAAGCAACAGAAGACAATCTGTGGACTCTTAATTTTAAGGAGGACTACCTTATTAGTGGACTTCGGGCTGCTACCGGGACAAACAAACCTTAAGCGTCTGTGACTTTTGGTGAGCATATGGTTCAGGCTCATGGGCTGCTGCAAATAGTTTCAGTATGTACATCAACCTGCATATCATCATAAAGGACATTCAACTACGCTTTCCTCAGCTTTTCTGGGCTGTCGGCTTAGGGATCGGCTCAGGTCAATTCTACATGTCTTCGTTCCAGGACCCAGACTGAAGAACCAATGGCTCCTTAGAACACACTGTTCTCCTGGCAAAGGGAAGAAGCTCCACCAGGCAAACATAATTTTGCCATGCCTCTTAAGGCCTCAGGAACAGCTAACATGTTATGTCAGCCCACATCTCATTGGCCCAAGTCAGTGACAAGATTCGATCCAAGTCATTGGATCCAGGAAAGACTCTGCCTGAGGAGATGATTCGTAATGCTAGAGAGGGAAGGCAGAATCATAGATGAATAATAGAATTTATACCAGTCATTAAGGGACATTCATGTCTGTGAAGGTATGAAGTTACCTGTCACTCCTGTATTGATATCATGGTTTGGAGAAAAGGTTGGGGTCTCCTAGTGAGTGGCCGAAATCTATAGAGGTCCATGCAATGCATGTAAACAGAACTGAAATCCTAGATCTAAGAAATGTACAAGAAAGCCAGGTGTCCGTGGCTCACGCCTGTCATCCTAGCTACTCAGGAGGCTGAGATCTGAGGATCGTGGTTCAAAACCAACCCAGGTAGGAAAGTCTGTGAGACTTTTATCTCCAATAAACCACCAGAAAACTGGAAGTGGTGCTACTCTCAAGAGGTAGAGCACTAGCCTTTAGCTGAAGAGCTGAGGGACGGCACCCAGGCCCAGAGTTCAAGCCCCTCATGAGACAAAAAGAAAAAAAGAAAGAAATGTAGGTACAAGGCTATATAGGGTAAATTAAAGCTAATAGAAGGATTTTCTCATAAACCAGATGCTGCTTGTAGAGCTGAAAAAGTTCAAAATTTCTGGCCAGGAGTCAACAACACCCAGCTTTCTTAACTCTAGATTTCTTCAATGTGGTACCAAAACAGCTATGTTGCTGCTCTAGGTCCTTTGGGATCTATATACGACAGTACCACTAAGTTGAAAAAAACAACCCACCACCACCAACAAACAAGGTTGACTGGACCAGTATCAGACTCAGCTTAGTTTTGAATAAGGCTTTACTTTGTCTGGGCTAGGAAAATCCCAGTCTGCCTTTACCTTAAGTTCTGTTTGGTGGTTGTGGAGCAATGATTCACAGGAAAAGCACCTTCCAACCCCACATGGGTTCTTTTATTTTTTGTTTCCTTCCATTTAGAAATCTTTTTGCTTGCTTTCTTTTCTTTTTGGACTTCAGTTGAAGGGCAGAGGTGAAGAGTGTCATAGACAGTAAATCCATTCAAGGCATGAGCAGAGGCAGCATCTTTAGGGGCTTTCTCTGACTTTCTCCCCCCGAGGAAGTTTTAGTCCTTTGGAGGAAAAATGGTATAGGTCTAGGTTCTATGTTGCCACAGATCCTTTGTTATCCTTGTGTTTGTAATCACTGTAGCACCTCCACAGGGAAGTTTGTTGCTTCGGGAGACCCTCCCGAGTTCCCTGAGCAGTTAGCTACTTATCTACCTCTTTACACATAGCTCTCCGAAGCTACCATTCTATCACTTACAGCACTTATAGCTAACTAAGACCTATACTTAAACTAAAATAAATCAAATGGTCTAAAAATTAGATTTGGGACTAAAATATTGCTTGCAACTTGAAAAAAAAGCAAATAAGCAAATCAATAATGAAGAGGTTAAATAAAAATGATTTCTTTATTATCAAATGAACCACTCATTCACCTCATCATGCTCTTCCTTTAGTATGTATGTAGGCCTGATATTTTCCAGAAACAACAGAGCATTGCTCTCCAAATATAACGGCACTGCATTTTGCATTCCCTCCAGTAGGAGCATCTTTCCCATTCCCAGGTTCACTTTTTTTTTTTTTTTTTAATAATTGTCAGGTGATGTACATAGCAGTTACAGTTACATAATTAAGGTAATAAGCACATTTCTTGTCAAACTTATTACCCCTTCCCTCATTTTTCTCTTACTTTCCCTCCTCCTCCATCCCTCCCCATGCTGTACAGATCATTTCCAACATATTTTCTTGTGAATATCACTGTTGCATTGGTACCTCCATTGTTCTTTATCTGACTATTCTGTTGTTCCCTTTCTCTTCCCTGATTCAGATAAACATATATACAATACCAGGGTACTAAATTCAAATGCAGTGATAACATGGGATATACTATAGGGGGAAGGACATTCAAAAATCACATATTAAATTAAAAAGACAACAACTACAAAGGAAAACCTCTTGTGTTCAACAAATCCTCAAAGAAAGATTTAACCCATTGATAAGTTGGGCTAAAGACTTAAAAAGAGATTTCTCTGAAGAAGAAATAAGAATAGCCAATAGACACATGAAATGCTCAAGATCTCTGGCCATAAAAGCAATGCAAATCAAAATAACATGGTGATTCCACCTTATCCCAGTTAGAATGGCAAAAATCAAGAACTTTAATAACAACAGATGTTGGAGGGGATGTGGACAGAAGGGAACCCTACTTCATTGTTGGTGGGAGTGTAAACTTGTTCAACCACTCTGGAAAGCAGTATGGAGGTTCCTCAAAAGACTCCACATAGAGCTCCCCTATGACCCAGCAATCCCACTTTTGGGCATTTACCCAAACGACCACAAACAAGGCCATCCTAAAGCGTCCAGGTTTATTTTTAGACGTTCTAACTTGTGTCTCTCCTCCAGGATTCTTCTCAGTCCCTCTTCTTTCCTTTGGTCATTTCCCCACCTTAGGCCTCTCCTTTCTGTCTTAATGCTGCACTGCACATTCTGGCCATAAGGGTCCTGAATATTTTCACGGCTCCTCATTGTGCTCACTGTCACCATGTCATGATGCTTTCAGTCCATTCTCCACCATGCAGTCCAACAAAATCCTAGGTGATGGATCGAGTGTGCTTCAATATTGCTTCCAATCATTCTTTACCTCCATTTGCCTTCATTCTTTGCCTTCACTAAGTATCCTCTTAAGTGTGGCCTTTATGATTCTTAAGATTTAGACTGCTCAATATCTTTCTTTTACCACTACATCAAGTTTGCAAACTTGCAGTTCCCTAAAAATTCCAGGCCTTCTCTTACCTTTCAAGGTTTTATATATACCTCTGTTGCGCTGAAAGCTTTTTCTCCACATTTTTCACCTCCCTCTTTTTTTTCAGGCTTCATCAAAAGCATCACTTTTTAAATAAAAACGTCTTTACCACTTCCTGGAGTGGTTAGTTAGTCCCACCATCCATATTCATGGTATAACATTTCCTTTTATAGAACAGTACAACAAGTGTACTTGTTCTTCAATTGTCCAACTCTTCAGACATATAGAAGGGCGTAATCTGATGTTTACATCTTCAATTCCCTGTTACCTAACATCTTCTCTGGCATATTGAAATCAATTTAATAAACATCTGTCAAGTAAAATAGTAAAGCAGATCTTGATGGGTCCATTAATCAAACTTTTAATCATCTTTCAAACTTCTAGCATCCTCATGGTGCATGTGGGCCCAGCACAGTCAATTGGTGAGTTCTAATTTATTGATCCAAAAATAAGTAAGGACTATCACCTTGCCAGAAGTGATCTCAGCTCACCCCCAGGAGGTCAAGTCTCCATTGGAACTGTTTTTGTTAGTCAGCGACAGAATTGAGGTCCCCTCCAGAAATTTCCAATTAGCTAAAGGAGTTTGGAGATGGCTCTGGCAGTGTACTACAGCTTTGGGAATGTGTTGGGCTTCCTTTCTTACTGTGCACATCTTGCCATTTCTGAAGCTGTGAGTCAGGCTAATGGCAGCCAAGCAAGGAGCTGAATAAGCACGTCCAAGGAGATCGGAGGTGTCCTTGGCTGGGGTCTTAGATCTACGTACTAGGGGCAGATGTCCCAGAAGTGATGTCACGCTTTCCTGTAGAGTCAATAGATACACACAGGTTTTGGGGAAGAAAGATCTCTTAGGGACACAGTGCATGCTTTCCAGGTTCTTTGTTAGGAAATGGTTATTACATATACACATACATATATGTCCAAGTAAGTGTACAAATGCATGTATATATACAAACATGTATATTACACATGTGGGTGCATCTGTGTTTGTGTGTGTGTGTGTGTGTGTGTGTGTGTGTGTGTGTGTGTGTGCGTGTGCACCTATTCACTTACTAGAGATTTAAGAGGTATGGATTCTACTTTCTATGTCATGATTCACTGTGCTGCCTTGGACAAATTATACTTATTCTCTGGATCTTCTCTCAGACCCTTTCCTGCATCTTTGTTCCCTGAGACCCTCAACACTCATTTCACTGTGGTGAAGACTTCCATGGATTCTCCTTGAAAGTATAACAAGCAATTCAGTAGTCCTGTTTAGTTTTATTACCACTGCCTCGGAGAGATGTGCATTCATCATAGTTCATCATCCTTGCCAAACTCTAGTGGAATTCAGAAGGGAAGCTGGGTTGCCTTCTGCTGTTTGGCTACGGCCAAGTTTAAGCAGCATGGCATTGGGAACTGGAATCCAATGAGTAAAGTGGAATGTTTTTAAGATGGCCAAGTTACATAATGAAATTCTAGATCAAAATTGAGAGTCAAGTCTTGGAGGCCTGAAACCTTTGAAAATGAATTATCTAGAAAATAATACCATATGCCTTTTGAAGTAAGCTTTCCAGAGTTTTATCACGTAAGTATCTGAACCTGGAAAGTATGGCATTTGGATCAAGTGGTCTCTAAAATTCTCTGTAAGTGATAGATAATATTCAAGCCCTGTTAATCAAAAAAAAAAAAAAACCCAGGCATTTCTGAAAAAAACATGAATGGAAGAATAGAGAAAGTTAATAAAGGTGATCTAATGATGACCAAGCATAATCGAAAGTATGTATAAAATTTTTCACAAGTTGCATTATGAAATAAACTGAGAATAAAAATTCATTTATAATTTATGTTTTATAACTATAAACTATCTAAGTAACTACTTTATATATATCACTACAAAAATATTTTCTATTTTTCCATCTTTAAAGCTTCTTTAAATAGTTGTGCAAATGGTTTCAACATATCAGATTTTGAACACAATACATCTTGATGCATGTAATTCCTTCCCTAGTTCTCCCAACTTTACTCATCCACTCAAGTTACTTGGTTTTATTTTCACACACACACACACACACACACACACACACACACCCTTGACATGAAAAAGATCTCTGACTACATTATTTTATGTCAAATTAGTGCTGATCAGCAGTCCTTTTGCTTTCTGTTTTGTTATTTTTTGTTGTTGGTTGTGTGTGTGTGTGTTTGTGTGTGTGTGTGTGTGTGTGTGTGTGTGTGTGTGCGCGCGCGCTGACCCTGGGGCTTGAACTCAGCACATAGGTGCTGTCTCTGAGGTCTTTTGCTCAAGACTGGTGCTTTATCACTTGACTCACAGCTCCAATTCCAGCTTTTCAGTGGTTAACAGGCTATAACAGCCTCTTGGACTTTCTTCCCCAGGCTGTTTTAAACTGCAATCCTCATATCTCAGTCTCCTGAGTAGGTAGGATTACAGGCATAAAACACCAGTATCTGGCCTGCAATCCTTCGTTTTTTTCTGTGTATTCTTATCTATTTACTCTTTCATTCATACAACAGCCAAACATAATAACTGTCAAACTTGCAGGGCTCTCTGCTAAGTTCTAGTATATCAGAGATGGAAGAACACAGGCTTTCTACAAAGAAAGGTCTCCCACTTTATTGGTTAAATTCCGATACATCTATAAGAGTTTCTCAGCTTTGGCAGTGTTGATAATTTAGGCTGGATATTTTTTGTTGTGGGGGACTAGTAGGGTTGATAGAGGATGTAAAGCAGCATCCTTGGTCGCTAAGTGTCTGCTGACACACAGTGCACAGTGGTACTCCTCTGAACTTGTGCAAACTAAGGCAAGTCTTTAGCCATTGCCAAAAGCCTCTGCAGGCCTAAATCCCTACTGATCGACATCAATATGTGAAAAAGTATCTTGCTTCCATTATTGTATGTTCTTGAAGACTAAGACATACAATCTACAGTGACTTTACATTTCTCCAGTGTCTTCCCAGTGATACATACAGAATATTGCTATAATCCCAAACTTACTGTTATGTCCAAAGTTACCACTGTATTCTAATACTTTTTTTGGGCAGGGGGTCTGGTTGTGGGTCTGAACTCTGGGCCTGGGCACTGTCCCTCAGCTCTTCAGCTCAAGGCTAGCACTCTACCACTTGAGCCACAGCACCACTTCTGGCTTTTTTTTTTTTCTGCTTATGTGGTGCTGAGGAATCGAACCCAGGGCCTCATGCATTCAAGACAAGCACTCTACTACTGAGCCACCTTCCCAGCCCCTATTGTCATACTTTTTGTCAATGATAGATTTTAGAAACTTAAACATCGAATTGTAAGTCTTAATGTGCAACCAACTTGATATTTATTTATTTACTTTATTTGTTGTTCTTGCCTAGAACAGATTTCCTTGCAGATCTAAACACTGGATTATAATGAACAGAAGCATGCACTAAAAAAGACAGAAACAATTCTAATGCCAGGGCCTCATACCTGTAACACTGGCTCCTCAGAAGGTTGAGATCTGGAGGACCATGTTTTAAGGCCAATCTGGAGAGAAATGATTGCTAAATTTTATCTCCAAAATATCTAGCAAATGGGAAGTCACGTTGTATAGCTCATGTGATAAAACACCAGCCTCGCAACTCTGAGACTAAGGGTTCGGACCCCAGGTACAGCTGAGAATCAATCCATCAACCAATCAATAAATCAATAGAGAACAAAAGAAAAAAGAAATCCTTCTAGTTTGATGGCCCATGCTAGACTTCTAAGTGAAAAGTATTACGTAAATATGCTGAAGCTTTCCTAATTTTGACTAGTAGAGAACTATTAGTCAAAATCCACAGTTACACAGTTTAAAATAAATGTAGATTATCTTTTAAAGAAAATGCATTAAACTATCCTTGCCAAGTAGGTCTCTCAAGGGAAATATCTTAGCAAATAAAAAAGAGTAATTTGTAACAAGTTTATCAGTAGTTGGTATGTAAAGTGCTTGGGAATAGTTTGTTCTCTTAATGTGTTTAAACATTCTTTCCAATGATATCAAAGCTATTTATTTGCAAAGCAAATCCTCTCTTGCAAAAGAGTACAAGGTAAACCATCCCTTTCCAAAATTTTATTGAGCTTTCTATGTACACTGATTTTCTTTTACAAACTCAACAATTAAAAAACTATTGATGAAGTTTTCTTAAGACACTTGAGAAGAACAAAACTTCTAAATGAGGAAGTTGTTTCTTCTTTAACACACTTGATTCCTCATCTATTTTAGGCAGTTCTATGGAAAGAATGTTACTGAGGTTGGGTGGGAAGGGGGGGAGGGGAAAGGAAAGCGGTGGACTACAAAAGTGGGCGAAGTTTCACCAGCAAGTTTGAGTTCATCTAAGTTTTTCTCTACCAATCATTTGACCAGCATCCTTAAAAGACAGATACCTATCTGTCATTTGTAAGTTACTTCTTATGTCTAATTTTTTCGTGAATGTGGAGACTGTTGTAAGTCAGTTTTTAATTGTCAAGAACACATGAGTGGGCTCCATTTTTGTCCTCAGCAAGAAGGGACAGTGTTCTCCTGAATTCCATCATAGTGCCTTCTTTCTGAGAGCCAATTCTTCTCCTTGGTGACTCTCATTCCCTTACATGCAATCCCATCTTGGCCATGCACTGAGAGATCTGCTCCTAGAGAGGCTGATTTTTTCCTAAGCTACAGGGGAAATGACTTCAGAGTCAGAAAACACCCTGTGGTGTAGATGGGAAAAAAAGAAATAAAGGAAAAACCAACTGATTATACAGTTGAGAAGATCTGGTTTTAAATCTTAGCTATGACATTTTCTCAATATATGACCTCGAACAAGCAACTTCTTCACACTTTGTTCACAGAGTTTGAGGGAGAAGAATAAGAACTTTTGTATTGCAGAGCTTATTACCTCGTAGCGGCCCACTTTTGAAAGAACAGTTATCTTCTTTGACATCAGCAGCAGCTCAGGGTGTGATGGAATGTGATGTGTGATATGTACTGTACAGAGGCCCCCCCCACATTAAACTCCCAAAGTCACAAGAGCTGAGCTTTAATTTTCTCTTACTCATTTACTAAAGTATTTCCAGGTCCTGTTTCCTAGTTTCCAGAAATAAGCAATGAACATAAATGAACATAACTCCATTCCTACCACATATTACAATCCTCTGATCAATTACTGACATAGTTATATAACGGACTACATTGAGAAGGAATGCCAGGTGGTTAGGAGAAATCCTATTGTGTATTTTTGTTTCTCTGTATAGGTGAATCATCACTGGTTTTTGCTGAGGGAGACACAGCAGAAAATTTCACCGAGATGGAAAGTTTTGATTTGAGACTTTCTGTATAAATCAGAAGTGTGAATGAGGAGCCTGGTATGGAAGGAGCAGTAAATGTGTGACCTTAGAAACAGAATAGGTCACAAAATCTTCAGGAAAATTAAGAGAAATGTAGACGAAGAAAGTGAACACTGAATCAATGTATCTAAAAGGGGGAGATGGAGAAATGGGTGATTGTCAGAACACACAAGGCTTGTTAATCATCCATGGTCTTTATTCAAGAATAAATGAGCAACCAGGTCAAGTTTTTAGTCAGGAGAAATAACCAATAAGATGAAGATTTGTATACATCAAGGGGGTGTGTAAATTGGAAAGTGTTTTGGGGTGGAGAAAGTGCGCCTGTAGAACAACCATTACCAGGTGGCTGTCGGAGGTCGGTGCATGGCCTAGCTGGAATCCTGTGGCAAGACATAACAGTGGCTTAGACAACGACAAGAATGAGCGATAGCCTTTGGCAGTGCTTATCGAAGATGACTCAAGTGCAGACCTATGCATTGCCAGGCTATCTCTGGGGCTGGAAAAGCAGCAGAGAAGATTACAATGGGCAAGAAATAGCTGGCAATGTGTGCTTCACCCGTAACCACACCATCTTCTTGATTCTTGCAACTCTGTGCATTACTTCACTCCTATTTTGACCTCACAAGTACAATTAGAAAAATATCTAAGAGTCCCTACAATAGTATACATGTTAAGAGAGTGAATAACGTTAGAGAAAATGATCAAATATCCACCCAATGCTTCTCTCCCATGCACATAGAAATGACACTCAGCTCTGTACTAATAGCCTGGGAACATCCAAGCTCCCAAAGCCTGAGATAGTTGTGTTTTCTGCTCTTCTCTCTGGATAATCCACTTATCTTGATAATAGAAAAGCAAATACTAGGTGAGTTGGAATAAAAAAAAACACTGTTGCTTTAAATTCTGCCACCGATTTCTGTGATGGTTGGAAATCAAGTCCCATCTTCTTTCAGCCACATTGCTACAATGTATTCTGTGCAGTGGTGATGACATCACTTGGACAGGGACCAGGGTTGTGGTCATCCAGCTCCGTTTTCCTCATTACCTAGGCAGCAGTGTCTTCTCTCCCCTTTCAGGTCATTAATTTTTTAGAAGAGGGCTTGCTTTAAATATCCACAGTGGTGCTTTCAGCTGAGCTACACAGCAGGTTTCCCTTTCACAGCCGCCAGGTCACGCCAGCCTTTGATGGAAGGTGGCTTGCCTGAGTGGGCATTTGAGATCCCTCTGAGTGTCTCCTGAGAAGGCCTTGGTCAAAGTCAGGCTAAGGACACTTGTTAACTTTGTTTCCAAACTAGAGATAGAGCTGGGGGTCTAGCCTTGAGTTAGAGATAATGAGCTTAAAGGTCAGGAGGTTCTTTGCAAGGTGTCCACAGGTCTGTTACAGCTCAGAGTCTTGCCTGGTGGCACTGGGACAGGACTGTCCCTCACCTGCGGCTTCCACAATTGTAACAACCTTTGGAAAAATGAGGCTTATTACTTCCGCAAATCTACGTTGTCTATCAAGTCTGTTAATGCTATGTTAAACACTGTATTAAGCACCAAATAAATAGAGGGCAGTAGCATGGGCACACAGGCCATTATGGAGCTCATAATTGGAGAGACAGAGACTCACTAAAAGGCAAACAAGTAATGTTACAAACTGAAATGTTCCTTGGGGTATCGAGACATGGAATAGGAAGTGGGCCTTGGGTGTCTGTATTAGAGGGAACCCAGGAAAGTCTCTTTGAGCAGTTTTGAAAGCAGCCATGAAGACTGTGATGTGTGTGTGTGTGTTGTATACATGTTCCTTGTGTGTCTGTACAGACATACAACAAGAGGCTGGTGTTTCAGGCAATTTGTGTGAAGAGTACTAAATCAAAAAGTTTCAAGTGTGGAAGGAACCAACATCTGATGTGACTGAAAGCTGATGGGGGAAGGACTGGACAGCATCATCCACATAGAAGAAATGAGAGCTCTACATTTTACAAGTAATTGAGTAAAGCTCATTCAACCAAAATGTATGCAGGTAATAGATGGAGAGCCCCAAATGAATGAACATTAGGAGGCATTGTTGTCTGTTACAAGAACATACGAATGAATTCTGGTGCTCTGTCTTTAGAAAGCTCCTGGGCAGAAGGAGCCATGGATGTCTGTAAAACAAGATAAACATTAACACATGCTGAAAGAAAAGTGGATGTGAAATGGCATTGTGAACAGAAAGGAGGGAGAGACTGCAACTTCTCAGAGGGGGTTTGTCTAGGAAAGGAAGGCTTCCTGGAGGAGATGCCCTGACAACTTGTTGTTTGCTTGTTTGTTTTTGTCAGTTTTGGGGCTTGAACTCTGGGCCTGGGCACTTTCCTTCAGCTCTTCATCTCAAGGCTAGCACCACTTCCAGCTTTCTGGTTGTTTATTGGAGATAAGAGTCTCACAGACTTTCCTGCCTGGGCTAGCTTTGAACCATGATCCTCAGATCTCAGCTTCCTGAGTAGCTAGGATTACAGGCATGAGCCATGGGCACATGGTTTCTGATAACTTGTTTTTGAATAAGGACCAATTCACCAAATTATCCTTTGTCATCATGTCATTTATGGTTTTATTGTTTTTCTACAGGAATATCTCATTGTCTTTTTTTTTTTTTTGGTCAGTTGTAGGGCTTGAACTCTGGGCCTGGGTGCTGTCCCTCAGCTCTTCAGCTCAAATCTAGCACTCTACTGCTTGAGCCACAGTGAAACTTCCAGTTCTCTGATCGTTTATGGAGTGTCACAGACTTTCTTGCCCAAGCTGGCTTTGAACTGTGATCCTCAGGTCTCATCCTCCTGAGTAGATAGGATTACAAGAGTGAGCCACCGGCCCCTGGATCATCTCATTGTCTTATTGGGACCAATCAGCTGCAGTGTAAGAGTAATTTAAATAGTGTGAGATCTGGACTTCTTTCCTGTTCTTGTTTCTCTTCTGTAATAAATGAAACAGGTAGGACACGGAGCGGGAGAAGAAGAGGGAATATCCGAGTTTGGTGTGTGTTATCTGCTCATGCATTCTCTTTTCCCTGGAATTAGATATGATTCATATCACTGTAATTCCTGCTCATTCTTCAGATTGATCCAAGGACCTCTTCATTCATTCATATTCATTAAATCATGAAAATACTCCATGCTTGAGGATTTGATATGGATGTTAGAGACAGAGAGGAGAATTAGGATGGCTTGATTGGAGTCCAAAGTATAATCAACAGTTTGTGTTGTTAAATGAATGAAAGGTATAGACTAAAGTACCTTTTAATCAGGGAAAACAATGCACCTAAAGTCACATAGGTGTGGAGCACATTACAAGATAATCTTTAAGAATAGCCAGAGGATACCAAAATCAAGTACAATGACAACATGGAGAAGAACATACAGAGGGGGGAAAAACAAAGGAGGAGGCAACAATGCTGGATAAACAATGGACTCATTACCTTGCTCATGTAACTGTAACCCCTCTGTACAGTATTGTTACAATAAAAAAACTTATTAAAAAAAGAAACAAAAAGATCACATTAAAAGCAACATAGTACATTAAAAACAACAACAACAAAGAAAGGCCTCTGTGTCCCTATCTTGGGGTTCATTTTGCTTAACATCATTTTTAAGATGGTCATATGTACATAGCTTTTGAGCTTTTTGGCTCATCTGATAAAATTATCCTAGATGTATACTAATTATTGCAAATGAGGGAAACCATGGGACCTATATTTCTTTGGGTCTGGCTGGCTTAATAATGGGGACCTTGAGTAATGGTGAAGATTTTTAACATTGACCTTCAGAGTATGGATCATGGGTTTTAATGCCACTTAAAACAGAAAAAAATAACAACAACAAAATGAAATAAAATGGCAAACAAACACTGGAAGCCTCTGCCATGCACTTAAGAATGAAAAGAGGAAAGTTGCTCTTTTCTTTCCAACACATCTCTCACATACGTAAAATATGCATAAAAGATGATCTGATTTTGGTTTTGATTCAAACATTCTTATAGAACCTGATATTTATGTTAATTTAAATCTTATCAGTTCAAGATTGGCCAAATAATGATATTTTCAACAGGAATTTTAAAGTCCAATATTATTTATGTGTTTGAATATGATTGCCAGGAAGGAAAAACCTTAAAGTTATATGACTATATAATCCATTTTATCTAGGACAAATTGTCCCTGATGCTTCATGAATATGTCCAAGGATTTTCAATACTTGTACTGGTGTAGAAGACCTAAATATAATATTAAAGATTTTATAATGGCTCCATCAGGAGAGTATGACTCTGAATGCTTGTCATCCAACAAAGCTCATTTCCCCCCATCCTTTCTTCAGTTAAAATAATAAAGGCTTTTTCCTTCACAGTGGGTCTATAGACAGGACTGGCTAAACAACGCCTAAACCTTCTCTTGTTTGGAGGACTTATAAAACTTGCTCCAGTGGTGATATCTTTGCTGGACACAAGGTAGACCATGTGCTACTGCCCTGGTCCCTGCTACTTCTTAGGAAGTGAAAGAAATAGCTGATGGGTCAGTGAGGAAAAGAGGTGAGGGGAGCCTGAAATATGTATGGGAAATAAAGACAGAGCGCTTCTTACTGCAAGAGCCATCTGAAATACCTTTGTTTGCAGGTATTTGGTATAAATCTGTAACTAGTACTGCTTTTGATTGTTTGCAGTGGAGTTTAGGTTTGTGCTAAGTCTTCCAGAATCAAGAATATTTAAAAAATTGATCCAGGTGTGGTGGTTCAAGTCTTTAACTCCAACTATTGAGGAGGTAGGAAGATGACAGATAGAGTACAGCCTGGGATAGTAGATTGTGAGAACCTATCTGAAAAACAAACTATACAGCAAAAGCTTCAAGTGATCGGTGTAAGTGGTAGAACACTTGCCTAGAAATCGAGAGGCCAAGAGTGTCATCCTTTGTAAGCACCAAATAATAAATAGATAGGTAGGTAGGTAGGAGGTGGATGGATGGATGGATAGATAGATAGATAGATAGATAGATAGATAGATAGATAAATAGATAGATAGATGTTTCTGTTAGAAGATAAATACTTTGGTGGGATTTCTGAATCCCCTTTATGTAGTGTTTAAAGGCAATTTTGAACAAGCAGGTAGGTGATGTTTACACAGGAGCAGAAGTGGATAAACGTCATTTAACCTAGACACGAAGCAACAATCTTTTAAATGAGTTCCTATTGTGAACTGGATAAATTTATATTCCCTACTGGGTTGGAATAAAACTGAGAAGTACAATTTTTGTAGCATCTAAATTTAGCATCATACAGACACTGATTTGATGAGCTTTTGTTGTTTAAAAATATTAGTTGGGAAAGCCATCTGGTTAAATGGAAGGAAAAGAGTACCCCTAAAAAAATCTTTGGACGCAAATATTTACTTATTGTAGTTTGAAAGGAATTAAGTTGACAGTTTCCTCTTTGTTTTGTTAGCATGAATTTTCTCTGAGTTTCCCAGGTTGTGACACCTGGAGAAATATGTTCTCAGAGGTATGGTCTACCGCGTAGAGTTAGTTGAGAATGTCAACAATTCAGTTTCTGGACCATATCCAGAACTTTGAGAAAGATTGGCAACAATGCAATGAAACATTACAACTAAAAGCACTGACAAGGCCTGTGGCCTGTAATCCTAGCTACTAAGGAGGCTGAGATCTCAGGATTGTGGTTCAAAGCCAGCGTAGGCAAGAAAGTCTATGAGATGTGTATCTCCCATTAACCACCAAAAAGCCAGAAGTAGAGCTGTGGAGTAGTACAGCAAAAAGCTGTTCCTGGTCACTGAAGCTCAGGGACAGTGCCTAAGCCCTAACTAAAAATTGGAACACTGTACTGAAAGCAAGCAAACATTCATATTCTTCAACGTAGATGTGATGGCTCTTTCTTGAAATCCAGAACTAGGGAAAATGAAGGAGGAGGATTGTGAATTCAAAGCTACCTGGATTATATACAGAGCCCACGAGAAATAAACAAACAAACCAAACTAAACTCCAAACAACAACCAACAAAAAGCTACTCTGCAAAAAATGCCATTGATATTAAAGTAAATGGAGTTGGGCACCAATGGCTCATACCTGTAATCCTAGCTACTCAGGAGGTTGAGATCTGGGGATTGCTGTTCAAAGCCAGCCTGGGCAGGAAAGTCTGTGAGACACTTATCTCCAATAAACCACTAGAAAACAGGAAGTGGCGCTGTGGCTCAGCTGTGGCTTCAGCCTTGAGTTGAAGAGCTGAGGGACAGCACCTAGGCCCACAGCTTCAAGCCCCAGGACTGACCAAAAACAACATCAACAACAACTAAAGTAGATGGAGACATGGCAGAGCAAGTCATTACAATAATTCAATTTACTGATAGAAATCAAGGTCCTTTCAGATAACCAATGTGCATACATTTAAGTACATTTCTGTATAGGTGAGCTATTTCTTAATGTAATGTATTTTTGAAAACATCATATTACTTAGAAAGCTTTGGAACGTTCACCAGTATAAATAAAACAAATTTGCCAGGCAATAAATCCCTTAAACATGATATAACTGTTTACATTGCTTTAACAATCCTTATTTCTCTCAGAAATATCTCAGCAAGCACTGGAAACTAGGTGCTTGAAGTTTCCTTTAAAGATGTTTTTACTTCACTTCTATCTCTTTGGCCATTTTTAAATTGTATTTGAAGGCCAGAGTTACTTAAAATCCCTCTGCTTGTAACAAACGTCAATGGGATGACAGATTCTAGGGGCTGGCACTTTTCTTGACCCAACAGTTGCTTATACTGAAAGTATCCCGTCAGGATAGGGTTTCTGGAATGAGGGTCCCATGGTCCTATATCATAACTTGCTGTGGAACTATGTAACCTCAGTGATAAGAGATATTTTTTTTTCCAGATTTCCCCCTCCAAATACTTTGGCCAGGAAGAGAGAGGAATGAAAGTTGTAGCTTCATCAGAAAACTGTATCCCAATTTTAAAAAAGCCTAGGGATCTTTCCTTCCATTCACATTAAGAGGACCTGCAATCCAATGAGGTTCTCAATGGCTTAATGTTTAACTAATACCCTGCATCAGTTAACCACAACTACAACACACACTCTAAAACCCACTTCACTTGTTTACAGTTCTATGAATCAGCATTTTTTGTTGGCTGTTTCTTCTGAGCAGAACTGTAGAGTCTTACGTCCTCACTCATGGTTCTTGTGAATAGGCTGCTAGCTAACTAACTGCAAGAACCAACTGTTCCCACTTGGCTCCAACTTACAATGGTGTCAGAATTCCAGAAGAGACAGGAATATAAGTCATGGGGCTTGCTAGGTGCCAGGGGCTCTTGTCTGTAATCTTAGCTATTCAGGAGGCTGAGATCTGAGGATCAGGGTTCAGAGCCAGCCCAGGCAGGAAAGTCCTTGAGACTCTTATCTCCAATAAATCACTGGAAAACCAGAAGTGGCGCTGTGGCTCAAGTGGTAGAGTGCTAGCCTTGAGCTGAGGGACAGTGTCCAGGCCCTAAAAAAAAAATCAAGGGGCTTAAATACTTTCCCAGCCTGTGCTATGTCCAACATTTGATAATGTTCACTGGTCAAAGTAACTTAACCATTTGACCAAGTCCCAAAGCCAAGGCATGGGGAAGAAAAACTCTACTTGTTAATCAGACATGTAGCAAAACACATTAGAAGGTGTGTTTATACAAGATAGTGGAATTATTGTAACTTTTCTTGCAAGCAGTTTACCATACTGTTTAATTTTTGCAAAATATTACTATAAGGCACAAATTATATTTCTCTCAAACTTTCTCAGTTGGATGCAGGTAATAAATAAACTCTTCCAGTTTTACAGCTTGTTATGAATTAAACCCATATTGTGGATATACAAATTCCATATCAATCACAAAGCAGATGAGAAGGATTATTATTAACCAAAATCTAGAAATAAAACAATTAGCCTTCTCAAGATGTCTACCTAGGAATCCCACCCCCCAGTTTCTACAATCTGTATATTATTGGCACTTAGAAACCAAACTATATAGTTTGGGATCTTAATTTTTTGTTGCTTCATGTAATTCTTCAGTGATCACATTCAACAATTCAAAATACATATGCCATGCATCATTCGGGTGGCAAGTCCAACTCGAAAAAGACAGAAATGAATCAAATCTAATCTTGATTTAGGGGAACTGACAGTTTAGCTCCTGATCTTGACTAAATGAACAATATTAAACATATTTTCTTTTAGCAATTTAAAATTATATGTCCAGGCTAGTCATTTGCTGACCTAGTCATGACCTTCAAACATCTTTCCTGCCCTGAATCACAGAACTCTCCCTCTTTGTAATTTTTCTGTCTTTGTGGACATTATAAACAAATGAGTCAAACTTCCTTATTTACTTTGGCTACTAGGAACTTCAGAGCCACATTTACAAATCATCTCACAGATAGAGGTGAGGGTCATGTTTATTCAGCTCTGCATCTCTAGCACTTGAGACAGGTCATGGGATGGATATGGAATTTATGTTGAATAGATGAAAAGACAATGAGGGCATCACACTGATACAAAATCTTCTATTTGGACCCTGATTGCTTTTGCTCTTGTTGTCTTGTCGAAGACTACTTTCTACAAAATATTAAATAAGTTCCATTAGTCATATCAGTAAAAAAGTGGAATCTTCAAATGTCTACAGCTGTGACGTTGGAAGTATGCAAACAATGACTAATATGTATTAGATGGTGTGCTGAACTGAGTAACTTTGACCTCTGTCATTGGTGAGGATGGGATTCTGTGACTGTGAGTGCATTCTGTAGTCCAATTTCTGTCTTCTACATATTTATGCAATATTGATAAATACTATGGGCTTTTGTGTGTGTGCATGTGTGTGGGGGTAGGTGTATGTGTGCGTGTGTGTGTGTGCGCGCACATAGGGAGAAAATAGTAGACTTTCTAGCCACTTGACTGAGATCTTCACTATTTTTATCTTTTTTTTTGAGGTGGGGGGACGGGGTTTGGTCATAGAGCTTGAATTCTAAGCTGTCCCTGAGCTCTTCAGCTCAAGGCAAGCACTCTACCACTTAAGCCACAGCACCACTTCTGGTTTTCTGGTGGTTCATTGGAGATAAGAGTCTCATGGGACTTTCTGGCCCAGACTGGCTTTAAACCACGATCCTTAGATCTCAGCCTCCTGAGTAGCTAAGATTATAGGCATGAGCCACCAGCCCCCAGCTATTTTTATCTTTAGAAACAAATGTATCCCAGGTATTGTGTGACTGGAAATTAGTTTTTAAAGAAGCTGTATTTGCACTAAGTGGGACCTTTAGGTTATGAAATGTGCATCTTAAATTTTCTTTGCTAGCCATTAGATACAAACTCAAAGCAAATATTGGATTCAAATTTTAGATGTTTTAGCACAGTGATGTTGTAAATGGACAATACAATTTGTGGGGGGGCAGTCTTGAGGGAAGAAAACTGGGAGAAAATTAGGGAAGAGGTGACATTGTACAAAAATAAATGTACTCATTATCTGACATATGTAACTGTAACTCCTCTGTACACCACCTTTAAAATAAAAATAAATAACTAAATAAATAAAATATGCAGATATTTACTTCAATCCAAGTTCTACAGCTTCTATAAAACAATATGACTTTATGTAAATCACACCCTCTCTCTAAGCCCCAGTTGCCTCAACTGAGGGGACCACATATTGCTTTTTCTTTTCTTTTCTTTTTTTGTCAATTGTGGAGCTTGAACTCTGGGCCTGGGTACTGTCCCTGAGCTCTTCAGCCCACAGCAAGCACTATACCACTTGAGCCACAGCACCACTTCCAGTTTTCTGGTGGAGATAAGAGTCTCACAAACTTTCCTGCTTGGGCTGGCTTTAAACCACAATCCTCAGATCTCAGCCTCCTCAGTAGCTAAGATTACAGGCATGCGCTACCAGCCACAGGCTTACATATTTCTTAAGATACAGCCTTCGTTGAGCCTTCCAGTAGGTGGATGAGAACAACAGTTTTTCCATAGCTTAGATGATGTCATGCTGTCCAAATCACCATTGATACAGTTGACCAGGATAAGGCTGTGTCAACTCTCCTCCTAATACCACTTCCAGTAATAAATTTGGAGTCATCTCCAGTAATGGGTGTGAGCTCAGCTTACTGGACCTGTTTTTCTCAGAATAGCTTTATGGAGAACTGCTCCTCACAAGCAGATGCCTGCTTTTATCACTCCATATATTAGTGAGTAAGTGAATGACTGTGAAATTTTCCTTACTATGCCAGCCAAATGGATAAACAGGAAAATACAATCATCTCATGGGCCAAATCATCACTGGCATTTAGAATGCTTAAAGGAAAGAGGGACCACATGGTTGCCTATTGCTTTAGGATCCATTCATTCTCCATCAAGCATTTTTTTCTCAGACAATGGGGGATGGGCACATTAACTGAGGATCAAGTCCTCAATGTTCTTGTGCATAGATGACAGCCACAAAATATGCACAGAAAGTATCTGTTTGGTCCCTTTACAAAGTTATTTCCACATTGTTTGCTATTTATTTGTTAATTTATCCATTTGTTCCTCTACTACACTAAGACTTGTTTAGAGTAAGGACCATTGTTACCCCTTCCTTTGTTTTCTCACACTTTCCCAATACCCCTCTATCCCAAATTGTAAAGTTCATTTCCAAGACAGTGTCTTGTGAGTATCACTGTTGCATTAGTTCACACTTTGTATTTTTGTTACCATTTTGTTATTCCCTTTCCCTTCCTCAAATCAGATACATGTATATACAAGACACAGGGTATCAAAATCAAAAACAGTGTCAACAGGAGATAAATCAAAGGGAAAAAAATGAAAGAAAAAGAAATAAGTTCACACAATAAATTATAAAACAAAACAACAACAACAACAAAGAAATGACAATAAACCCCTCTTGTTTCCAAATGTTGGAGTTCTTTTCAATTAGTATCATATTATATTGTCATATGCATATAACTATTGAGCTATTGTGGTCCTCTACTAAGACTACCCTAGATATATACTAATTATTACAAATGAGGGCGCCTATGTTTCTTTGGGTCTGATTTTCCCCCAAGTTTTCCATTTCATTATGAACGGGGTTATATAATTCTTTCAGATGGAAGCATGGAATTCCATTGTATATATATACCATATATTCTTTTTTAAATAAGTTTTTTAATTGTGAAAATACTGTACAGAGGGGTTACAATTACATGATCAAGGTAATGAGTGTATTACTTATCAAGCATTGTTGCCTCCTCCTTTGTTTCCCCTTACCATCCTGCCCTCCCCCCCATCCCCCACCCCCTGCCAAAGTTATAGAGTTCATTTTTGGACTTAACATCTTGTACATCTCATTGTTGCAATGGGTCCACCTGTATCCCTATTTAAACAATTTATTTTTTTCTTTCCCCTCCACAAAGTATACCAACATCGAAAACAGGGGTTATACTGTGGGAGAAGGACATACAAAGCAACAAAGAAATCATCTTATAAATATGTTAGAAACAATAGCAAGAAAGAAAAAAACATTTGAGTCCTTATCTTGGGGTTCAATTTGCCTAACGTCAACTTATCTGACTGTTTCTGCTTGTCTCAGACATATACTAGTTATTGCAAATAAGGGAAACCATGGGACCTATGTTTCTTTGGGCCTGGCTTACTTCACTTAATATAATTTCCATTTCCTAACAAATGGGACAATGTTATTCTTTCTGATGGAGGCATAGAATTCCATTGTGTATATATTTTCTTGATTCATTCATCTACTGAGTGCCATCTGGGTTGGTTCCATATCTTAGCTATGGTAAATAATGCTACAATAAACATAGTTGTACTGGTAGCTTTAGTTTGGTCTTGTTTGTGATCATTTGGGTAAATGCCCAAAAGTGGGATTGCTAGATCATAAGGGAGCTCTATGTGCAGTCTTTTGAGGAACCTCCATACTACTTTCCAAAGTGGTTGAACAAGTTTGCATTCCCACCATAGAAAGCCCATGGATTGGGAGAAGATCTTCACTAGCCATACAACAGACAAGATCTCATATCTAAAATATGCATGGAACGCAAAAATTTAAATCCTGCAACAACAAATTCTCAAAGAAACAACTGCCCAATAAATAAGTGGGCTAAAGACTTAAACAGAAACTTCTTGAAGAGGAAAGAAGAATGGCCAATAGACACATGAAGAAATGCTCAACCTCCCTAGCCATAAAAGAAATGCAAATCAAAACAACACTGAGATACCACCTCACCCCAGTTAGAATGGCTATAATCAAGAACTCTAATAACAACAGATGCTGGAGGGGATGTGGACAGAAAGGAACCTTACTGCATTCTTGGTGGGAGTGTAAACTTGTTCATACCACATATTCTTGGATTTGTTGTGTTTCTGGATCTCTGTTTAGGAAGTTTCAACCTGTGCCAAGGAGCCCTAGTGTATCCCCTATCCATTCTTGTAAATTGTCAGGGTATCTGAACTTACCTTGAGGTCTTTGACGCTTTGGAGTTTATTCTGGTGCAGGGTGATATTTAAGGATATAGCTTCAGTTTTTTGTGTGTGTATAGCCAGTTCTGCCAGCACCATTCATTGAAGATGCTGTCTTTTTTCCATCTGATGATTTTGGCTCCCGCATCAAAGATTAGGTGGCCATAGGTCTGTGGGATCATTTCTGGCTTTTCAGTTCTATTCCATTAGTTCTCAGAAAGCCATAGACTTTTACTCTGAGTGAGATTCCCCAGGTCAAATCACAATTCTAGATATTCACTGAATATGTGTTGAATGAATGCTGAATAGAGATATTCCCAGTGTGTGAATAAAAATATCAAAACTACTGTGTTGGGCAATTGTTATATAGAGTATTAAAGCAACCACAGACCTAAAAATTCCATACTAAAAGGAATTCACCAAATGGATTCAGTCTCAGAGGATTGAGCAATGGTCTCAATTGCCAAGTCAGTGCAAAGGGCCACATAAGAGTTGGGACATTTAGAGGGTCATCCAGAATGAGAAGCAGTACCTAGAAAAGCTTCAAGGAGAGAGAATATGTTCAATGAACATGGAATGGCCAACCTTACTGAAGGAAAGTATAGTAGGCTGTGGCTTGGGATTAGATCACAAGATTGGGTGCTGAGATCATTAGGGAAAGAGAAAGGATGGTTCTGGAGCAAATGAGTAACAATATCAAGGAACCCATTTTTAACAAACGTTGTTCTAGTAAGGAAGGAATAAGCCAGTCATGGGGCTATTGTTAAGAAGTCTGTTTTGGTCTTTAGCTGAATCAACAGAGAAATAATGGAAAGGCTTACAGGAAATATGAAGGAAGGCAAATCTCCACGACTTAGAAACATGTTGGTTTGGGAGATAGAATTCTCCCAGCCTATCTTCTCTGCAGGTCTTAGTAATAATTGTGTATATTCAAATATTAACCAGCATAACTTCTTTTTCTTTTGTTGAGTAGAGAAGTGACTTTGAATAGTTCGAAAACTCTCACATTTTTCAGAAATGTGTGCTGTGGCTCAAGCACATGTTTCTTAAATGAAATTTCTAAGCTAAGAAAATTCAAAAGCATCACTGAATGATCACGGAGTTCCAGAGTCTCACGTTATAGTGTAGTCTGGAGTCACACCAAGATCCCAACAGTTGAAAGATATATACAGGAGAAAAGTTGGAGGTACTTCTGAGACATTTTCCTTGGGAAGGACAATGTACCATGGTGGGATCTGAAAATAGGTAACCAGAGCTCAGTCTCAGCTTCTATGCTCACTAGGCACATCAATTCCAGCAAGTTAATTAACCTTTCTATGCTTTAATTAGCTGATGACTAAGAATGATGGAGTATGTAGAGACAGGGCAGATTCATATACCACACAACTGGAAGCTTGTTTATGTGGACCATCCAAATATAGATAATCAAGAATAGTTGTATTTGGATGGTCTACCCATACGAATATACACTCACACTTAATCATTATTGACACAGAGAAGACAAGTGTGTGTGTGCACATGTGTGTGCGTGCACACACACACACACACAAACAGGGTAGCAAGAAAGAAACTTTTGTGAGCATCTACATCTGCAATGAGCCATGTTCCATGTTTGGTCTGTCTAGGTTTGTGGAAGAACCAATTTTCGGGCATACCAGTGGTAAATGAACTCTAAATTGGGAAATGAAGCCCTGGTAAGCTGTTGCTTCTATGTTAACACTTTGGAAATCACTGGATACAAGTCCCCCTAAGAGATTCAACAAGTTGATCACACTCCAGAACTAGTAGATGCAGACCCACAATACATCCAGAGGCATCCAGCTTCCAGACTATACACAGGAATTCATTCTCCTACCCCATATTCTCTCCCAAACACAACCACAGCCAAACTTATTTTCTCCACAGTTTTCCTCTTCCCATTCACAAAAACCCATGACCCAAGAAGAACGCACCCTTTTCTCTGTCTACCTCACCCCATCCCTATGACAGCCCCTGGATCCTCACCCTTGAATTCAGGAGAACTTCCCATCAGTGAAGCAGTCAAGACTGCGGAGATCTCACCAGCTTAGCCTTAGGCTTCCACCGGATGTGATTCATCCCCAATAACGTCCTACTTCCCAGCTGAACGCCACCTTCTATTTTTCCACCTGGGGCCTGATTTTCCTGGGCCTGGTTTCCTGGTTAGACAAACGTGTGAGCAATGTGTGGGATGGATACAGGAGGGCTAAAATAGCCAAACCACAAAAGGTTACTTCTAAGCTTACTCTCCTGAAGTTCCAACCTCCACATTCTTGCTTTTTATTGAAGAAAAAAATACTCTGTCCAGAAAAATCCTCCAGAGTGAGCTGTCAGGTTGTGGGAGTAATTACCTCTCCAGAATTAACCTGAAGCCAGAAAATACCTTGTTGGAAGGGGGAAGGGAGGCTGGCATATCTTAAATTAGACACTGAAACTCATCAAGTGATAGCCATCTCCAATTTTCTTTGGTCAGACCACATCTAAAGTTTTGTGTCTCCTTTCAAGTTCCTCACTTACCTTTCCAAATAAAAATATGTGTATTGATTTCTTCTTAATATAAAAAGCAATTTATGCCCATTTAAAAAGCATTCTGCTAGTACCAACTTATATAAAGGAGAAACTAAAAATTCATCATGTATAATTCCACCCCAGACCTAACCACAATTAATAGATGAAGCTTCTGGGCTTCACTCTGGTAGGGTGTTTGTATCTTTCTCCTTAGGAAAAGAGGCTATCATTCTATATGGACTATCTGACAACCTATTTGTGGCTTTAAAATAAGTTGTGAATTTTTTCTGTGTCCAGATTTATAACTTTGTTCTCTTTTTTAAAATAGATTCAGTGATTTAATCACTTTTTCATTTGTTTATGCATTTTGAATAGCATTTATTGATCATGATTATGAGCCAAGCAGTAGAGAAGAGCTGCCGATTTAATGGTTTTTACTATAAGTAGGGCATGAAATTTATTATTATGGTAATCTTAAATGTAGGATTCTATTACATTAAATACACTTTCCTTGTATTTCAACCTTATGTCACTATCCATCTCCAGAAAAAATTTAACCTCCCCACCCAAAACTCCTTGAGCTATTAAGTAATGTTTTACATTCATTCTTCCCATCATTTGATAACGACTGTTCTATTTGCTGCCCCATGAAATTGACTACTGTAGGTATTACACCTAAGTGAAATCGTACAGTATGTCTCCTTTTGAGCCTGTTAGTGTATTTGGCACAATGACTTCAAGAATTACCTGTGTTTTAGTATGTCATTTGTTTTTCTTTTTGCTAGTCATGGGGCCTGAACTCTGGGCCTGGGCGCTGTCCCTCAGCTCTTCAGCTCAAGGTTAGCGCTCTACCACTTGAGCCACAGCTCCACTTCAGCTTTTTCTGCTCATGCCTGTGAGGCAAGCACTCTACCACCTTCAGTACTGGGGCTTGAGCTCAGAGCTTCCTGTGTGTCATATAGGCTCTCTACCAATGGAACTATACCTCCAGCCTAAATTTCTCCCCTTTTAAAGGGTGAATAATATTTTGCTGCATTTATATGTCCCATTTTGCTTATCTAGTTATCTCATGCTGGGCATTTGGATTGCTTTTACTTTCTTTAAACCATGAATAATTTTACTACCAACATGTGTATTCACATCTTTTTTTTCTCATGTAAGCATAATATTTTTATTGTATATTAATCAAGGGGGTTGAGAGAGATGAGGAAAAACTATGAAAGGGTTCACATTGATTAAAATGCATTGCACCCACAAACCCTATTGCACCTCTTTTTACAACTACTTAAGGGCAATATTTCAGAGTTAAAAAGGTAAGAATTTTCTTCTTGCAAAAATATAGCTTTGTAGAACACAAATAAAAAATTCAAGTAAAATGGAAATGTAATAGAAACTTTGTTTACTTACCATAGCTAAGATATGGAACAACTCAGACGCCCTTCAGTAGATGAGTGGATCAGGAAAATGTGAGATACACACACACAAACACACACACACACACACACACACACACACACACACACACAATGGAATTCTATGAATTCCACCACCCACATTTGTAAGGAAATGGAAGGACTTGGAGAAAAAATCATATTAAATGAGTCAGCCAGGCCCAAAGAATCATTAGCCCCATGGTTTCCTTTATTTGCAATAAATAGTATACAGCTAGGATAATCTTAGCAGATGAGCAAAATAGCTCAATAGCTACATACATATGACTATATAAGATTGTGCTTAACAAAATGAACTCCAAGACATGGACACAAGCGGTTTTTCATTGTTGTTGTTGTTTTTAATGTACTATGTAATTTCTTTTTTCTTTTGTGTTCCCCCTCCATGGTTTATCCTCTGTTGTTACTGTGTTTGATTTTGGTACTCTGGGTATTATATATGTTTATCTGAATTAGGGACAGGAAGGAGAACGAAAAGGTGAAACAAAGGACAGAGAGGGAACCAATGCAACACAATACTCACAAGACACTATGTTGGGGGTGGGGGAAGGGAAAGGGAGAAAAATGAGGGAGGGGTAACAAGTTCCACAAGAAATGCACTCACTGCCTTACTTTGTATTCACATCTTTCCCAATCTCTAATTTCAGTTCTTTTGGGCAATACCCAGAAACCACACTACTGAGTTATAAGGTAATTCTGCATTTAATTCTTACACAAATATTGTTTTCTTTTAGCAGAGGTTTCATTCTACATTCTTACCAACAATGTAGAAGGGTTCTAGCACATTCACCTTCTTACTAGTTTTTGTTATTTTTCTTTTATTTTGTTTTGTTTGCTCTTATTTTTTTTATTGTGAAAATACTGTACAGAGGGGTTACAATTACATGGGCAAGATAATGAGTACATTTCTTATCAAGCATTATAGCCTCCTCTTTTGTTTCCCTTTCCCATCCCTTCCCATCCTCCCCCTGCCCCTCCCCACCCAATCCTCCCCCCCCCCCCATGCTGAGGGGATGTGGACAGAAGGGAACCTTACTGCATTGTTGGTGGGAGTGTAAACTTGTTCAACCACTTTAGAAAATAGTATGGAGGTTCCTCAAAAGACTCCACATAGAGCTCCCTTATGACCCAGCAATCCCACTTTTGGGCATTTACCCAAATGTTTACAAACAAGACCACACTAAAGCTACCACCACAACTATGTTTATTGCAGCATTATTTACTATAGCTAAGATCTGGAACCAACCCAGATGCCCCTCAGTAGATGAATGGAAGAAGAAAATGTGGTATAGATACACAATGGAATTCTATGCCTCCATCAGAAAGAATGACATTACCCCATTTGTTAGGAAATGGAAAGGCTTGGAAAAAAATTATATTAAGTGAAGTAATCCAGGCCCAAAGAAACATAGGTCCCATGGTTTCCCTTATTTGCAATATCTAGTATATGTCTGAGTCAAGCAGAAAAGGTCAGATAAGGTGATGTTAGGGATATGAACTCTAAGATATGTATTTAAATGTTTTTTTCTTTCATGCGATTGTTTCTAACACCTTTATAAGATTACTTCTTTGTTGCTTTGTATGTCCCTCCCCACAGTATAACCCCTGCTTTCACTGTATTTGATGTCGGTATAATTTGTGGAGGGGAAGGGGAAAAACAAATTGTTTAAATAGGGATACAGGTGGACCCATTGCAACAATGAGATGTACAAGTTGTTATGTTATTTTTCATTTTTTAAGATGCAATAGTATTGCAGAGGGTATAAAATGGTATCTTATTGGTGTTTTGATTTGTATGTGTCAAATAATTAGGATTATTGGCCATTTTTCTATATGCTTTTTGGCCATTTGCATACATTTTAACAAATCTACTCAAATCATTTGTCTGTTTTTGTCTTGTAATTGTTGTTGGTTTGTAGGACTTCTTATATATAATGGATATTGATCCATATATATATATATATATATGTATATATATTATACTATTTGCCATTGCTTTCTTTCATTCTGTGGTTGCCTTTTACTGTTTTTTTTTGTTGTTCAAATAAAGTAGAATGGAAAAGGCTCTGACTAGATCAGGCAGGGTCTTGAAAGCTATGCATTTATACTTAGAGCCAAGCTGTTATAAGTGAGTGAGAGCTTGAATACGTGTGGAAAAGTGTGAGGTATTAGGAATATGTTCCCAGGAATGTATTTGTTCATATGTTTTGCTTTAAGTAAGTAACACTAGCCTTAAAGATAATCAGATCCCAGGACTTTAAACCATGCTACCCAATTTCTTCTTACCACCAAAGTCTATTTTCTGCTATTTTAGCTATTTTGTCTCATCCTATGAATGGACATTTTCTAGTTGCTAAGGGTTGAGAGACTTTGGCTCTACAGTTGGCACCAAATATTTTCCCTGATACAGGTTCTGAAAAAAGGAGAGACTTGCTTATCTCCTTTATTAGCTGCTCTGCATCTTTAGCATCAACATCAACAGTGTAGCATCATACTGGTAACTTCCTGTGACTATATATTCTCAGGCCTGACCTTAGGCCTAACTGAGCATAGGCCCAGTACCCCTTGTAATCTGGGCTCAACAAGCCTTCCAGGGGATTCTGATGTACATTCTATGCACACTTTTAAATCGATCAATTTGTTTAAAAATGAATGAGTAGGTATTGGCCTCAGGCTCACCCTTGTCGCCTGCTAAGTCTTACAATTGATAGAGCCACTGGAATCTCCTGAAGGATTTGGTAAAGAGCTGTTCTCCAAAGGTGAACACAAATAATATAGATTTCTATGATCAGAGCTGAAGAAAGGATGCCAGACATACTTGTCCCAAATCATTAACATCTACTTGGCAATCTACGCTGAATGTGAGGGGAAACCTTCGGAGAAGTTTGCAGCAAGAGGGAAAGACTCAAGCAAACCTGCATGTAAATGGCAACTGCCAGTAATGTGTGGCTAGGTGGAGAGAGCAAATAGGAGGCATTGCACTTATCTGGAAGTGAAGGTTGACAAGTAGTGAGGCTGAGAGATGCTTACTAACTCAGCTCAACAGTACTCAATGATCAATTAGACAATGGGGAGTGGAAGAGGTCTTAGTCCACACAAGGCCTTGTGTGAGCTGTTTTCCTGCACTTAAAAAATCCCCTCTCTCTGTTTTCTTTACCTGGAGAAGCATAGGATCCTTCACCAGGTCTCTGCTTAAGTGTTTCATCCCTAGGGAAACGTCATCCTCTAGCCTTTCCCCTACTGCTGTTTAATTTCCTTTATATCACTTATCACAGTTCATCTCACTATATTCATTCACTTACAAATACTTTATTTAATGTTTTAGCTTCTCCAAAACCTTGTATTCCTCTCAAGTAGAAACTGTTTCCTCTCAAGGGACAAAGCATCTTGGTCTGTAAGTATATTGGCCCTGGTGCCAGACTTCTTGTCTGCTCAGCTCTTGGTGCTGCTACTGAAAGTTACTTAACTTTTTCTATGCCTTCATTTTTTCCCCTCTTAAACTGGTATACTCCTACTAGTCCTACCTCATGGGCTGATGGTGAGGCCTACATTAGACAGTGCATATGCCAAGTATGTTCTCTTTGAGGAACAGCATATAGGTAGTAAATACTATTATGGTGTTAAATGCTTTAATTATACCTTTCTCTGTCCCCGTGCCTATTAATTAATATTTATTCTCAATTAAGCACCTGGAAAACAAATGAAAACCAATGTGTGAGTGTGGCACTCTGGATCTGAAAGGGGAGACAGTGGAAGAAGACTATGGTGTGACAGATAAAGGGGAGAAGGCAGCATTGGACAGTTTCAGTGGGATCTGCTTAGTATGCTGTCAAAGCTGCTATTGAGAAACAGTCAGACCTGTATCTGCAGTTCTGAATGGAGCCTGAGGGGTTGTACTAGTTTCCTATATCTGCTGTAATAAAATACCACAAACTGGAAATCTTACAACAGTAGACATTTGTGTTTTTCACTGTATCAGAGGCCAAAAGTCAAAAATCAACAGGATTTCTCCCTTGCCAGGGTTCAAGGAAGCACCTGTCCTTGCCACTTGCAGCCCAAAGCATTCCTTTAGTTGATGATGGCATACCACCAGTCTCTCTCTACATCTGCCTTCCCATAGTCTTCCCTTTGCCTTCCTGTACTGCACCTGCATAGAAACTCATTAAATCTGCCATAACCCTCATCCAAATGAACTCATATTCTGATGTACTAGGTGGGATAAAACTTTAGCATATCTTTTGGTGGAGGAACTGAATTCACAATTTGAGTAATACACATTTGTGAAATTCATGCATTTGCACACTAAAGCGTGTCCAAGAGAAATACAGCTTTGTGGTTAAGATTAGAGGTTCTGGAGTCAGGTAGAGGTGACATTGGTTCCATTACCCTTTGTCTGAGAACTTGGGGGAAGTTTCCTAAGTTCCAAAGCCTTAGATTCCTCAGCTTCAGAAAAAGGACATTAGGAAGCAAACAGTAAATTTGCTCCATGCATTTGGCTTGTAAGAGAAGTATTAAGAGTACATAGTTATGGAAAGAGAACTGAAAGTTACCTGCAGATCTCTGAATTCTCTTTTGCAGAAGAGATGTCCGACCCATGATTATAAACCCATAATCAGGAGATATAGATTATGAAGATAAATGATTTCACTCAATGCTACAAGATGTTTTCATGCTATCCTCTTCTTAATGAATGCACAAAAAGATAGCCACCACCACTCAAATCCCCTTGGTGTTCGTATTAGGGAGATGGTTGAATTTTAGGCCTGATGAATTTTTTTGTACTTGTGATTCCAAATTGATATTCAAGAGGCCATAAATAAAAGACATTTATTGAATGAGAGGAGTATAATAGAAACTATTCTAGAAAGACATTAGGCAGAATCAAAGTTCCTATCTCTCCAATTTAGTTCTAAATGCAGCTCTGTATCCAAAGGCCAAAAGTACCAGTCATTTATTTCATATAATACTTAATGTCCTTTATTGTAGGCTTTTATGAAAGAGGACCTGTAGTCTCTGAGAAGCACCTCTGAATCAAAATAAGGATTCCTTCATTCTGTAAGTAAAAACTAATGCTCATGTTCATGTCCTGTCATAGAGGGAGAGCCAAGCCAAGCTAGTATGCACTTTGGGTAAAATGAAGAACAATGGGCAGTTTGTGTCTAGTCTCAGGGTAAAGCTCATGATTTCCTGGACAATGAAGGAAAATCTTGGAGAGTCATGGAAGCCAATGAACAAACAAAGCTCCATATCTTAATGCCGCTATGTAGTGGTTTCTAAGATATGTCACCTAGGAATCATCTTTGGGCAAGAACGACTTCCTCTTCTGAGAAGCTGGCAGACAGCTCAGAGTTGTGAGGAACACACTCACCCTCACCAAGAGTGTCTCCTTCCTCCAGTGGCCTTCGTTGAGTGTCTGATCTGTAGGAACAACAGGCCTGGCACTGTTCCTTCTGCCAGGGATATCTATGAAGGGCCATTTTAGTTTCCAAACTCTCCATGGAGATGGTGAAAGCTTTTGTGAGATTGCATGCCAGCCCGCTTCTGTCCAATTTAAAAAACAGCATGTACTTACTAACAATGAAGACATTTTCTTCTGAAATGTTATTTTATTATTATTTTGTTTTTTAGTTTTATTTTTGCCAGTCCTGAGGCTTGAACAGCTGGGTGCTGTCCCTAAGGCTCTTTGTATTCAAGGTTAGCACTTTATCCCTTGAGCCACAGTGCCACTTCTGGCTTTTTCTGAGTCGTGATCCTCAGATCTCAGCCTCCTGAGTAGCTAGGATTACAGGTGTAAGCCACTGGTGCCCGGCTTTTATTATTATTTTTAAACAGCTTTATTGAAGTATAACTGCCATGTAGTAAATACCTATTGAATGTATACAATTTGCTGAGTTTGGATGTGTATGTACCCATGTGGCCATCACCAGGATCAAATATAATAGAGATATCAGTCACCTCAAAACATTTATTCTGCTGTAATTTTAAAGGATGTACATAGAAATGGAAAAGTAAGAAAAAGCACTACTATAAAGGATAATGTGAAAAAAATTTATACATGTGTCAATTAAAACCTGTCTAAAGCAGTCTCACATGCACACACACACACACACACAAACACACATACACACAACTTAGAGGTATATTCAGCAGTCATTCTATTTATTTATTTAGTAAAGGATTATATTTTATTTTTAATTTTATATAGCTTTTTTACTGGGTACCAAAGACATTAAAGTTGTCCATATTTATGTGATATGTTGATAGATGAGTAGGATGGGTGAACTTTAAATTAAAATACTTAAAAGTCTTCCTTTTAACTTTGGAAAATATACAGAATGTGCCCATTACATATAGTCATCATACCATGCTCTGATACTCACTCTTATAACTACAATGAACACTTATCAATTTTACCATCTAAACTCTTCTTCTTTGCTATTCTCCCCAGATCTGCTATTATTATTACTTCGGGTTGTTCACTTTTAACTTTTGTCAATGATCTATATTAATTCCCTAAAATTGCATACTTCTTTTTAAAAATTTTCCTCCAGTACAATATATTTTATTAACTACTGTTCTCATTTTGTATATTAACTCTCTAGACATATTCATCCTACATATATGGTACTTTGCAAAGTTTAGCATTTATATCACCATCGCAGCTTCTGGTAAATATATGAAGTAACAAATAAGTGATATCATATGGCATTTTCCCCCTGTATCTCTCTTACTTCACGGAGTGTAATGTTTTCCATCTATGATGTGGCATCTGTGTCAGAATATGTTTCAGTTTAAAAAGTCAAATCATACTCCATTGTACCTAGGTGTTATAATGTCCTCAACTCACCCATCCATTAGCAGGCAGTCATGTTGTTTCTGAATCTTGGCTATCCTGAGTAACGCTAGAAAGAACATGGAAGTGCAGCAATATTTACAACCTGTTCATTTCTTTTTTTCCGGGTACATACACAGAAAAGGGATTGCTGGGTCCTATGGAATTCCTAATTTTGATCTCCTTTTTTAAACTTTCATTTTAAAATTCAGATTCTAAGTATCTTTCAAGTGTTTATTGGTTATTTTTTTAAATTTTATTTTCTTGTAAAGATGCTGCACAGAGAGGTTACCGTTACATCAGTAATGAGTACATTTCTTGTGGAGCACTGGTACCTCCTCCTTTGTTTTTCTCCTACTATCACTTCCTCCACCACTTCCACCCCTCCCCCCCCCTCAAAGTTGTAACTTGTTCATTTCCAACATAGTGTCTTGTGAGTATCATTGTTGCAATGAGTCATCCTGTGTCCTTGTTTTCAGCATTTTGTTTTTTTTCCTACCCCTCCCCAAATTAGATACAAGTATATACAAGATGCAGGGTACCAAAATCAAATACAGTGACACAGGAGGAAGAACATACAAAATAAACAAAAAAAAATCACATAGTACATTATTTTAAAAAGTAGTCTATGAAAATATCTTAATGTCACCCCTTTCTTTCAACAATCTCACCCACCCTTTCTCCACTCACCCTCCCCTTCTGCTTCTTAATTTTGTGGGATACACATGAGATTTTTAATCTGCATTTCCCCCTCTTCATTCATCTAACCCTTTCCCCTTGACCCTACTCCATCCCTTTTGAGTACCCACTTCCTGGTATTTTATTTTGCTGATCTCTGATTTTGCCATTCTAAGTAATTACACTATCTGAAATCTCCCTTGAATCTACTATATTTCCGTTAATACATTTGTATACACTTGCATACCACCCAATGGATTTACTTACGTATTTGTAAGTTAATGCTAGCTTTCATGTAGCAAGAAAAATATGGATCCTTTGTCTTTCTGGGCCTGACTTACTTCACTTAACAGGTTTCCTTGGGAACCTTGATACTATTTTGAAATGGTCATACCAGTCTATATCCTCTTCAATAATGTACAAAGGTTCCCTTTTTTGCACCCCGATGTCAGCATTTATCTTTCAGCTTATTGGTAACAGCATTGGAATAAATTGAGATGGTCTCTCATTGTGGCTATGAGTGTCATTTCCCTAATGACTGGTAATGTTCACCACCTTCTCATATATCTTTTAGCTAGCTCTATGTGTCCTTTGGAGCGATGTCAACCTTGATCCTTTACCCTGGTTTTAATTGGATTATTTATCTTTTTACAACTGAATTATATGATTTGTAAATTTGAACGTTAATCCCTTGTAGGTGGTTTGTAAATATTACCCCCAACCTTTTGTTGGTGGTTGCATTGTTTTTGTGTGTGTTGCTTGTCAGACATTTTATTTTTTGTAATAGTCCCATTTGTTCATGTTTCATTTATAGTCAAAGATAGTGATATAGTATCCAAAAGGTCTTTGTGAAGGCCAGTGTCAAGAGCTTGTTTTCCTAGACTCTCTTCAAGGAATTTTATGGTTTTAGGTCTTGCAATTTGATTTCTTTTAAATTTGAGTTGAGGTTTTAATGAATGGGATAAGTAAGGGGTATAATTTTATTGTATACGTTTATCTTATTTTGCATGTGGAAGTACAGTTTTTGAATCATTATTTATAGAGGAGACTATCTTTCCCCATTGTATATATTTGTATTCTTTTTCCTCTCCGGTTTTAAATATTATTATTATATAGGTGATATTACAGTGTCACAAATCGGGTAATGAGTACATTTATTTTGGACAATGTCACCCCTTCCTTTGCTCTCTATTTGTGCTCTTGTGGGAAAATTAGTATAGTATATAAGTGGGGATTCATTTTGGGGGCCTACATACTGTTCTTCTGTTCAAGATCTGCATTTTCATGTCAGTACTGATTTTGTTACTATGGTTTTGTAATATTATTTTAAATCAAGAAGTATAATACTTTCAAACTTATTATCGTTTCTCAGAATTGCTCTGAACATTCAAGGTTCATTTGCGGTTGCAAACAAATTTTAGGATTGTGTTTCCTACTTCAGTGAAAAATGCCATTGAGATTTTGATTGAGATTGTATTGAAATTTTATATAGCTTTGACTAGGGTGGATATTTTCACATCCTTTTCATTGTCTCGTGAGCAAAGGATATATTTCCATTTACTTGGGCCTTACTCAGTTACTTTAATCTGAGTATTATGGTTTTTGAGATTCAGATTTTTTGTTTCCATTGTTAAGATTATGGATCAAAATTTTATTATTGTTTTGGAAGCAATTATAAGTGTAATTATTTTCTTGACTTCTTTTTCTTTATTAAGTCATTATTTTTATATAGAAATACCATTGATGGGGGCTTAGAATATAGGTTTCTGCTAGAATTTGTTCTGTGTGTGTGAGGTTCTGGGTAGCACTGCTAGGAGCACTGGGAAAATGCTTCTGATTTTTGTGCATTAATTGTATTCCCTAGAATTTTACTGAATTTATTAGTTCTAATTGTTTCTGTTGTGAAATCTTTTGAGGTTTTTAGTGTATAGAACTGTATTATCTGAAGATAGATGTCTTTTTATTTCTTTTTCTTGCCTAATCACTTCTGCTAGCACATCCAGAAATTCTTGTTTTGGATTTTAGTGACTACACTTTGAAAATTTCCTTATTGATTCTAGAGATTGCTATGATTTTCATACATGGCATTTATTTTGACCAGAAAATTCATTTTTTTTGAGGGGGGTTCTGGTCATGGAGCCTGAACTCTGGGCCTGGGTGCTGTCACTCAGTTCTTCAGCTCAAGGCTAGCGCTCTACCACTTGAGCCACAGCACTACTTCCAGCTTTTTCTCTTTTTGCTTATGTTGTGCTGGGGAATCAAACCCAGGGCCTCATGTATGCAAAGCAAGCGCTCTGCCACTGAGCCACATTCCCAGCCCCCAGAAAATTCATTTCTATATTCAAGGTATTGAGGTTTACTTTTATTGAAGAAGAGTATTAAACATCTTTGAATGCTTGCTTAAGAGTACTAAACATCCTTGAATGCTTGCTTCTTTTATGTAAATTGAAATGATTATGCTTTTTTGTTTTGCTTTTGGTTTTTGGTTCTGTTCTGAGGGCTTGAACTCAGTTTCTGGGCTTTCCCTGAATTTTTTGTTTTTGTTTTTCTTAAGGCCAGTGCTCTACCCCTTGAACCACAGCTCAACTTCTAGCTTTTTGGCCATTAATTGGAGATAAGGGTCTCATACTCTTTTCTGCCTAGATTTGGCTTTGAACTGAAGTCATCCGATCTCAGCCTCCTAAGTACTTAGGATTACAGCTGTGAGTCACCAGAGGCCAAATAATTATAGGGCTTTTAATCTTTCATTCTACTAATGAGATGAATCATACTGATTAATCTACATATGTTAGAACAGATTTGCATGATAAGGAGAATTCTAAGTTAGTCATGATATATACAATTTTTGATGGAAAATTCAGTTTACTAATAGTTTATTGAGGGTTTTGTTTGAATGTTTATCAGAGAAATTTATCTGTAATTTACCATTCTCATATGTATTTGAGATACATGTGATGCTGGCCCCAGAAGACACATTTGAAAATATTCCTTGTAGCTTTTCCTTTACTTGTCTTTTTTGTTCTTTTGGAAGAGTTTCAGGAGTATTGGAATTATTTTTTCTTTCAATGTTTGTTAGAATTTAGCTATGAAGATATCTGGCTCTAAGCTTTTCTTTGTTGGAGGTTTCTGATTGCTTCTTTAGTTTCCTTATTTGTTATTATTTTACTTAGACTTTATACTTCTTCCTGATTCAATTTTGGCAGGTTGTATTTTTGTAGGAATTTATCCATTTCCTCTAGGTGATTCAATTTTTTGGCATAAAATCGCTTATAATGGTTCTTTGTGAACCTTTATTTGTGAAGCATCTGTTGTAATTTTTTCACTTTCACTGTTGACTTGGAGTCTTCTGATTTCATTTATTTTTTAGAAAACACACTCTTTTGTATTTTAATGGTTTTTCTATTCTCTGATTCATTTCTGTTGTGATCCTTATTATTTCTTTCTTTTAATTAAATTTGCTCTTTTTCTAATTCTTGAAATAGTAAACTATTTATATAACATTTTTCTTACTTTTCATTGGAAGCATTTACTCAATCCTAAAATCACTTCTATTGAATCCCATAGCTTTTGGTGCATTATGTTTCCATTGTCATTTGCCTTAATATTTTTGCTTTTGCTGGTACCAGGGTTTGAGCTCTGGGCCTTGTACTTGCTTGTCTTGCTTAGTTGTCTGGTGTTCTACCACTTGAGCCATACATCCAGCCTAGCTTTTTGCTGGTCATTCTGGAGTTTCATAATCCTCTAGAGCTTAATCTCTGTGTTGCTAAGATTACAAGATGAATCATCAATGCTTAGCTCTGTCTTGATATTTAAAAAATTCTCGTATGATTTGCTTTGTCTCTATTTTACATTCCTTACTTCAGTCTTGTCTTTCATTTTATCAATGTTGATCATGAAAACCCAGTCTTGTAGGTTTTCTCCATGATGTTCTTCAGCAAAAAGTCTGTCTCCTGGCAAGCTCATCTAGCCACCTTTTTGTGCATTTGACTCATGTAATTTTCCTGCTTTTTCTTACAGCAGTACTCACAAGATCATTCATATTCATTATTTTGACTTCCTGATCTTCTAGTCTTTCTTAAATTCATCGGATTAGGCTTTGCCATGACTATTTTATAGAGGTTTTTTTTTTTTTTTTTAATCAAAAGCATCACAAATTCATGTTGGGAAATCCCATGATGTCTTCTTTAGATCACCTCTTAGAAATATACATTGCATTTGAATACCTGTCTTTCACAAAGTTATTATTATTATCTTTAAAAATAGTTGTCCAAAGGGTTTTACTTCAATGCGTCAGTTTACAATGCACCTTGATCAATGTGATCTTTCTATTGTTCTTTTTTTTTTTTTTTTTTTTTGTCGGTCATGGGGCTTGAACTCTGGGCCTGGGCGCTGTCCCTCAGCTCTTCAGCTCAAGGTGAGCGCTCTACCACTTGAGCTACAGTGCCACTTCCGGTTTTCTGGTGGTTTATTGGAGATAGGAGTCTCACGGTCTCTCCTGCCCGGGCTGGCTTTGAACCGTGATCCTCAGATCTCAGCCTCCTGAGTAGCTAGGATTACAGGCGTGAGCCACCAGCGCCCGGCTTCTATTGTTCTTTTTAAGTTTCCATTTGGTTCCTCAGCTATCACTGGCCTTTCTTTCCTCATGACTTACTTCTCAAGTTTTTTTTTGTTTGTTTGTTTGTTCATTTGTTTTTTTCAGTCATGGGGCTTGAACTCTGGGCCTGGGTGCCGTCCCTGAGCTCTTCTGCTCAAGGCTTATGCTCTACCACTGAAACCACAGTGCCACCTCTTGAGTAGCAAGGATTACTGGTATGAGCCACTGGCACCCAGCTCCCAGGTTCTTTTGATAGACCACTTTTACCTCATTGATCTTATAGAAATGTAGAACTCAATCTAGTTCTTCATTTCTTCTTTGGTTGTAATTACTTCTGAGTTCAGAATTCAGCAGAGATTTTTGTATAAAAAGTTAGAAAGAAAATATTTTAGGCTTTGAAGCTATATAATTGCAACAGATAATTGCTACATAATACATAATTCTGCCATTGCATGTAAGAGACTCTAGATATGACATAAGCAAACAAGAATGGCTGTGTTTTATTAAAACTTTATTTATATAAAGTCATTCACCAAATTTGGTCCAAGAGCCGTCATCTACAGACTTCCATTCAAGATAATCTTACTGGTTACAAAGCTTAAATATCATAGAAATCTTCTCTAAAATTCAAAGTTCAGTTATTTAAATCGCTACTTAACATCTCTTCAAATAATATGCCAAAAAAAATCCTGTTGATTTTTATCCTTATGTTTCTTCTAACCCTTAATACCAACAGATGGCATCACACTTTATACCATACTTACACCAACACTCCACTTTCTCCATAACAACTGAGTTTAAGATGTGAATTTATCTCTTCTAGATTATTGGATTATTGGAATAGTACTCCATAGGCCTTTTGCTTTCCCTCTAATGAATATTTTTTCCCCTGTAAAGTCTAGTGTCTTCTATTCAGTTAAGGGATTAAGATAGTATAAAACAAATATCTGATAGGAAAAATCAAAACTGAAATAGGTATAATGGTATACAGATATATTGGTTAATTTTATGTGCCTCCTTAACTAGATCACAGGATGCCCAGATATTTAGATATTTAGAGATTCAGTTTTCTGGGGGGGGGGTGCCTTCAGATTAGACTAATATTTTAATCAGAATAATTAAATGAAATAACATAAATCCATACATCAAATTATATATAGCTACATATAGATACAGATAAATAGATAGACAGACAGACAGACAGGCAGATAGATAGATAGATAGATAGATAGATAGATAGATAGATAGATAGATAGATAGATAGATAGATAGATAGATACACTGACACAAGACAGATATCCTGTATTTGCTCCCTATCCTCAACCTTTCCTTTTTTTCTTTTGTTGTTGGTCATGGGGCTTGAACTCAGAGAGCTTGGGAACTGTTCCTGAGGTCTTTTTGTTCAAGGTTAGCTCTCTACCACAATGAACCACAGTGCCACTTTCAGTTTTTGAATGGCTAGCTGTAAGTAAGAGTAAAGATCACAGGAACTTTTCTTCCCAGTCTGGCTTTGAACCATAATCCTCAGATCTCAGCCTCCTAAGTAACTAGGATTACAGGTATGAGCCTCCCAGGCCCAGTTTAGCTTTCCTTTTTAAATAAGAATTAAATGATATAATAAAGTGCCCCGGCCAGGCTAAGCTTTCTCAAAACATAGCTAAATTTCTCAGTATAATAAAGAGTAAAATTCCAAGTTGCATTTTTAGTTTCATTAATATGGGTTAGTTCGGCTATTCAAAGGATTTAGTTTACAAAAGGCATCTGACTCTGGTAGAAGAATTTTTAGACTTCTGGAACGGCTGTAGTTCTGCCAGCTTCAATAAAATGGTAACTGCACTAATAGCAGACACACTCCCCTCCCCATCCCCAGTCATCAACTTTCTAACCATCCATCACTTAATACACTGCTGAGAACCCTGCAGGATTTCAGAAAACCATTGCCAACTGAATGTCTTGCTAAGATGAACTATGGCATCACTAGAGAGAAAAAGTGAAATTGATTTTTAGGAGGCCAACATTTGCAAAGCACAATTCCACTGGGTTACTTACAGCTATTCAGTTTCCCAAATAAAACTAAAGGGCTTACTCAGTAACAAATTACACTTTGAATTGAGCAAACAAGTTTCTAGCTGTTGGATGATAGTACAGTTTTGCTTTTTATACATTTATAGAGTCAGTATGATTCCTAAGCTATATTCTGCTTTATAAGATGGCATGTATACGTTTCTGATGGCATGTATGCTTTCATGAATTTAAGCTATTTTCTCTTTTTCTTCTGAAACTAGCTGATCCTAAAGACGTTTATGACTCATCAAAATGTGAAAGCTTGTGAACTTGCTCATAGATACTCATAGGTCTGAGAAACATTCTTTTCCAAATATGGTTATAATGGGGCTGCTTCTGTTACTGATGAACATCTCTGATCCACCCTGGGATCAAAAGCTGTGCTTGGCTTTGTTTTAAACCCAAGATTTCTAAGAAAGAGGCCAATAGATTCATTTGCATCCTCATTTGTGATGGATAGGACCAACAATTGGAAATCATGTTGTTCATAGATTTTACTTAAAGATCCATCATAGTCAAGTATTAGTAGGTAAGGGTAAAATGGCACATCCTCTGAGCTAAGGACAGTACAGGCACATGAATAGATTCTGTGCCTCTGTGAGATATGATACATCAATTTATCATTAGAAGACAAAGTTGAGAGAGGAGAATCTTTGCTTATAAAGGGGTAGAAAGAGCAAGTGAGAGCAACATTCAGGGTCATGTAGAATGAATCACTTATATGGGATGCGTGTTGAACATTTTTTCAGTGTTCCTTAAGCAAAACTCATCAAGTAGGTATTATTACTGTTATTCCCACTTTTAAGAATGTGGAAACAAATGTTTACAGTGAAATGACTGATCCACATTGGTTACTCCCTAATCGCTAAAGGGCTTCTAGGAAAACAGCTATAAAACATCGCATAGCCAATACAAAGGTCTGACACAAATCCCTCCCCTGCTGTGACCTGAGCTGCTTCTAAAAAATGGAAAATATTTAATTCTAAACAGTATTTCATTTAATTGGAATTAGCATATGCCTTCTTGTCTGGTTTCAATCAACATTGTTACTTATTTGAGTACTGGTCTAAGTGCTTGGGAATTTATGGATGGATGAGCATCGATGTAGACTTTGAAAATGTCATTTTAAATATACTTTTCTAATTGCCTCCTTATGGCTTCCTAACTTCTCCTCTTCAACCTGTTTAATTTAGACAGATGATCTTTTGAAAACCCATGGTCACATGTGCTTATTTTAATAAGGAAAAGTAAACGTATCTCTTGCCCAATTCCTCTCTGTAATAGCAACAGAATTCAATGAGAACAAGAAAGTAGAGGATATACCTAGGCACACATAAACACACTTTAGTATTAAAAGCATTCCAGATAAGAATGGGTATTGTTGATCAGGGTCCAAAACTGGTCAATGAAGCTAAATTGAGACACAGGTTTTGCTTCTATCACCATAAATGCATTCCAGTGGTGACAAGGAGACCTGAAACATTTTTAGCTCACGGGTAAAAAGATACAATGAGAGAAAAGTGTTCAATCAGTATTAATAGTAATGAATAAAAGTTTAGGTTTTAACTAAACTTTTATTCATTGCTATTCATAACAAGAGGTTTCTGTAACATCTTTCTAGGATCCCAAAATAAGTTGTTTGATGGAATGTTGTGGATCTGGGAAGGTGGCTCAGTGGTAGAGTGCTTGCCTCGCATGCATTAGGCACTGGATTCAATTTCTCAGGACCACATAAGCAGACAAAAGCCAGAAGTGGCGCTGTGACTCAAGTGGTAGGGTGCTAGCCTTGAGCTGAAGAGCTGAGGGACAGTGCCTAGGCCCAGAGTTCAGCCCCCACGACCACCAAAAAAAATGCAGATGTGGGAATTAGAAATTTTCATCAGTATTTCTATAATGGTAAAAAAAGAAGCCCTAATAAAATATTTGTGGCAGAGCTGATCAGTTAGTTTTTTGTGTGACCTAGTACTAGAGGTTGAACTCTAGACCTGGTGTTTTGCCACTTGGTCAATTGGACACAATAACCAGTCTTCAGATCTCAGCCTCCTGAGCATGGCTTGGATCCTTTCTTTCATAAAAGGCTGTCCAAGATTTAAAGATAAATTTTGAACTTCATCTTGATGGGCAGTGAAGGAATCACAACAGGTAAAAATAATTAAGTAAAGATTTATTGACTTCAAGTAAAGAAAAAAAGCATGTAGACTATGAGTTCCTTCATCCCCCTTTGGCTGTTGAGTCCCCTTTTCTTCCCAGATACTAGTTTTCCACAAAAACTGATAAAAGAAAAAGTTAATCTTTATTCAATGAGGATTATAATGCATGAGTCAATATAGAATCTAGACTGATACCTACAAGAAAACCTGGTTATAGGAATCTTGCAAAAGCACTTGAGGAAAACGTCCTCCAATCTTAGCAGGTTAAATGATATTTGTTATCAAACATTTCCATGAATTGGCAAACTCAAAATATTCATCATCATCATCATCATCATCATCATCATCATCATCATCATCATCATCATCATCATCATTGTTTAAAGATTCAAAAGTTTAAGGCCTCAAGAACTGAATATATCTGAGTTCTGTATTTGGAAGGTTCACTCGACCACAGATTGAAAACATTCAACAAAATATTGGTTCTCTATTGAACAAGTACAGACATTTTTCTGCTCATTGTTTGCTAGAGACTGTACAATATAGCAATTGTTCCTCTGACATTTGTATTAGGCATTATAGGTGGTCAAGTGGTATTTTAAAATTCAGGAGAGGACATGCATAAATCACTGGTTATATGCAGTACTATTTCTCTGTATATAAGGGATACGACCATCCATGGATTTTGGTATTAACATGATATCTTGGAACTTTATCCCCCATGCATAGGAAGGAAGAAACATGTGCTAGATGAAAGTAAATGCCTAATATTTTTATGAGAAACTATTAACTTCTGCCTGATTGGGAAACATAGGGAATGCCCAACGAAGAAAATAAAATCTCTGCCAATTTTTCTTCTTTCCCTAATAAAAAATTTACATATCAGAGAAGAAATAAGTGAGATATAACTTGAACCATAGTTCTCACTGCAACTCAGATGTTGGCATTGCTCACTTTGAGCATCAATTGAATGAATGAAGGGATATCCATGGATTATAATAGGAAGCATTAATTATTTCCAATGTGTCAGTAGGCAGTTTGCCCATCTATTTTTCTGCTGAAAAGAAGCCTCAAGAGTTTGGAGTTTGGCTACAATATATAGGTCCCCAAGTGATATCTATGAGAATATTTCTGGAGGGGAGAGTGTTATTGGACTAAGAGGAGACTTTCAGGTATGCCAGGCAGTTTGGCATTCAAAGATGGAAAAGAGAAGATGTAAGAATGCCATGTCTTAATCTCTTCGCCTCAGCCGTAGCTCTTTATCTCCTACTCTGAGAAGTTAGAGATCCAAGTTCTCTGGGTCCTGGGATTCAGAACTGTCACCAATGTCACCTATAAAATTGGCTTCCTTTGGAATTGGACTGAGGCATTTAGAATTGGACTGAGCTATGTTAGCATCCTCCTTGCTTCTCCAGCTTGTAGATGGCTAATTGTGGGATATCCAAATATTCATAATGCAGTAAGTCAGTTGACCTAGCTATGCTCTTCTCTCTCTCTGCGTGTCTTTCTCCATCCATCAGGTATATATGTATAGAGGTATAAGCATATGTATCTATTATCTATCTATCTATCTATGTCATTTTTTTCGGGGGGAGGGGTCCAGTTGTGGGGCCTGAACTCTGGTCCTGGGTGCTGTCCCTCAGCTCTTCAGCTCAAGGCTAGCGCTCTACCGCTTGAGCTACAGCACCACTTGCAGCTTTTTTCTTTTTGCTTATGTGGTGCTGAGGAATCGAACCCAGGGCCTCATGCATGCAAGGCAAGCGCTCTACCACTGAGCCACCTTCCCAGTCCCATCTATCTATCTCTTTTATGTTGATTCTGACTTAAACAAAAGCTAAATGTCCCTGGCACTTTGTATGATAGGAGGAGACTTACAAATGAGCTCTTAGTTCTAGAATCATCTTCATGTGAACATGGCACGTTCTATCATCTTTCTGTGTAACACTGATGAAGCCCTTACCATGAAATACTTTTGAGCGTTCTTAGACCCTTTAGAATCTATCTTTTAAAACATAGGATGATATACAGAGTGAAAAGATAAAACTTATGAAATTTATTTCTTTTTTCTTTTGTTTTTTTTTTTATTGTGAAAATACTGTACAGAGGGGTTACAGTTACAAATGAGTACATTTCTTACCCAGCATTGTGAAATTTATTTCTTAATCAGTTCTGCATTCCAATTATTCTTATTGCCTTGTTTCAATAACTAATAAACTTTTCTTTCTGGCCAGATTGTTCTTTTGACTGTTCTTGATTCTAAATCTTGACAAATAATTATCCAAATGCAGTTCAAAATCTTTCCTTTTGGAAAAGCACAGAAGGACAGCTGCCCTCTGGCTGTCTCCTGATTTCCTGAGTATGTCTAGGTTCATCTCTGCCAATATTTCTGTTGTCTGGGCCTTTACTTGTACATATTGAGCACAGTGAATTCAATCAAGTTAGTATCCTCATGTGTATTTGAGAAACTACATAAACAGAATTCCAGATTCAATACAATGCAACTAACACTCTAGCCTTAATTCAGGTCCATATTTTAAAATATTTCCAAAAGCCATTGTTTACCAAAAACTTCATGCTTAACACCAACAGTCTTTATTGTCTATTTGTAAATTATTAGTGAAAAGTGACACCAATCCTCTAAATTCTGTATGGCTTTTAAGAGAAGTATATAATCCTCAGGAAATGACAAATATCATTAAAAGTTTAACAAGAAGCCCTCTGGGGTTTCATTTGTTAGTGTATCAAATATTTACTGCATACCTACAATATGCTTAACACTAAAGTGGGGTATAGGGATACAAAAAAAGCAGATCTGTCTTTAGTTTTATTGAGCTTACATTTTAACTGAAAAGAGAAAATTAAGCAAATACAATCTAGCGTCAGTGCTAGTTGAAACAGTTGAAACAGGTTGCTATGGGAGGACCTGGTCAGTCTTCCAATTTTACCAATAAGCAGGGGAGGAGAACTAAGTGAAAAAGTTTCAGAAGAGATATAACTCCTGATTGGAACTGTGAGCAATGGGTTTTATTTAGCCAAGTAAATACAGAATATAGATTGGGAATGAAGTTAGGGTAGCCCAGTGAAAGAGAGGGAGAATCCTCAGGGCCTTGTAAGAAGGAAGAATGCTATACAGAAAACTGTGAAGAGTGTGAATTAGAAAACTGGAGAAGTATATGGGGTCAGAGATTGAAGAGAGCTTGGTTTAAAAGTAATCTATTAAATCTGGGTATAGTAGAAATCCATCTCAGAGATTCAAAGCAAATACTGGATGCAATTGGATTTTTATTTTAGACATTTCATCTTTTCTCAGGATAAGAAGTACATATCCAGTTTTCAAAGGGAGTTGATGGCCCAAGAAGACTTGAAAACAGGATGTGCCACCTAAATCTCTCTCAACTCTCAGATTCTCTGAGAGTCAACTTGGTTTTTATTCTCTGCTATACATTTGTCCTTCCCATCCACCCCTCCCACCCCGCCAACAAGCCCACCCACAAACCCAGCTGTATAACCTTAGTTTTCTCCAGCATGGAGGAGATGTTGTCAGCAACCAATAATATATCTCGGTATGGTCCCCCATTGTAGAAGTAAAAAGCTTTAAATCATAAAATATTCTGGAGGAGAGAAGGTTGAGACCAGGTGATTTCATGGACAGGAGGAACAGAAACTTCCCACTTGGCTAGTGGCACAAACAGTCTCTCTCAGCCCAGAAGGGATTCTGTGGAGCAGACAAGGGGGCACCTGTCTGAATTAAGTGACTGATCTACACTGCTGCCTTGTGGCTAGAAGACAAATGCCCTGCATATTAGCTGGATTGGATCCAAGAGCTCCAAAGCCCTTTCCTATCCAAAAGAGTCCACCTCTCTCCCTCAGTGTAGCAATTTCCAATTACTTTAAGAGGAGGAAGGAATAGGGGAAATTTCACAAAATGACAGCCAGGCCCCTCTGGGAGGCTTGTCCTGAATGCTGCTCACCTCTGAGCTCCTGGTGCATTGCCCACCCACAGACTCTTTTATGAAGTTCAGCCAGCAGACCCCCAGGCCCCAGAGGGAAATGGTCTAATTAAAATCACACTTCTCACTGCCAAATTGGATATGTTAGTCTCAGCTCCAAGAATGTCTTGGAAAAGTATTTGGAGCTGAGTGAGTTTTTCCCAGAAGGGACTTTTTCACACACACACACACACACACACACAGACACACACACACACACACACACACACACACACACACACACACACACACACACACACACACACCAGCAGATGGAGGTAGAAGGGAACTTTGTTACTTTTTTTTGTTGCTGTTGGTTCAAAGTCTGCTCACTCCTCCTACTTTCCTTCTATGCCCCTTGCTTCTTGCTAAACATTGTGTGAATTCTACCTCCTTTTACATGAATCATGTAGGACACAGGCTATGTAAGTTAAGAGTGTCAGATGTGGCAAGATTTGCCTTTAATTTAGGACTCTGCCTTTTAATAAGGGAGCAAGGTGCTTGATCTTTTGAAACTATAGTCTCACTATATGTGAAATGAGAAGACTAAATATTTCACACAGATATTAAGTGACTAAGGTATTCTCCATATCAGAGAAAACACAGCTCTTATTTATTACCTGATTTATTTGTATTATCAGAGTATTATCAATATGGAGCTGTGGTAAGACATTTAGGAATTTATATTTTTTGACTACTTGGACATTAACTCACTATGGGACTTTGGAAAAGTTATTTTGCCTCTGAGAAGCTCAAAGTTAGTTCTATGTATGGAAAGAAAATAAATGGGCTAAACAATCTCTAAGATCTTTTCCAAGTCTAATATTCTGAAATTCCAGATTAACCAAAGTTTGATTTTTTTCTTGTTGAAATATTCATTTCTTTAACAAGTATTTCTAATGAAACCCACTTTTTTTTCCTGCGCATTAGACACTGTACTCGGCAGTGGAAACAGATGGACTCATGCAGTGCTCAAAACAATTAAATTTGCAACCTCAAATTAGTTTCTTCTCCTCTCGAAGGTTTGTTGTGAGTACCATTCTCCTAACTCAATCAACTTTCTCTAGCAGAGATAATAATTTTAAGAAAAAAAATTCTTAGTTACATCATGTGAGAGAAAATAATATCCAATACCTACCCAATATCCTCTCTGCCAGATACATGGCACTCAGTTCTCAATTTTCTGTGCGTTTGGTTTTCTGTGTTCTTCTGAGCCACATTAGATTCTCCCATTGACACTCACTCTCTGTGGACTTCCATCTTTTGTGTCAGCCAGTCCATCATAGTTCCTTCTCAAAGGATGGACCCACATGCTCACCTCTATCGCCATAATGATTAATTTTATCAATAGAGTTGCCTGGGCTCAAGGATGCCAGATAGCTGAAAGTATTATTTTTAGATATGTCTGTGAGAAGAACTGAACAAAGAAGATTGCCCTTACCATTGTAGATGGACCTCACCAATCCATTGAAGGCTGATAGAATGAATGTAGAAGAACTCCTTTCTTCTTCAACAGAACATCTACCTTTTTCTGCCCCTAAACATCGGAGTTCCTGGTCCTTGGTTTTTGAACTCCACAGTTTATACTAGTAGTGATTCCCTCACTCATCCCCTGTGGGTCTCTTTCTGTTCCCAGTACTCTAGCCTTTATGCTGGGAGTAATAGCATTGGTTCTCCTGACTCTCAAATGTTGGGACTCAGACAATTATAATAGTAGGTTTCCTGGTTTTCTAGGTTGCTGATAGCAGATTGCAGGGCTTCTTGGCCTTCATGGTTGCTTGAGGCTATTCCCACCAGAAATGTTTACATATGTGTATACGTGTGCCAAATGCACTAGCTACTTGCTATAAATTTTAGGTTGTCTTTGCTACTTCCATGCAAGGGAAAATGCACAGGGCAGGGGTGGTGTGAGGAATGGGAGATTTGTGAGCAACTGTAGAAAGGGGAATAGCAAGCTGTCCGGAGGGTGGAAAACAGAGAACAGAGGAATGAATTACCTTCCCTTCTTCTGTGATATGAACAAGCCTAAAGTGTTCTTTCTTTATATACCTGGCCTGGAGATGGTCCGTACAACCACTTCCTATGGTTCAACTGTTTAGTTCCCCATGGAACTGTGCACAGAATGGAAATGTACAACATTGCATCTATGTCCAACCTACCAGGCCTCATTTCCTTTCTGCACATTCTTCCTAGCCTGAGTTTGCATGCAACAGATTAGGCAATAACACTTAATCCAAGTGTTTTCTAGAGAATCTGGGCTAAGAACATATAATAACATGTTTACTCCTCAAGAAACTACTCACATTTCTAATATCTAGAGAAGATAGACTTTAAGAAATGAAAGGAATGAGCCAATATTACAAAACAATGTGAGAGGGAAAGTAAATATTGCAAACTAGGGCCATTCTCTTTTCAAGAAATATTCTTTTTTTCCATTTGTCCTCCACCCACTATTTTTATTGTATGTTAATTGTTAGAGTTTTATATTTCGTATGAGTTTTATATGTCATTTTGACATCTGTATAGATGTGATGAAGGTACTTTAATGATATTCAACTTGTCTACTACCCTGTCCTATTCCTCTGTCCCCCCTTTCCTCTTCATTTCCTAATTAACTTTCATGTCATTTGCATCTCCAAATTCCACGTATGAGAGAAAACATGTTATATGTGTCTCTGAGACACTGGCTTCATTCATTTAACACAATCTTCCATTTTCCTTCAAACCCCTTAATTTGTTTTATTTTCAAGGCTGAATAAAACACCATCTTGAGCACTATTTCATGCCTGTGATTAACTAATTTGCAATGACAACATGTAATCAGTCAATATTTATTTCAAATCTCCACAGGTTCAGGTATGTTTAAGCAGGAGAAATTAAGGGTCAATAGACAAAAGTTATACTGATTTGTACAATACTTGTTTTTTGGTACATTTCTGGTAGTTAGGATGATTCATATTCATTGCACCAAGAAATACCATAATATCAGTAGTTGGTATAATAATATTTATTATCACTAATATCACCATTCAATCACTAGGCATCTACCTTGCCAATAGAATAATGAACTCAGGTGGCTGAAAGAACACTAGAGCTCTAGAAGATTAGAGGAATATAGAGAGATAATCTATGCATAAATGAAGATTCTGGAGAATTACTGGCAATTGGCCTTAAAGTGTATGGCTGAGAGTATTAGTTTTAATTAATACATTTAGAAACAAGAGTTCCACATTTACGGAAATCTCCCATATGCCCTGTTCTCCCCTACAAGTGTAGTTGGTTACTGATACCTTATAACTGAGGAACAAATGCTAGTAAATTATTGCTACAAAAGCGTGCCATTCACACAAGGTTTTACAAAGTTAAAATGCTCTGCTTTACCTACTCCATAACAGGTCATCTGTTTCTAGCTTCTCCTACAGGAAGTACATTGTCAATTTGCTCTTCTATGGAATTGTTCTGATTATAAATTTTCACTCTTCAGAATCCACTAATGGCTCCCCATTGTTTTTGAGGATCAAGTCTCAAGTCCTTAATTTACTTAGGTTGCAAGGTCTTCTACTTGTGGTTGACTATTCTAAACTCTTTTCATCCAGCTTTTATATGCAATGCAATATTTCTGGAAAAATTAACTACTCAATAACAACAAAGATAAATGTATGCAAAATAATATTTTTTCCTTACCTTTACCCAAGTCTATCTTCTTTCCATATCTTTGCTGTCTCCATAACACTTGCTTTAGGAATACTCACTAAGCGGGCACATAATATACATGTATTGTCTTGTAAGTACGACTTTCTGCCTCCTTTCCATGTTTCTTTCATTGTCTCTTTAGGCAAAATTGTTGATCTAGTAGTGTTAGGATGCAAAATATAGACAGCCCCCGCCCCCCCGCTGATCTTTGTAAGTCCAAGTCAGTGTATAGCTGAACTATTGGCTAGAAGGTGCTCAGTAAATGTTTCTTTATCTTAACATTGGTAACGCTCTTTGTTTCTAATTGATCCTTTTATATATTTCAGCTTCAACATAGTACTCACATAGATTCTTTTGTAGTTTCCAGGACTAGTGAGTCAAGGCTAGTAATAGCTCAAAGCACTCACAAGCAGACGATCCATGTTGGTCAATGGTAAATCACCTTTCTCAGATGAGCTGAGAGGCAGCCCCCACTTTCAAATCCCTTGGGAACACTGCAGCTAAGAGCTGATTCTGGTAAAGCATGATGTGTGGTCCCCTTACCTTATGATGTGGGCAGTTCTATAGCACCAATGATATTCCCTCACCTGTCCTCCTGGACCAATGAGAAGCATTGTGATTCTTCCTTTGCTCTATTACCAGAGGTTTTTGTGCTTTTTCTCAAGGATGACCTCTACTCCAGGGGAACTTTAGGAAGCAGAAGAAATGACCATTTTTACACACACACACACACACACACACACACACAGAGAAACAAGGGTATATGTGCATATACATAAGACAGCATTCAATAGAGTGAACTATATGTTTATCACTCAAATTTTGTGTAACATCAACTCATCCACCTAGTAGTATTCTCACTCTGATTGCTCTTTTGCTCTCCTCATTCTCAAAGAAAACATACAGTTTCCAATTTGTTCTAGCCACAGTTTCTGACTTTTCTTAAAATCAGAAATTTGTCTACTTTGCAACCAAAGATCAGTTGTTTATTCATTTTATTCACATTATAGATCCTAGAGTTCTGTTATATACTTTTATATGTACATATTATAATTTCATATCTATATCTACTTATATTTCTATATATCTATATCTACATATACAATTTTTAACTTATTTGAGCTCACAGCTAAATCTTCTACTGGCTCTTGAGACTATAGAATTGTAGTTTGAAGTAGCTTGATAGATATTTCTGTGACGAAGAGCTATTTCTTCCTTCCAACAGTTCAACCCAAAGAGGATGGAAGGAGAAAAAAAAAAATTAGAGAATCGTGGAGGTAAGAATCTTTGAGAATCCCCTTCTCTCTAGGTGAGAGAAGGTTCTATTCATAACTTTTGCCACCAGGTTTAGTCTTCTGCTGAAAAGCAACAAGGAATTTGGAATATCTGCTTAAAATGAGTGTAAATATTTACTCACACATGCTGAAATATTCTTGTGACATTTAGTCTGATACATACTGCCAGGAGAGAAGGAAGCTCCTGAGCCAAACACAGGAATTTTTTTCCTATTTTTAATCTTCCTTAGGAGTAGAACAAACATTTACAATGATATAAAATGTATTAAATTTACTGATCCTGGAATTCATAACCAGTTATGCATAGAGAACTGTCATCTTGTTCAGAACACCTGCGTTTGCAAGCTCTACATTCCTTAGTCTTCTTCTTATTTGTCAAGAACATAAACAGGATTGCTCATATTATTATCCTTATTATAATTAAACAGACAAATGCGTATCTATCTACATTTGTCTTAGTAGTGCATTACATGATGAGTATTAAATCTAGGTTTCTATTTATAGAGTATTTATCATAGGCAAAGTACTTTTGTGTTTATGATCTAAGATATAGCCGGCACTCAAATGCTTACTGACTCATACTTTCACTCAGACTTACTGTGTAAAAAGTTTTCAAATACTATGCATGTATTTTCTTACTTACCAGGATTATGGTAAACTTAGCTAGACAAACAGAGTCAGGGACTGAGACTGGACTAGACTGACTAGATAAGGAATTTGATTAACAGTCACATGACAAGTATTTTTCTGCAAAAGATGTTATACAAAGTGTTAGGATTTTTTATATTCTCATGTCATGGTATTTATATAAATTACAGAGACAGAAAGGCACATAATTAATTAGAAAATAGCACAATTGGAATTAGGATAAGCACTAATTTGATACTCATGGGTATCAAATGCTATTTGGTACAGCAGGGTGGAGAGAAAAAATAAGGTCAGAAAATAACCTTGAAAGAAGGTGAAATTCATTTTAAGACAAGACAGAATAGGTGTGGAGGAAAAGTGTGTGTGTGTGTGTGTGTGTGTGTGTGTGTGTGTGTGTGTGTAGCTTGGGATGAGGTGTGAGGGCAGAGATTTCTGCTTTTGGAAATCATCATAAGTAGTGGATGTCCACATCATGCATAAATAAAATGAATGCATGAGGGAAATGCCAGGGTCTTACAGATGTTTGCTCTGGCAGTAAGAGAGGGCACATGCATGGGGAATGGTGGAATTCAGCTGTCAGATTTGGGTAGAGTCCTGATCCTGAGGGGCTTTGAATGCTATGTTAAGAAGTTGGAATCACAACTAGTAAATGCACGACAGAGCCTAAGTTCTTCAAGACTACTTAATTCTCTCATTCATTGCCTACCCTGAGTATATGTATGAATGTGGTCATGCGTATGTTCAGGAAGCGACAGAGAGAGAGAGACATACACTATCTCTGCATGTTGTTGTTGTGGGTTTAACTAACTAAGAGTGAATATGCATCCAAGGGCAACACAGATCACAGAAATGTTTCTATTTTGAATGGGTTCATTGGTTTGAATCAGGCTGAGAAATGCTATGTACAGAAAAATAAAACTAGTTGAAAATTCCAAAGCAGAGAATGTTTGTAATTGAATAAAGCAAAACATTTGTTAAGTTCCTTGAGGCTGCTAGAGTGTTTAGATGTTTGTGTTCCTTGTAAATTGCAAATGTTCCTTGTAGACGTATTTACCAGGAGGCTTTTATTTATTTATATTTTCTAAGCGGATGATTCTCTGGAACATTCCAGTGGCTCTGCTGTCCACATTGAATGATCTCTAGGACTCATTTAGTGTGAGGCCAGTGTGATCTTTCCTAAAAATCTGTTCCCCAATTCATGATTTGGACAATTTCTATTCATTCCCCAGGTCACAGAGAAGACTTTCTTCAATTCACAGTCTATATCCAGCCTTTTTAAATTTTTTGTGAACATACTGTACAGAAGGGTTACAATTACATGGGCAAGATAATGAGTACATTTCTTATTAAGCATTGCAGCCTCCTCCTTTGTTTACCCTTCACATCCCTTCCCAGCCTCCCCCCACCCCCCCCAATCCTACCCCCCCCCCCATATCCAGCCTTTAAACATGAATGTTAGTACTCTACATCTCTCTTTCATATAACTTATTATGGTTATACTTTAACCACATATACAGTCATTTGAATATTCAAGCTCATTTTCTCCAACATTCCATGACATACCAGACAGGAAGAGAGTCAGCTCCACTTGGTGAACGTAGACAGTCAATACAGTCAATAAATGTATTGGGATTTAATGAAAATCAGTTCTAAAATGACAATAGCTCATCATGCCTGCCAATATGATTTTTGTGGTCCTGGAGGTTTAAATTCAGGTTACACTTGCAAAGCAGGCAATCTACCACTTGAGCTACATGTATCATAGAATTTTTATTTTGGTATTTTTCAGGTAAGATCTTAGTGTTCATCTTGTCAGCTTGGGAGTACAGTTAACAAGATCTTATCTTGCTAATTTTTTTCCTGGACTGGACTTAAATTGTGATCTTCAAAGTCTCTGCTCTAGTAGCAAGGATTTTGGGCAGGCACCATCCTGCTCAGCTTTATGGTTGTCAAGGTTTAAGATAATCATTAATGTCTAAGGGATTCTACCGATATTTTTCAAAAATCAATTAAACCTTGCAATTTGAAGAATTATAACTTCAGTTGATCACAACAGATTATGTATGATGTTCTAGGTCCTGTGCTAATCATTTCATGTGTATTTTCCATCTAGTCCTCACAGCATTTGGGAACAGAATAACCCTATCTGAGTCAGAGATCTTGGGCTTTCATGCTATAATGAAAAGTTGTTGGAGGCCCAAGGTCAGTTCCAAGGTCAGGGTTTCTTTTTCACACCATGCACTTAGGTGGAGCAGTGCAAGTAGTTTCGTTCGGTGAAGTAGAGAGAAACTCCTAGGTAGACATATTGAGTATTCAATCCCCTTAAACTCCTTTCAATTGTAAAATAACTGCTAGGATAATGTGTTGAAATTTGATCCACGATGATAAAGAAAGCCTGGGTATCTGAAAAAAATAAGTGAATAGAAAACATTCAAATTTAGACAACTAGTATTTGAGTACAATATCCATAAGATATGTATATACACATATATATATGTCATTGTTGTGCTACTAAGATTCTGAGATTTAGCATTACCAGTACTAACATAGGCTTTATTATGGCCATTGCACAGAGGAGGAAATTGAGACTTAGAAAAGTTAAACACCTCTTCAAAGTGATGAGCTTAAAGGTAGTTACCATCAGTAGTGAGCCCACTTTCCTTACTGGGGTGGGTATTAGAGGATTTATGTAACTATCTGTTTAGAAAATGGTAGCTCAGGAATCTTAACCTCAACTTACTTAGTGGAGAAAACTTCGGCAAACTCCAGTAATGGGAAGTGCAACTTCAATTGTCCCACCTGAAGCCACCTTGTGGCACCACCATTGGTTCCCCATACTAACATCCACATGGAACAATTCTATGACATAATCATCTTTATTTCTTGTGGTGACCATGAGAAGCAGGTGATCTATGCCCATTCCCATTCTGCAAATGGTAAATTTAAGAAGAGTTTCAGGAAGGCTAAATGAGTCACCTCAGCCTCTGCAGCAAATTAGTCAGGAGCCAAGAAGCAAGGGCCCCTCTGAAAACTGCCGAACAACAAGAACCCCACCTCTCATTCTCTGACATTATACATTCTTCCAGTCTGTGGCTACTACTGTTGGGGAATCTGTCATGTATCAACAGTTTTAGATGCCATCGAATCCTTCTCAGAATCTAACCTAGTAGACAGACATGTTTCCTTCATTTTAGAAACTGTGAGGATTACATGGAAGGCAGAGAACACCTGAGATTCCAGTCTGGAAATTTTAGTGAGGAGCAACTTCTAAAATCTTTTATCGCTCTTCCCAGCACTGAGGGAGAAAAACGACACATCTTCTCCTGGAAGGAGGCGGAGGCCTGGAGCTTACAGTCCTGATAATTCTGCACTTGGCTTCCGTTCCCTATGTCGATTAAGCCTTTCAAACCAATTACCATTATATATTGCTGAGATTTATAGTCCTTGGTATTTGAGGTTACAAGACTTCCGTTGTCAGGAAGAAGCTCCATGCCATCTCTTCTAATCAGCTCAGCACAATGTCTGATTTCCCCTCTGAAAGAGGGCATGCTGTTCCATTAGAGTATTAATAGCCAGGCAGAATGGCCCCAATGACAGTGCTTAGGGAAACATAAAAATTGGCTTTAGGGGTCTAAATTTTAAAGAACTGTCTTCCTTCTTATGAAAATAAAATCAATTATTCAGCAAAAAAATGACTAAGGAAAAAAAATTCCCTGGCAGCCAATAAATAAAGTATAACACGCTGAAAATTAGTCTCTTCACACGGTCACTCTTAAGCAAGAGAACTGTTACGAAATTCAAAGGCACATAGAGTATGGAGCACAGTTGCTGCACAATTTATTTAAATATTTACATAATAAACGAATGAAAGAGCAGTTGAGTACAAGACATCTGGGAGACATAATAATTATTTGTTTGTTCATCTATCCACCCCACCATCCAATCATCCACACATCCACCCATCCATCCACTCGTTCATTATCCATCCATCCATCTACCATTATCCATTATTCATCTACCCCTTTACTTCTCATCACTTACTCAAGCAAGTGTTAGATGCTTAGTATTTCCTAGGTATTGTATGATTTTAAGTTATTTTATTTTATTTTGTCGGTTGTGGGCCTGAACTCTGGGCCTAGGTGCTGTCCCTCAGCTCTTCAGCTCGAGGTTAGCCCTCTACCATTTGAGCCACAGCGCCTCTTCTAGCTTTTTCTGCTTATGTGGTGCTGAAGAATCGAACCCAGGGCCTCATGCATGCAAGGCAAGCACTCTACCACTGAGCCACCTTCCCAGCCCTATTTTAAGCTATTTTAATCTTAACATATTTCATTATTCTCTCTTCACAGAATTTCTATCTACTCAAGAATAGTGAGTGAAATGTGTAATGTATCTCCTTTGCCTGTAGACTTGATTATCGTAAGCCTCTCTGACCTGTGCTACTAACTTAGGTTATGTTTGAGCCTCATTTTTCAGCTTTTGCCTCAAACCAATCTCTGGATCATTATACTTTTTATTTCCTCAAATTAAAACAACCTCCGCTCTCATTTCTATCTATATTTATCTAAATTCCATTCTTTCTTCTAGTTATTGAAAAATACCTGCTCCATGAACTCTTTCCTGACTTTTTATCAGGGGAAATTATTTTCTCCATTGAATAATCAAAAGAGTTCTAAATACTATTAATTGAAATTCCTCGGGCTCATACCAGATCATTTTGTTAATACATGTTTTCAACTAATACATTTTAAACTTCTATGATTAAAAGTAACAAAAAAAATGCTTTGATAATCTTTAGAAGAGACAAGGTCTTATCAATATTAAGTGAATTGAATTTTCAATATTCAGTGAATTGAATAAAGAGATCCTCTAGTAAGATGCGATTGTTTCCTGGGCAAGAATTATCTTTCACTATTCAGTGCTCCCTGAATTCTGCCTTCTTTGGGCAATAATCATAGTATTATTATTAATAATTATTATAATCTTTTGCTATTTTTGGCCTAATTATTTATAATTTTATTCTACACAGTCTTAATGCCACTTTGTTGAGGTAGTTATGGTTACCTTTGTGTAATATATTATTGTCTATAGACTAAAATAATTTATAGCTTGCCTGAGATCACAATGCTGGTTAGCCCAAGGAGCCAGGTATGGTGTCAACATCCATGTTGTTGGCCAGTAAAAGACATCTCTTACACTTGATTGGATTTCAAAGACTATAAGCTACACCTAGAAAAAACTTTTTCTTTTTTTTTTTTTTTGTTGGTCGTGGGGCATGAACTCTGGGCTTGGGCACTGTCCCTGCGCTCTTCAACTCAAAGCGAGTGTTCTACCGTTTGAGCTACAGCACCATTTTTGGTTTTTTAGTGCTTTATTGGAGATAAGAGTCGCATGGACTTTCCTTCCCAGGCTAGCTTTGAACTGCGACCCTCAGATCTCAGCCTCCTGAGTAGCTAGGATTACAGGCATGAGCCACCGGCACCCAGCTCTTACTTTTTTTTTTTTTAAATTAAGTTCTTTTTTATTGTGAAAATACTGTACAGAGGGTTTACAGTTACATGAGCAAGGTAATGAGTATATTTCTTATCCAGCATTGTTGCCTCCTCCTTTTTTTTCCCCCAACCCTCCTTTCCCTCCCACCTCCTCAGCTCCCCACCACCCACCCCCTGCCCACCCACCCCACCTAAATTGTAAAAGTTGTTTTTTGACATAGAGTCTTGTACATCTCATTGTTACAATGGCTCAGTCTATATCCCTATTTAAAGAATTTATTTTCTCCCTTCCCATCCTCAAATTATACCAATATCAAGCACAGTGAAAACAGGGGTTATAACCATGGAGGGAGAGGGGAGGGACATACAAAGCAACAAAAAGAAAACACATGGTACCTTATAAATATGTTAGAAACAATAGCAAGTGAGCTCTGGTCCTTGCGTATACTGACTCTGGGAAGGTTGAGGGAAAAGAGAAAATTTGCTCCTACTTTCCTGCTGGAAAGCTGCATTTTGCAAAGCCATGGAGGGGAAATTAATACAACGAAATTCACGGTCCCAATATTTCTTGTTCTGAACAAATGTCACCTATGCATTTAAAATGTTATGGTGATCATGACTTTTAAAGAATGTATTATCCTTCTAGAAGAGAATCTTCTCTCAGCTCGACTGTAAGTTTTATTTATTTTAATATTTGGATCTCTACATTCCTTCACTCAGGCCTTGGAAAAAATGAAGTCATATAGCTCCTAGACACAGGGATATATACACACTTCGCATTATTGAGTGTATAATAATCAAAACAGATTGCCTGACAAAATGTGAATGTACTCATCTTTTTCAAAAGCATCAGAGTAGGAGGCTAGGAAGGTTGCTCAGTGGTAGAGCGCTTGCCTTGCATGCTTGAGGCCCTGGGTTTGATTCCTCAGCACCATATAAGCAGAAAAAAAAGCCAGAAATGGCTCTGTGGCTCAAGTGATAGAGCGTTAGCCTTGAGCTGAAGAGCTGAGGGACAGCGCCTAGGCCCAGAGTTCAGGCCCCATGACCAGACCCCCCCCCCAAAAAAAAAGCATTAGAGTAGAAAATAAGATACAGTTAAATTAAAATGATTTCCAAATACAACGATAAAAACATTTATAAAGCCAATCTCAGCTGGTGCCTCAAGCCTGTAATCCAAGCTTCTCAGGAGGTTGAGATCTAAGGATAGAGGTTCAAAGGCAGCCTAGGCAGGAAAGTAAATGAGACGCTTGTCTTCAGTTAACCACCGGAAAACCCAAAGTGGCACTGAGGATCAAAATGGTAGAGTGCTGGCCTTGAGCAAAAAGCTCAGGAACTGTGCCCAGATCCTGAGTACAAAACCCCATGACTAACAAAAAGCAACAGCAACAAACCCAGTCCCTTCTATTCTTTACATTTTCCCCATCCTGATTATTTTTAGTTTGTTTTCCTCATATGCTATCTACTTCTTCCTCTTCTTTTTCCTATTCTGAAATTTCAAAAATTATTTACAGCTGGGCACTGGTGGCTCACGCCTGTAATCCTAGCTACTCAGGAGGCTGAGATCTGAAGATCATGGTTCAAAGCCAGCCCAGGCAGGAAAAGCTGTGAAACTCTTATCTCCAATAAACTAGAAAACCAGAAATGGTGCTGTGGCTCAAGTGATAGGGCACTAGCCTTGAGCTGAAGAGCTAAGGGACAGTGCTCAGGCCCAGGGTTCAAGCCCCATGACGGACAAAATGATCCATATCACTCCTTTAAACGTCCCCCCCGCCCAATCCTTCCTTATTCTCCCTCCCCTGATTCTACTTGTTTCTTAGTCAATGAAAGCTATTTATCATGACCACCAATGTCTACCCAAGACCTTAAAAAATTGCCTCTTGCCTTTAGACATAGATTTGTCATCAAACTGTCCACATAGGCATCTTTGGGGGACATTTTATTTGGTCTAAGCAAGAGCTCCACTAACTCATTTAAATGCTCATGTCCACAATCCAACATGGCAGCTCAACAACACTTCCCTGCAAGGGAAAAAAAATGCATCCATCCTCAGTTGGAAAAGTTCTATAGCACTTTCTTTGTTCCTAAGTGATACAAAGGTTAGATTGACAGCTCTTTTCACTAATCCATTCCTTTTCTCCCCAAATCTTCTGCTTGTTAAAAGCTTCTTCTTTTATTCTACATATCTTGAAAAATAAACTTCAACCCATGATCAACTCCTATTAATCTAGTGTTCGGGTCATCTCTTTCACACAGAGTTCTGTGAAATTTTTCTATAGGTGCTCATATCTATATTGTGAGTGCTACTTTTTGCTAAAAGCTTCTCAGTATGCAGTTTATAGATTATGAAAATATGGACTTGAGACAAATAGGACAAATAGAGTGTCCAAACATCACATTTCAGGCCTTTTTTCAGTCATCAATTCTCTTGTTATAGTTACAAAGCATTTTCGTACTTAACATATTGGATCCCAATGGAATTCCTACAGTGTGATAGACAATGTATGTTTTTATCCTCCTTTTAAAGATTAATCTGTACAGATAGAATAGGCTTTCATTGACAGGAACTAATGATACACAGGTAAGTGAGGGAGAGTACTGCACCTCATAACCTGCAAAGGTAACGAGGAGGGGAGTAATTGCCACTCTTTTATTCTCTGTTTTTCCTCCTTTTCTCCCCCACTTTTTCTTTTTTCTTTTTCCTTCCTTTCTCTCCTGTCCCCTAATCTCCTTCCCTTCCATTATCTTGTCTTCTCTTCTCTTTTTTTTCTAAAAGTAAGTCATGAAATTTCACCGTATATCATGATTTTGCTAAGTACTGATGACATTTGAGGAAATTTTAAGATCGTAGAAGGTTATGCCTTTTCTCATGCACGTTGACCCTTCACTTTCCAAAAAGAAACCTGTTGTTAAGTAGACATTGTACCCACTGTATTTTCTACCTTGATACAAATTGAGCATAGCTACATGTCTTGTTTCCTGTCTTATACCTCAGGGAAGAAGAGCACGTCAGCAATCCTACCTAAATTTACTCCACCTAACATACTAGAACTAGACCCGGCGTGCAGCCCATTGCTTCAGTGACATTGAAACCAAGAGTGGAGCACCACAGGAAAAACAAAGAAAATCAGGAGGCTGAATGGCAAAGGGAATGAATAGTGGAAGAACTCGGGGCCAAGGAAGGCAACCACTTTTCCAAGATCATGCATCCCTTCTATATGTGTCAAAACCAGGGCTGGTGTGTCAAGTTCAGATTGTGGGGCATTGTACAACTTGCTCATCCCATACCATTTAAACTTTATAATTGAACCTTTTGGGACTTGTTTCCATATAGTCTCATTATGGAAGCTTGTCTTCTCCCTAGAAAAGACACTGGATCCTAGAAATTAGAAGCAAGCATCAACTTTTTTTCCCTTTCTTCCTTACTAGGTGTTTATTTTTGTGCATACATGCGTGTAGGGAGGTTGGTGTTGTAACATACTTAAACTGTGCTCTAAATGAGTCCAGGATAAGTTCAGAGTCACTTGGCTCTTACCCTCCTAAATAAGAAAAAAAATGGGTGGAGGTGAGACAGTGAGAGGTAGAAACAATGGGTAGTTTTCTGTCCGATTGTGGCTCTGAAGTGCCAAGAAGGATTTGTTTTGGTGGGACCAGCCAGAGGGAAGAGGAAATGGCAGTGTTCCACCCTGTTGCTCACCCTTCTCTCCTCTGTTCCCTAGTACACAGCCACTTGTACTTCCTCTGTAGCCTATATTCATCAATTACATTTATCTTGGCTAGTTTCTCTTTGAACTAAAAGAGACCCCTTTTGCTAAAAGTCTCCTTCATTTAAAATGGAATCTGGAAGGCTCAAGGAAAATTCTGCTACTCGTGTTCCCACTGGCTGATAAAAATCTGGGATTTATTTACTTTATTTACAAATAAGCATCAATTATAGGGAAGCATGAAAGAGCAGGCTTTGCCTTCTAACTTGAGAACATCTAGAAGGCACCCACAGAATCCTTTTGTGGAGAGCGGCTAAGTATTGGCATGCCATGAAGGGACCATATCGACATATAGGAACCCACTGTGGATCGTTTCTTGTGCAATGGAGAAAAAAAAAAGAACCCTTATTCCCTGGATTGACTTTGTTTTGTTTCAAAGGACAAAACCCTTGGGGATACTGATAGTGTTGCTCTGGGAAAGATAGACTTGATGTTGAGCTAGAGAAAGAAAGAAAGAATAGTCACGAAAGTGAAATTCAGAATATGCACCTGCATGCGGATTGGTCTAACCACTATTAATTTCTGTTAGTAGAATGGAATGCATTAGTTCAGAACTGAGGTGACATGTTCCTTGCCTGAACTTCCACCCACACCTTCCATAATCCCAGCAGATACCATCAATCTATTATGGTTCTTCTGCATGCTTTACAAGAATGTAGCTTTGTGATACATTTGTGTGTGTGTGTGTGTGTGTGTACAGAAGAATGATCTCCTGCTTCTAAGCCAGATGCTCTACCACCTGAGCAGCACTCTTCTGGTCATCCTTTGCATTGGTTATTTTCAAGATAGGACCTTTCTTGATGCCTGGGTCACCTTGGACAGCAGTCTTTCTACCTGTGTTTCCCTGAATCACTGGGAATGGCAGGTGCATGCTGCTGAGCCCAGCCATTCGTTGAGGTGGCGTCTTTTTACCTGATGAGGCCTCAAACCATGATCTCTTGTTGTCCGTCTCCCAAAAAGCTTGCCTCACAGGCTTGAGCCACTGAACCTAGATGCTTTGTGATACTTCTCTCTCTACATGTCTCACTGGAAAGCAGCTGTCTACTAAAAACTCTTGTTTATCCCTAGACTAGATCGTTGTTTACAACCTTTTCAGATTTTTAAAAATGTTTTTTCCCAGAGAAGAAGGATTTATCATCATTCTACCTCCACTTTTCCCTTTGGAAGATGTATTCCAGCTATACTCAACAAGTGGGAATGTAGTTCACTTGTATCCTTTTCAAATATGTATGAATTCATCCACAATAAACTTTCAGCAACTACATAAAATTCAGAATTAGTATAGATAAAAACCCAAATGTTTGGAAACAGAACTGAAAACAATTTGAAGTGTTGCCTATGATCCATTTTGAATCAAAACATTCAGTTGGCAACCTTACAAGAGTCTCTTAAAACACCCTCTTTTAAGCTAGTTCTGATCTAGCCATCCACAAAAACAAAGGCCATGCTTTGAACATGAATGATGCAGCGTTTCAAAGCCTCAATGATCACCATAAATTTGAGTACTAAGGGGAATGGAGAATTAGAAGGAGGCCAATAAAAAGAAAACCAGTGTTCTCTTTCACCTCTGCTGGTGAGGTAGAATTAGATGTGGTGTAGATGGGATACATAGGATCTGATATATAGCAAGACAGAAAGAAGCTCTAGACATAAAGTCAGTGAAGATGGTGCAAGTGGATTCACTTTCTCCCTTAATGCTATGATGAGACTTTTGCTCATTCTCTTTCCTTCTTCAGATGAGCAACCTCAGCTGGTTCTGAACACCAAGAGTAAGCCCTTCTCTGTTGTACAATTCCACACACCTTCTTTTCCATTTCCAAAGGATCAATGGATAAACCTGGTCTTTCCTAGAGTACTCTCCCATTTTCATATCTCAAATTATTTTACTTTTTTGGAGTAGGGCAGGGGGAGATTAGAGAATGTTTCAAACATCACCTTTTTTCCTTTAATATCTCAAGCAACTGAATTTTTATCTTATGCTCACTCACCCTCCACTTAACACACAGTTCTTTTTAGAATTTTGTTTTCGTTGGTGAACTTGCAATGAAGGCTGCCTGCCTTGTTTTGCCCACTATACTGATTTCTGCCAAAGTCTCACCATTAAAAGAACTTTTCCTTCTGTTTTTCATATGTCAAGATTCTGTGCATTACTTAAAACCTAATGTCTTATCATTTTTATGAAGTCATTCCAAGGTCAAATTCTGCCTATCGTACATTTTGATTATTACCTTTATTAACCATTTGCTCATTTTCATGTATGTGGCTATACATTTAGTTCCTATGTTCTAATAGGATGTATGATAACACAAATATAATTGAGAAGAGTTCTTTATTAAATTCTAAACAATAATTTAAGCATGATTATGTATAGTATTTTACATACAATATTCATAACTACACCTAGAGGACCTTATTTATTATAGTTCGTTTTAGAGGTGATAACTAAGAGTAGAGGCAGTGAAGGTTACATAGCTAGTTATTGATAACATTGACTTTGAATGATAGCATTGTGCTATTTCCAACTTCATGCTATGCCTACTTCTACATATTTTGACCCTGCCTTGGTCACAAATGCTTTAACTAATATGTTGAAAGAGCTATGTATTAAGAGTTGGAAAAGAAGCAGAATTAGGACTGGAAAGATATAATTAAAGCAAAACTTTGAAACATCTTGTTGAGTAAAGTTACAACAATTGAGTTCCAAACAGCATGGAGCTTCCTGGGAGCTTAGGCAATGTGGGCAAGATGCTAGGTATTTGTCTCTTAGAATCTTTGAGAAGAAAGTATAGATACATGTGAACTTTATCCTGGGGCCTACTTCTGAGACAGCCTGGTCTCAAAGGACACAGAAAAACACTGGAAGATGTTCCCAGTAGCACTTTGATCAAGAGTCTAAAAGATGATCTGCAAACATCTGTTTTTTATAGTAGCAGACTGTCTGGATGAACGAACACTAGAAGGATAATGCTAAATCATTATTCCATGAACAGAATTCTTTTGGGAGCCCAAGGATGTGCTTCAAGGATGTAACTGTCTCCTGATCTGGCTTCATATCAGGATAAAATGTGGAGAGTTGTAAGTATGTATAGTTAACATGTTCTTAACCCAGTACTCACTTGGCATAGTAAAGGTCTTGTTTTAGTTTTGTGTAATAAGGAGATGCTTTTACCCCTTAAATCTTTGAAGGGGAAAATTATTAATCATAACACAATTGCCTAAGTGTACGATTACTGCACAAAGCTTATGTATAATATCCAATGAGTTATATCTGCAAATAGCAGGACGTTGCAAGGTAACTAATATGATATAGAAATTCATGTCTGTGAGGATTTGGAGAAGTAGAGAATAGTCACAAGGAAAAGGTAACATCTGAACCGACAACTATTGAATAATTGCAAGAAAACAAGAATAATAAGTTCCAATATAGAAGCAAGGTCAAGGTGTAGAGAGAGCTCAGAAGGTGAAGAGACCTTGCTTCTGATATTGAGTCCCAGTCATTGGGGTGACCTTTAAAATAAATATTGATAGGTGAGTTTTCCCAGAAGTCAAGGACGGGAGGGCTTCTGAGAAGAGGAAACAGAATATGCAATAGCGCAGGAGCATGAAACAGAAAATAGCAAATGCATACTAGGTAATTTTAGGTTATTATATGTGGACAGAGCCTGCCCATGTAGGAAAGGGGCCAAATTGACACTAGAGGTCAAAAGAGTCAGGTAATGAAAGGCCTCTCTTACAAAGCCAAGGGGTTCCTGTGTCTTCTGCGTAGCATGGTGTTTGTGTTTTAGCAAGACTCTTCTCATGATTAATTATGAAGAATGGTTAGAGGCACACAAGGCTAGCATTTAAAAAATAGTGACAATAGCACAGGCAAGAGAAGGTGAGGTTAAGTGCTGGGGAGTTGGTGTGGGTGAGATGGAATGAGGAGTGAAGGGAGAAGGTGAGACTGAGAGCTATCTAGGCAATAGGAACTGCTCCGTTTGGTGGCTTGTGGCTGGTTCGAGGTGTCAGAGAGACAGGAAAATAAGTTACTTCTGCTAGTGCTGAGAACTATAGGAGGAAGAAACACTAACAGCCTGGTGTCCCAATAGTTTGCACCATGCTGCCTCATCCTAGGAGACACAATGGCCCACTAATACGTCAGTGAACATTTCTGACTTTGGTGACCAAGAGAATAGTGATGCTGTTGCCAGAGATTCGACAGGAGTGACAGATTTGAGGACACTGGTTTCTCTAGGATTCAGGAATGCTTGTCTAATTATTCAAATAAAGGAATATTTGCTGAGGTATTTGCGAAGCACTAGGCATTTGGTTCAATATTCCGTGTATGGTATAGCAGTTAATGGTCAAGAGTTAGGGCCTCAAGAGTTACAGAGAAGCTCCACTTAGGGAATGAACAATTGCTATGATTTCCATTTTAGGGATAAAGAAAGATGAAGAAAATCAATGTTAAGCAATGAATAGCGGAAGTGGCGCTGTGGCTCAAGTGGTAGAGCGCTCGCCTTGAGCTGAAGAGAGCAGGGATAGCGCCCAGGCCCAGAGTTCAAGCCCCACGACTGACCCCCACCCCCTCCAAAAGAGAAATGAATAGCAAAATGTAGCCCAAGACAGGGACACAAGAGGTGTTTTTTTTTTTTTTTCTTGCTTGCTAGTGTTTTTAATGTACTTACAATACACTATGTGATTCTTTTGTGTCTATTGTATGTTCTTCCCCCATGGTATAACTCCTGTTTCCACTGGATTTGATGCTGGTGTTCTGCACCTTGTATATGTATATATTTGTAATTTGGGGAGGGGAAGGGATATTGTAGAACGCTTAAATGAGGATGCAGGTTGACCCATTGTGACGACGTGATGTACAGGACACTATATTGAAAACGAACTTTACAACGTTGGTAGGTGGCGGGAGGAGTTGGGGAGGTGGGGAGGGAAGGGATGGTAGGGGAAAATAGAGGAGAGGGAACAATGCACGCTATGAAATATACTCATTACCCTACTCATGTAACTGTAACCCCTCTGAACAACATTTTTACAATAAAAAATTAAAATTAATAAAAAAAGAAATGAATGGCAGAGTCAGATTGGGACCCAGATCAGAATGATTGAAAGTCTACATTCTTAGGATACTCCCAGAACTAGACAGAGCAGCTTACTCAAGGTCACCTAGTAAGCAAGAGCTTCTTAAGAGTTGAAGCTATTTGTTTCTTTTATGTTTTGACTGGAAAAGTGAGAAAGATCCTGGTGATACCTTGCTATAGAATTCTGATTAAAGATACCATTTGGAGAAAAATACCATACTGCACAATTTACTGGGCAAATAACAACAAATGTTCTATTTCTGTTATGTCTCTGGCCAATGAATTTCTTCGTGCAAATGGGTTAGTTTTTTTTCATGAGCTTCAGAACACAAAAAGTTACTTTCTGCATATTATAATTTGTGGAAGCCTGAAGGATCTTGCTGTACATTATATTAGGAAACAAAAATGTTTGTAGAATACTGGCATTGTTCACATTCCTAGACCCATAGAGGAAGAATAAATGTTGGTGTTTATAAATGCAAAGTGGGATGTATAATCTGAAAGATTACAGGAAAACCACTTCTTCAAACTATATCAGCCATTGTCATGCAATATCAACATGCGCTATGGGAAAGTCAAGATCAGTAATAGTTTAGGGGATGATAGTATCCAGAGTTGAATTCTACATATAAATGTCCTTCCTGCCTTTGTGGAGGATTTGAGGTTGATTATTTCTTCATGAGGATTATAGTTGTTTGATAAATGTTTCTACGCGTTGTCTTTTATTACTCAGGGCCTGTGACACAGTAGTTTTGGATTAATCACTGTCTGTGACACAGTGGCTTTGGATGTCTACTAAGTGCACTTTCTTCTACAAAAGTAAGTCCACGCATATTGGAGGACATTTCTATATTCTTCTGTGGCCTTTCTCCTAAGTTTTCTGAGTGAAGATCTACCGTCTCCAGTAGGACATGAATAGCAATGACATCAGACTTTATTTAGTGAGATTTTTTATTTCTCAAACCCTGTTTTAGATTTTTTTATTTTTATTATGAAAGCGATGTACAGAGGGGTTATGAGTACTTTTCTTTTTTGGAAAATGTCACCCCTTCCCTCAATCTCTCCCAGTTTAGATGGGCTTTATGCCTGCCATTTTATTTCATCCTAATACACAGAGAGAAAGCTAATATTTGCGTCTGTGAAACTCTCATACATAGTATACTCCTCAGAAAAAGCCGGGAGTGACTTTGTGGCTCACTCAAGGGTAGTGTGCTAGCCTTGAATACAAAGAGCCTTGGGGATAGTACTCAGGCCCTGAGTTCAAGCCCCAGTACTAAACAAAGTTCCTGGTTGCTGTGACTATATAATGGCTCGAGAATTTCAACCAAAGTCTGATTACAAATTCCAGGCTTTTTCTGGCATACTAAATTGTCTCTTAAGTTTCACCTTTTTGGATTTTTATTGAGCTAAACTCTTAAATTACCTTGATCAGACACTTAGCTATGTATGAAGAGAAGGAAGTTCAATTGTGGAAAAAAATATGCTGACTCTTAAGAAAATTTTACATTATCTTTGTTTTCAAGGAAAGATAATAGCTAGATGAATCATCTAATCAATGGCTCTTCTAATAACATTCTTTTGTGATGCTATTAAGTAAATAAACATAAACATAACTTGTGAAGGTCAATTTAATACTATGCATTTAATTTTCTGCTGATAAGAGTGGAAGGTAAGCCAGGCACTGATGGCTGGTGCCTGTAATCCTAGCAACCCAGGACACAGAGATCTAAAGAACAGTTGTTTGAGGCTAGCCAGTCAGAAAATTCTGGGATACTTCATCTCCAAAATAACTATTAACAGACAAGGCTGGAGGCATGGATCAAGTGCTAGAGCACCAGCATACCAAGTGTAAAATTTTGGATTTCTACCCTAGTACTATCAGAAGTAGCATGGAGGTTAAATATACTTTTTCCAGAGGTGGGGGTATATGAAGCCCAATATGGCAATAGACATCTAAAACTTTAATGTTTGCATATGCCTTAATAGAAAAATATACCCATTCTTCCATCCACACATTCAATCTATGTTTATTTAATGAATATCTTCTGTATACAAGTATGTGGGACACAGTAATGAAAGATTTGTGGAGCTTCTTTAGTTCTAGTGTAGACAGATAGTTATATATAATGTATAATATCATGTGAAAATATTTTCCAAGATTAAAAAAAGCTAAGTGAAGTATTTATAGATAAGCGAGAATGAGTAATCAGTGGAGAATTATTCTAGAATGAAGTGAGTGGAGACTTGTTTGGAGATCTGGATAAGGAATTTTCTGGAAGGGAAAAGCCACTGCCCAAGTCCTAAAATGGGAAATGGGAAGATGTTCATCATATTCAGGCAGAAGTTCAGCTTGGCTGAAGAGGGATGTTTCTGGGACTTGAGGGCTGAGGAGGTCATGGGCATAATTAGCACAAAGATCAGATACAAAGCTGAATGCTCCCAGGTCCACCACAGGGTCTTCATTATGATTATGGTAGAAGTAGAAGATTGGCATGATGCAACTTATGAAAATATTTCCCATTCTGTTAAATGAAATGAAACTAAAGGAACCAATGTGGAAGCCAATTGTCAAAGTATTTCAGCTATGAGAGGAGAGGGAATAGGAGATAGACTAGGAGTAGTTACAGAAGAGGATGCTGACATTAAAGTATAAGCCATGGGCAGGGGACACAGGTTGGTGGCTCCACAGCAACAAAATAGTGGGAGTGGAAATTGTGAGTAGTGTAGGGTCTTAGGAAAGTACATTGCAATATAAGGCCATCCCTTTAATTGATTTATTAACTATGTCGGTTCTCAGGCAGGCTTTAACTCAAGGCCTGTGTGCTGTCCCTGAGCTTTTTTGCTCAAATCTAATATGGTACCACTTGAGCCTCAGTTTCACTTCTATCTTTGTGGTGGTTAATCAGAGATAAGAATTTCATAGACTTTCCTTCCAAGGCTGGCTTTGAATCTCATTGCTCAGATCTCAGTCTTCTGAGTATCTAGTATTACAGACATGAGCCAAGGACTTGCAGCTTACGTGTCACTTTTAATTATTTAAAATGTTTAGTAACCATACAAATATTGAGATCCATGATGACATTTTCATATTTGTACATACTTTGATTATATCCACTTCTTCAACATTTTTTCTTCTACCTGTTGGTCCTTTTCCTCACAAGTAGTCCCCTTCTTTCTGATAACTTTTAAAAATATAGATTGCACACACAAGAGACACCATGCATTCTTTGCATTTTGTTATTGTTGGTGGTGGTCATGGGACTTGAACCCAGGCCACTGCCCCTGAGCTCTTTTGCTCAGGGTTAACACTCTACCACTTCGAGCCACAGATCATGTCTGATTTCTCAGAGTTTAGTTTAGATAAGAGTCTCATAGGGACTTTTCTGTCCTGGCTATCTTCAAACCAGGATCCTCAGATCTCAGCCTCCCGAATACTAGGATTACAGACATGAGCCACTGGGAATCAGCCATTCTCTTTCTTTTTGAGTGTAGATTACTTTACTTAGTACAATGATTTGTATTCTATTATGTCATTTTCCTGCATATGATATAATTTTGTTCTGTATGGCTGAATAATATTTTATTTTATATCTATTTAGATAAATATGTATATATATACTTATACACACAAATCAATGCACCATATCTATCTATCTATCTATCTATCTATCTATCTACCTACCTACCTACCTACCTCACATTTTCTTCATCTCCCCTCCATTTTTTGAACACCTAGGTTGCTTTTATAACTTGTTTATAATTTATTGTGAAGAATGCTGCAATAAATATAAATATGCATCTGTCCTATGGTATGCGGATATTGATTAATACCCCTCAGGAATGGTGTAGCTGAGGCATATGGTTTGATTTTAGTTTACTAAGGATTTCCGTAGTGGCTACACTAATTTACATTCCCATGAACAATGAATACAGATTCCCTTTTTCTCACTTCCTTGACAGCCTGGTTTTGTTTGTCGTCTTGATGATTACAATTCTGACTGGGGAGACACACAGTTACAATGTACTATTAATTTGAGATGGAGATATATATTTTTAAATAAAAGTTAGCATGAATTGTTAACTGATTGGCTGTGAAGATGGGTGGCACAGATAAAACTTCTGGAACTTTTTGTAAAGGTCAAGGTTATAGTGGAAAAGCAAATCTGTCTTTATTTGGCTATTTCTGCATGGTGAAGCCCTCCGGTTTTCCACTTAAAAAGGTATCTTGCAAGCTAGGTTCATTTGGATATCTGTGAGGCCTTCACACATACTTCTGTTGGATTTACTATGCAGCAGTAGGAACCCAACTCTAGCTAACACTAGAACTCATGTTTGGAGACCTGGCTAGCTACATCTTTATTTATATGTGGAGTTTTGCTCATTGGAGGGGATGAGATGGAGAAGGCTGGAGAGGAGGATGAAAGGGTACCTATTATATGTTTGGCAGGCCCAGGGACTGAACTTGGCAGGGCCTATTTGTATAAAAAGAGTCCCTGTGTGACACAAAAGTACAAAGAGGGAATCCTTAGGATCAAGGAGATCAAACATGGCATGAAATGGATGCCAAGGAGTTCCCTTTCATTCTGCAGAGAACACAGCACAATGTTGGCCTTTTGAGGATGCCTGAGACGTGCAGAGTATCTGGAAGATACCAGTTCTGAAAACATCCTGAAGTAGTGTCCTTAGAAGTACTAAGGATCCCTTTCCAGGCAGATTCCCCATTATCTAACATGGCAGAGAGGATAGATGGAAGAAAAGGAAGATGGTGGATACTAGAAAGTACCTGAGTGGATGGAATTCATGAGTAACTGCAAAACACAGCTCTAGCTCCAAGGGCATAAATCATTGTTTATTTTGAGCTAAATATGAGTGACTATATTTAAGCAGCATAGGTTCTTGTTACCCAAAGAAGTTACATAAACACTGATGGTCACAGAACAAAATACATTTCAAATCAATGCATTTATTTAGTACCTTCATGGGAACATCAGACCAGTAGATTACTCAGAAAGATACTTTCTATAGGTTTCAGATTTCTTCCATACAATGGCATCTTAGCTTTCAGGTTGGTAACAGATAAGTTGGTAATCTTCTAAGTTTTACATTTCAAAGTTTTACCTAATGTTCACATGGATTTTAGGCCAGATACAGAGTTTGGTACTAAATAGCTATTAAAAGGACTAAAGATAGCTCAAGGTAATTTTGGTTCTTAACCTGTATCATTCCATCTCTCCATAATCAGAGTTTCAGTCTGTGGATCAATCTCTAGGATGTTCAACACAGGGGTGCTTGTGCAATCAACTTTTAGCACAAGGTAGTATGCCTGAAGCCTTTGAAGAGTTAATAAGCTGAAGTCTGGAGTTGCGGCCATTAGTAATGCAGAAGAAAGTAAGGATTGTACTCTCCAGTGTACTCTCCATTCATACACAAAAGACAGCATAATGTGAAGAAATCAAAGTTGCAATCAAATCAGGAGGTTTCACTCCATCCTTCTAGAGGTGAAAAGGATATTTGACATTATCTAATACCACTCAAAGAGATAACTTTTAGTCTCTGAATAGGTCACTTGATAGAACCTATTACCTCCTTTTTGTGGTGTGTGTGTGTGTGTGTGTGTGTGTGTGTGTGTGTGTGTGTGTGTGTTAAGGTAGTCTCTTTTATCCCTTTTCCAGTGATATTGAAGGAAAAGAGGACAAGGTTGTCATGACTGAGAGGATGTGCCTGGGATCAAGTTTATCCTATGATCTCATCAGTAGGCTATATTCCTGGCTTGGTAGAATGGGACCTTTATTTATATTGTTGTTATTTTTAAAAATTAGCTGAGAGAGAACATTTTGAAAACTAATTTTCTCCAAAGAGTGCAAATTTTCTTCTTTTTAAATTATTCACTCTGATCACCAAGTGTGTTCCAGGGTTACATTAGACGTGAGCAGATCTAGTTCTGATGGCTAAGACAGAGGATTGTAATTTTCTTTTCAGTGGGAGTTCTCACATTGTTTTTGCTTTCTATATAGTCTCTGTAAGACACACACACGGAAGACAAATAAAAATTGTAAGCAAGTTCTCTGATTCGGATGATATGCCGGACATGTTTTCTTTAAAATGTCATTCAACCTGACAATATTCCTCGAGAGTAAATTTTATCCTAGTTCCAGAACTTGTCATTCTGAAGCTTATCAACTGGAATTCCTTGCCCAGAAGCCAAAAGAAGTCAGATTCCAATTCTATGTTGCATCTTGAATTAGCTGCAGAAAATATTTCTGGCCTACAGTGGTTAGATTCCTCCAGCTGGGACTACCTTTGTTCACTTCTCTGGGATTCATTTCTTTGAGTTGTCTTCCCATTGCTGCTTTATCAATTCTACAGGATTTCCCACTCATTTTTGTCTGGCTAGGATGACATCATGTGTAAAAAACAAGTTCAGCTCAAAGAATTCTAGAAAAGGTCTTATCAGGGAAACATAACCATAGTGTTTATTATTCTAACAAATTTAATCTTGCAGCAATCATTCTCAATACTAGGCTCCTTGACTCCAATTCCTCCAAATTTATTTCTATTTATTTCCAAATCTCCCAACTTAATCCTACAAGCAGTCTTCTGAATAGTTTGGTTACTTCTGCCCAGTTCTGGAAGACATGCACACAAGCTATTCTATGGGACTCCATAGTACTTTTGTTGGGTTCTTCTACAAATGGTCTCCAATTGTCTCGTGCATTTGCTCTGTTGGCTATAAACTCACCGATGGCAATACTGAGTATGCAGAACTTATGTAATAAACTTGTTGACTTAATGCTTTTCTTACTTGATGCACCCTTGGACTATTCTTTGAACTCCTCTTCTCCTAGTCACCTGGTTAAATAGGCTTTTGAAAAATACTTACTCAATGAAATAATGTACCAGCACCAACTAAATATAAGGTGCTATTGTAATAATTGGCTAGACCAGACAGATATTTGGATCCCATGTGGAATTCTGTGGCAACACTGGAATGCTACTGGATATATGGAGGTCTGGCAAAGTACATACTGTGGTTGGATTTGGGCACCAGAGGGTGAGGGTGGGAGTGGGAAAAACTGAGTAGGAGTCATTAAGTCTGGGATGAAATGGAAGGGCTGAGCAGGGGAAAAAAGCATCTGAAAAGCAGGCTAACTCATAGACTTGAGAAATCAGGTGTTGAAATCAACAATAGGAATAATAGCAACAATAATAATCTAATGATAATATTACAAAAGCCCAGTAGTCTATGACTGATGTTAGTTTAATTTTTTTCGGAGGATGTCAAGTCTTTAGTGTGGATATGGAATCAGAAAATGCATTTTAGAAAGGAAAAATATCTTAACATCTCAAAATATTGTATTTATGATCAAATATAATAAATGATACATTGAAACATATCAAGTTCTAATTAATAACATGTAACTGGAGTATTTGGGCATAGTATAGTGAGGTCTGCAATTGTTAAGAAATGCATCACAAAAAAGATAGATTGATGAATTATTATGTATGTATGTGATCAAATGAGTGTAGCAAAATATCAATTATAGAATCTAAGTGGTAGGTATGTGTATGTTCACTCTAAAAATAAACTTTGCTCTTTGAAATTTTTTATAGTAAAAGATTAAAAAAATACATAGTAAAATAATTGCCTCAAATGAATCACGTTGAATGTTACAGTGGTGAACAAAATATAAGCTCATTGGGTAGAATCAGGTAGGATTTTCCAGAATAGTAATACACCTCAATATTTATATGGGGTTTTATAATCCACCAAGTACAAAGCATGGGTAATTGGAAGAAGAAACTCTGGAGACTAGCTAGCCTCTGAGTCTTACCTTTCTCTTTTCCTCTGCTCCTTCATTAGTCAAATCAGTATAATGAAATTTTAGGGTAACTGAAAAGATTAGATAAATCAGTAATAACTAAACACTCAAAGAATATCATCAAACTAATAAATCTATGTTAATAACACCTAGACTACTGATACAATGGCTGCAATAATGACATCTAATAATAATAAACTAATATACTAATAATAAACTAATAGCCAATAGCCATTAATTCTTAGATTTTTTTCCTTTGGAATAGTAGAATTAATTAAAATATATCTTAATTAATTAAAATTTAATATATCTTTTCTTATTTTGCCATTCAAAAATTCACTTTTATTTATCTGCAATGAACATTAGGTAGCTTCAGTAAATAAGTAAATTGACATGAAGTTGTAGGCTAGCCTGCTTGTAATATTACTGCTCTGCTGTTCTGGTGGTTACTACAGTTGCAGATTTTCACACTTGATTTCTCAGTCCTAAAGAGAAAGAGAAGGAGCTCTTGCTCAAGGCCATGTGGATTAGTCTGGGGATAATACTAGATCTCAATTTAAGAAGTCTTTGCCCTTTTCAAAAAGAGTTTCTTCCCACCTCCCAACTGTCACTGAAGTGCTCGAGCAACTCTATGGGAAAAAAATTGCCACATCCAGCACGTGGTAGCCACTGAAAAAGTAGATGATGATAAAGTTCATTTCAAGCACTCACTGAGTCTATTACCCTGCAAAGCACCACCCATTATCTCAAAGAATTCTCATAAAATTTCCAAAGAGTTTAGTTTTTATTGCCTCTTCTTTCCAGATGAGAACAGAGGCTTTAGAAAGTGTATATTGCCCAAGATTCCACAACAAGCATGGATGAGCCAACAGATCCATCTGGTTCCAAAGCCCATGCTTGTGTAGGAACCCTACAACACTTTCATGAATGAAGGCAAGGCTCCTTCAAAGCTTAGCCAAATGGGAGAAATTAGGCGACGTGAGCCATGTTACCCTTAATCCACAAGAGCTCCCCCTGAGTCTTTCTCATCATAGATGCATTGTATTGCTAGCAAATGTGAATGTTTTGATGAATTAGGCAAACGTTCCAATTGCCTGTCCATTGCAACATCTTTCCTTCAAAGGCCAGAGAACGTAGACTGTACGTTCTTTGTCCATCTTGTCTGAATGCGTCAACACTGTCTGGGAGGCACAGAGGTGGATGCTTTACTAGCAGGGGTGAGGCCTCTCCTGGATGTCCAGCTCCTGTATTTGTAACATTGCCATGTGTTGTACCACTGGGGCCAAGGAATGAAGAGGCCTCATGGTTCCAGCCACCTCAGATTATGCAAGCCAAGAAAAATGTGCACATCACATGAGTAAAGCAGGCAGCCCTCAAACGTCTTTATTTGTTCATTTCTGTGCCCTGGTTCTTTTGATTGCAGTCTTATGCTTAGAAATTTCAAGATAAGTATCAGCAGCTGGACCCTGAGTAAATCAGAGACATAGACTCTGTCTAAATACTGAAGTTTTGAAAGCATGCACTTAGGTCCAACAGCTTGTAGCTCAGGGCCCACTGGGAAGGGAGGGGGAGTGTTTTTCAGGCTTTGGCAGAATCAACCTTCTGTAGAACTCATGGGCATGTCTGTGCATGCCTGAACTTGCCTGACAAAGCTAGAGGGAGATTTCAGGATCTGCCAGATTCAGACACAAGCAGCCTGCTTGCTGGGAACCAAAAGAGAACAGTCAGAGGAAATGAAGGATTAGGAAGAAGAAACAAAAGATTACAAACTGAACTTTGTTAAGAAAAAAAGAGATTGCATGGTGAATGACCACCACAGGATGACAGACTAAGCTGTCAACTGTCAAATGGTTACCATTGGCAGGATCCTGGTTGTGCTGGTTACAATGCTTCACACTAATTTTTCCAACAACCCCGAAGTTTGGATGGCATTTGTCACATTTTATAAATTAGAAATAAAAAATGGAATGGTGTAACAAGTGTCTCAAATCAAGAGCTAGCAAATGCGAAAACTAAAACAGAAATCATGTTTGCAACAGATGCCTGTTAGATCCAAAGCCAAAGTGAGACTTCATCTGCCCCCATGACCAATAAACATGAATATGTTCACTGGACTAAATTGACAGCAAATATATAAGTTTTTGCTCTCCTAGAAGCTAAGCCTTTTTATTTTGGTGCTCATATCTCTTCTATATCCAGTGCATAAACATTACCTTTAAAAATTGTAAAACTGTAAAATGGGTTATTATTTATACTTAAAACAGGTGAGACTTATGTCCAAAACTTAGTGTTTTTAAGCCTGTTTTTTCTTTCCTGAAACTAGAAGAGTGATTTTATTTGAAACCAAAAAAAGAGAGAGGAAGAAACTCTCTCCCTCCCTTTCCTTTTCCTTTTCCTTTTCCCTTCCTTCCTCTCTTTCCTTCTCCTTCCCTCTCCCTCCCTCCTTCTTTCCCTTTCCCTCTTCCCCTCTCTCTTTTGTTTCCATACCCTACCCCCTCTTTTCCCCTCCCACCCCCTTGCCTTCTCCTTTTCCCTCTTCCTCCCACCTCCTTCTCATTCAGGCTATATAAATGGGTAGGATCACATCATACCATACCCATTTATGGTATAGTATGAACTGAGAAGAAAGTTGTCTTTTTTCTAAGATCTGTCAAGGACATACCAGAAAAAGATAGAGTGAAAGGGTATAGAAAGGGTCACAACAGCTTGTCCAGTTCAGCTGTCAGTAGATGTGTGTTAGTGAATAAAAATTAGAATAATGGAGAACACAAGAAAGCAATGCCAGAGCTTCTGCATGAAGCTTATTGTGCATGTCAGGGTCCTTTGGAGAATTCAACTTACAGCAATTTAAGCAAAATTACATGAGAATATAAGCACTCCAGGATTTCTTTTAGACATGCATATACAATGATCAAGGTGACTTGGAGAGTTGGATGCTAGAGATGATGGTAGAATCCATGACATTTTTTTTTTTGGTCCAGTCGTGGGGCCTGACCTCTTGGCCTGGGCGCTGTCCCTCAGCTCTTCAGCTCAAGGCTAGTGCTCTACCACTTGAGCCACAGTGCCACTTCCAGCTTTTTTCTTTTTGCTTATGGGGTGCTGAGGAATCGAACCCAGGGCCTCATGCATGCAAGGCAAGCACTCTACCACTGAGCCACCTTCCCAGCACCTCCATGACATTTTCTGTAGCTCTTATTAATGGACTTAAGCTCCATTCTAAATTATAATAAACAAGTAGCTAAAGAAAGAGAAGTAATGTCAAGAAGCAGGAAAATGGGAATAGCAGATAAAATGATCAATGGAGCTTCTCCATGTTTTATGAGAAGGAAGGTGCCAGGGATCACTATTGGGTTCCTGGCTAGTTGATAGTAGTAATATTATCCATGATTGCAAAAAAAAAAAAATATGGTAGGAGGAAAAGGTTAACGATGCATTCAATTCAAAACCATTGGGTTTGAGGTAACTGTGATCTCTGTAGACATCAGATGTGTGAGGCTGAAGTTTGGAAGGAACATCTGCATGGAACTGCAGGTGAGAAATCACCATGTAAAGGCAGCAGCTCAAGCCATGGCAACAGATTGGGACATCTAAGGAGATGAAAAAAAAAAGATCAGAGAACAGAGAAGAGAGTATATTACAGAATCTCAAAATATACACATGAAACTCCTCAATGGTTATAAAACAGCCATATCCAGAAGATCAACTTCTAAATTCCCTGTGTAGCCAATAAGATAAGAGGTAAATGATAAATAAATACTTCTGAAAATGAGATGTACAAATTGTTATGTCGAAAACGAACTTTACAACTTTGGTGCGGCGGGGGGGGGGGGGGGGAAGGAGAGGATTAGATGGGGGTGCGGGGAGAGGATGGGAAGGGATGGGAAGGGGAAACAAAGGAGGAGGCTACAATGCTTGATAAGAAATGTACTCATTGTCTTGCCCATGTAATTGTAACCCCTCTGTACAGTATTTTCACAATAAAAAAATGAAAAAAAAGACTTCTGAAAATCTACTTTCTAAAAGCAAGATGTTGCTAGACAATTTGTCAAAGTTATCTGAAGTTTAATATTTAAAAACAAAACAAGCTTGATGAATTCAGACTATTCACTGAAGATAAATGGGTGAATCTCAGCACAGCAAAGATCTTTGTGGCATTTTAACACACTCTTCCTAATTGCTTATTCCCAGTCGGTATTCATGAAAACAAACAGCATTACAGTTATCAGAATGTAGAAGCCAAAAAGCTAGCAGCCACCAGAAGGGTCAGAAATTGCTTATAGATTTCCCAAATGCTTTTTGCCTTGAAAATTCCCCATATGTGATATGCCTGGTAACTCCGCGGAAAACTCCATTCAGAGGAATTATCATTATTTAAATAGACTTAGAGCTCATTCAGCAAGAAAAGCTGTTTTTCCCAATGGGTTTATCCAAAAACAATCATCACCATTATTTAACTTGAAGCTGCTGGGATAGTAGTATCAATTGTAACCACTGGCAGATATGAGGTTGCCCAAAAGTCTAGAAGAGGAAAAATAGTTCCAGAGAATGAGAAAATTATGTACACAGCCAGAGATGTGTGCTTATGCTAAGAGAAGCTTGAGTCTCACCCGGGATAATGCTGAAGCGCTGCACAACAGGAACAAAGGCTAAGGCAGAGTAAAAAACTACCAGTGTGTTGAAAATGCTCTGTCTCAAAATATAGAGCCACGTGTTGAAGTATGAGATTGATAGATTCAACTTTGTTATAATCTTCACAGAATCACTGGCTTGAGGACCAGACTTACTGATCAGAGACTTCCATATGCAACCCAGTAAAGACACCAAAAATTCACTTAAGGGAAGTGATTAAACAAACTACTATGGTGCAAACAACAATAACAAATGACAATATCAAGATCCTGGGAAAGAAGAGAACTTATTTTAAGTTATTACATTAACTTAATAAAAATATCTTGTTTTCAGCAAAGGATTATGGTATACATTAAGTCAGATATTATCTGTGGGAAAGTCTAGATGTGAGAGTGGGGATTTAAACTCCAAGAAGCAAGAAGACACCATGCCTAAAAATATGAAGGAAGGTAAGAAATAATATATCATAAAATAGAGAATAAAGATGAAGGCATATAAAAAGGAATTAAGTAGAAATTCTGGAGCTGGATATAGATAACTAAAGTGAGAAATACACTAGATAGGTCCATGGTTGATTCAACATGGTTAAATAAAGAGCTATCAAACTTGAACCTGGGTCAATGGAAATGATCAATTTTGAGAAAGCAACAACAACAAAAAATGAATAGATCAACCCTCTAGAGACATGTGGATTAACCTGAGGTGAAGACCCAGATTGTTGGTCTCCAACAACAAAGGATTGAAGAAAGATACATACATGAACGTAAAATGGCAAAACAAAGTGTTTAATGGCGAGAAAGTCTACTGTTAGGGTAACTGACCCAAGAAAATAGGTAGATCAAGAACAAACACATGGTTAACAATTTCAACATTCTGCCAAGTACAGTTGGCTCACACTTGTAATCCTAGCTATCAGGAGGCTGAGATCTGGGAATTGACATTCAAAGCAGCTAGCTAGGAAAGTCTGTGAGGCTCGTATCTCCAATTAAACACCATAAAAAGCCAGAAGTGGAGCTGTGACTCAAGTGGTAGAGCACTAGCATTGAGCCCTGAATTCAAGTCCTAGGACCAATGCAAAAGCTACAATCAATCAATCAATCAATTCAACTTTTTAAGATTTAGGGAGTATTGGAAGAGTTCATAGTAACAACAGTGGGCTGATCTTAGAGAAGAGAAAAGGATCATGATGACATAATTTTGGAAATGATCTGCACATGTAATGTATTATGCTGCCATCTCATAGCTTGAAGCATATGTATGAGATGTGACCCATTTAAATAAAGCCCAAAGTAAGAGTTTATCGCCCAAAGGTCAGGTTAAGTATGCATACTTTTCCATTATTCATGTACACATGATTGGTTAAAACTGACTCAAAAGTTTTTCTACTTCTAGAGAGTTCAGTCTATTCAACACATTTTATAATTTATAGTTCTAACTGCAAACTGACCACTAATTACTCCCAAGGAAAGGTGGCAAAGGGAGGTACTAAGGAGGAGGTAGAACTTGTGGTGTTTCCTAGAAAAGTAGCTTCAGTGGAGCTAGCTTTCTTCAGTGGGACACCACGTGGCATAACATCTATATAAAATGGGTCCTGGAAGAAAAGAGAAAAATGGATATAACGCATAGTTCAGAAGGAAAAACCTGGTAAATGCCCAAAGTTTCTTAGACTGAAAGCCCAAGGGAAAACAGAGTCACTAGGTACACTAGCCTTCATCACATTTAATAAGTTTGCTTCACAGAACACTATCAGTAAGGAGAAAAGGCCATACAAAGAATTAGAGAAAGTACTTGCAAATCATATCTTTGATGAGGGACTTGTCTCCGGTCTATGCAAAGAATTATTACAACTCAAGTACAAAGACGAATAACACAAGTAAACATGAAAAATATGTGAATAGGCATTGCTCCCGTCCAAGTTCATGAAAATATGCTCAACATTATCAACCACGAGGGCAATGAATTTCAAAGCTACCATGAAATTCTACTTCACACACATTAGGAGGGCTAAAATTGAAAAAGACAGGTGACAATAAGCTTACAATGACAAAAATGGTAGAGAAATCCATGCGCTCATATATTCCTGGTAGAAATATTAAATGGTGTACCTGCTTTGGACATCATTTTTGGGATTCTTCAAAATGTGGAGCACATACTTACCATGTGACACTCAAAATTCCGTTCTCCAGTCTATATCATTTTTTTTGTTGTTGTTGGTTGTGGGGCCTGAACTCTGGGCCTGGGCTCTTTCCTTCAGCTTTCTTCAGCTCAAAGCTAGAGCTCTACTACTTGAGCCGCAGTGCCACTTCCAGGTTTTCCTGTTTAAGTGGTGCTAAGGAAATGAACCCAGGCCTTCATGCATGCAAGGCAAGCGCTCTTCCACTGAGCCACCTTCCCAGTCCTCTCCAGTATATATCTAAGAATAATGAAAATACACCTCCATGCATTCACTTGAATGTGACAATTCCTAGCAGTATTATCATGGTAGTCCAAGTTTCATAGGACTCAATTTTCCAACAAGTAAATACATAAACAAAATGTGATACATCAATAGATGGAATATTATTCAGCTATAAAAATGAATGGCACACTGATACATGCTAGACTATGAATAAATCTGAAAATATTTTAGTGAAAGTAATGAAAAAAGCACTCCTTTGGGATGACTTCACTTACATAAACTGTTCAAATCCATAAAGACTAAAAGCAGATTAGTAGCTGCCAGGACTGGATGGAAGAGAAAAAATTGCAAGTGACTGCTGTAGGAAATGGAGTTTCTTTGATGTGATGTAAATATTCTGGAATTGGATAGTGATTAGCATTGTGCAATTCCATGCCTACCCTATGAACCACAGACTTGTACAATTTTAAAAAGGTAAATTTTATGCCATCGGAATAATATCTGAATAGAGCTGGTACAGAAAAATAATAGGAAATCTGAAGACCCGGTGACAGCTGCATCATATGTTATGAATAATTCTGAGAGTCAGAATGAGAAGCATGCATTACATTCAGTAACAGAGAAGCCTTTGATAAACTTGGCTCAGGGGAGTGTCAAGGAGAGGAAAAGAGAGATTAATCTATTCAACACATATTTATAGATTGTAAATCATATATTGACACATGTCATTGGGATAAGGAAGGAATGAAAACAAGAAAGCCAGATCGTAATGTTGATTTGAGTATTGGAAATAAGAGATGGGAAACGTAAGAGTATAGAGATAATCGGTACAGAAATTTGGCTGCAAAGGGCAGGAAAAACATGTTAGCAATGATATGTCAGCAATGATAGAATATATAATTTACTTTTGTGTGCAGCTAATCTTGGAGACACTTCAGCATTTTAACATGGGCCAACTTTGTCTTCTTGAACTGATTGTGGAGAGGATAAATGGGGTGGGGGAGGGAAGAGGTGGAATTTCCTATGCAACAAATAAGCTGAAAAGTCAGGAGGAGGGGGAGTGGGATCTAGCCAGGCAATGAGTGACCAATGAGCTTCAGAAGGTAAAGGAAATAACCATTATTATGATGAGAAAGCAGGAGGAGAGATGCACATGGAAATGCAGCTTATTTTGAAGATTTGTATAAATTCTTTCCTGTGCTATGTTCTATTAAAAGAGATAGTTTGTCTCTAGAGATCCAAGCAAAGAGTTGGTGAATCTTCCAGACAAGAGTTATTGAAGTAAATGCTCAGAGATGAAGCTTGAGTTGTAATGTATAGAGGAGGAGTAAGAAAGCATTAATGAGAGGTTATACATATCCATGATGATATCTTTAATAAAATAGACACACTACTCAACTCCTTTTTATAAATGTGGCAGCAGCTTCTTCATTCAGCCACTCCAGAACTTCTTGCTTTGGGTTTGTTTAGCATAAACCTATTAATAATTCAGTGTGACCATACCTTACTCCAGGTCAACGGCTTGCCCCTTCTCATTTTAGAGACTGTCTTGTTGAGGGTTTAGTTCAGGCTCCAAGCTTTTTGGATGTCATATGTTGACACTGTTGTAGCACTGTTTTTTTGTTTTGTTTGTTTTGTTGTTCATGGTTTCCATTCACAATTTTTTTTCCATCTAAACCAACCACTTACTATTCACCGTACCCATTACTTTCAAAGCATGAATTTCTTGTTCTTCTTCAGAATTCCATGCCTGGAGCTTCATTCTCATCACAGTTCTTAGTGCCCTTGGCATGCATCTTTTCTTTTTGCATATTCAGAATGCTTTATCTTTTTGCTTAAAGGAACTACTTTAAAGCTCCTCTTAGATATGTCCAAATGGATGGCCTCACTGCGCTCATCTTTTGAGGCCATTGAGTGAAAATATTTGTGGCTTAAACACAAGCCAATGATGTGGGGACAGTCTTAGATGGCTATGATCTCACTAATAGGACCTGAAAGTCTTGTGTGTGGCGATCTGGGCAGAGGGATAATTCACAGCCTAGGTGGGAGAGAATGAAAAAAAATGCAAGAATCCGTGATCCTTCTCAGAACGTTGTAATTCAAAATGTAGGATCTTTCTTTCTAGAATTTCCCCTATTAAGATCTCTTTTGTCATGAAGGCAGACTTGTTTTGATAGTGTCCTTCATTTTATTTATTTTACATTTTATTGTATTCTATACCCTTTAAGAACTGAGTATGACTTGATTGCTCAAGCTGGTCTCAAATGCCAGACCCCCCCCCCCGCCCCCCGTGATTGTTGTAATTGGAGGAACATGGCACGGTGAACTGAAGGTGCATAGCAAGGTAGTCTTAGAGTCTTCAAAGTGGAAATCCAGAATCTAGGCTGAGAGAAAGAAGTGCATAACCTCTCTGGTAAAGAGAAATTGGAGGGACAATGAATTAGAGGCATTTTCCCTTACACCCCTGCCCATCTCTTATCTCTTCCTGTTCCTTTCCACCTGCTTCTTATTTTTCCTTAGTTTTCAGACTTGATTAAGTAAAATAATTCTTGTTTTCAATGGAGAAATGTATGTATTCTTGGGGAACTGATAGCAGGCTGGGGCTACTCCACAGTTACATATTAGTTGAGATTTTACAGAAGTGCTCTCATGTTCACTATTAACTCTCCTACAAGAGAAGCAGCAGCATAGACATGCTCCCTTCCACCAGCACAGGAAAATGAAGTTCCAGAGGTTTTATTTTTTGTTCCAGAGGTTTAAGAGCAACTGAAACTATGCATTTTGGGACTAAAATTCAGCTTTATTTGTTGTACTTTTCTTCATTCCATGCTGACAGTTGATATCAGTTATATATGACATACACTGGGTTTGGTGAGCACAGTCATACTTATTTAAGTGGGCATTATGAAGCATAAAAATGCTTTAAAATTATAATCTACTATATATTTTGTAGATAATTGTTCTATCAATATAACCCTTCCATAGTTTTCCAGTCCATCTTTCCAATATATTTTCTTTAGTAGCCTCTACTTCACCCCAAACATTTTTCTTCTTCCTTCCTTCCTTCCTTCCTTTATCCTTCGTTTCCTCCCTTTGTTTTTTCTTTCTTCCTATCCTTCCTTCTCTCCCTCCTTCCCTACATTTCTTCCTTCCTTCCTTCCTTCCTTCCTTCCTTCCTTCCTTCCTTCCTTCCTTCCTTCCTTCCTTCCTCCCTCCCTCCCTCCCTCCCTCCCATCCTTTCTTCCTGTCTACAGGGCTTTAACTCAGGGCCTGGGCACTGTCCTTGAGCTTTTTCTGCTCAGGGCTAGTGCTCTACCAATTGAGCCATAGCTCCACTTCCAGCTTCTATTATTTATTTGTTTGTTTGTTTGTTTATTTAATTGCAGATAAGAATCTCATGGACTTTCTTGTCCAGGCTGGCTTTAAACCACAATCAGCAGATCTCAGCCTTTTTAGTCTCTGGGATTACAGGTGTCAGCCACAGGTGCCCAGCTACTCAAGCATTTTCTTTCAAGTAAGAATCAAATAAGAGCCAGGTGTTATTCTGAGAAATTTGTAAGAGTTACTAATACCAGGGGACCTCAGATTCACCTGAGAATATGTCACATATTTGTATATGTGCATATTTGAGTATGAAACATATGTTGGAAGGAGTTAATTATTTATATTAACTATTTAATTTTCATAGGATGACATCTTTTTCTACAGAATTAATTTGAACATCTGTTTCTTGTAATAATTTAGAAATCAAACTTTTCCCTAATATATATGTATATTCCATACTTACAAAATATTTTATCAATCTCTGAATATCTGATGGCAGGAATTATATGACTTGGATATCCCAAACTTGGCGACAAGTGACCAAAATATTCTTACTGATTTTCACTGAAATGGTAAACTTAAAGGAATATTTAGTGTGTACTCAAATGCGTTTATCAGCTAATATAATATCAAGTATTACTTTATTTGCTTGTTGCTGATTCAAGTCACAGAACCATGGGCAACACTCTTATAGCTTGTTAGGTGGAGATGATAGTGTTTTTTAATTTACAATTTCTTTCTAAGTGTGAACAAGCTTGAGTGAAAATTTCATGAATACTGGTAAAGATGAATAGTAGTAAAAGACTTTGAGCATTTATTCAGAGATACACACAGAATGAAATAGTATTCCATAAACAGACAAGCCTGCTACAACCCCCCTTCCTATGCTGTTATAGATGAAGGTAGGACATAGTCCAAGAAGATATTAAGACATATGTGCAAATGTATACACATGTGATTATTCATATAGTCCTTCAAAAAGCCATTACATGAAAAAACACCACAATATTTTAACACCTGATATGGATGAGTTTAACGAAACCATGATTACTTATGATGTTATAACTAAGACAAGTAACATTTCTTATTATAAAGATGAATAACACTTTCATTGTGTATACATGAAACATTTTATCCATTCTTAGGTGATTAGTTTGATTTCCTATCTTGACTATTGTGAATAGTGATGCAGTGATCATAGGGCTAAATGTATTTCCTTTACATATTGATTTCATTTATTTTAGATGCAAGTCAAATGTGAAATTATGGACCATTTGGAAGCTTTGCTGCTTTTAACATTTTGAGGAAGTTCCATACTGTTTTCCATAATGCTGTCCTAGTCAACATCTCTATCAACAATGCATACATCTTCTCCTTTCTTCGTCCTTTTTTCTTTTAACTTTTTTTTTTTGATGGTGGTGTTAGGGGCTGGAGATTGAACTCAAGTCTTTGAGCTTGTTAGGCAAACACTCTGTCACTTGAGCCACTTAATTTGTTTTTTAGATAAGGTCTGACTCAACAGTCTCCTCCCAAGTAGCTGGGATTACAGGCAAATACTGCCATACTTGTAACCCAAGGGTTTCCTCTTCTGAACATCTTCTCCCAAACTTGTTATATTTTGAGAATAGTCATTCTAAAATGTATAATAGAACATCACATTCCATTGTGATGTGCTTTTCCCTGATGATTAGTGATATTGAGCAATTACTTTCATATACCTGTGGCTAATTGTTTTCTTTCTATTGACTCATTTGAGTTTCTTCTATATCTTTTCTTCTATATCTATTATCTGGAGGGAGGTGGATTTATTAAGGAGTGAACTCAGGGCTTTGAGCTCGTTAGCAAACAGTCTATCACTTGGTATTAATCTTATATATCTTAGATATTAATCTCAGATATATGATTAGCAACCATTTCCTCCAATTCCATACATTGCCTCTTCACTCTGTGGATTATTGTTTATGCTTTCTTGCTTAAGGCTAGTTATTGCTCTGCTGCTTGAGCACTTGAGCTACAGAACTCCACTTCTGGCATTTTGGTGGTTAATTGGAGACAAGAGTCTCACAGACTTTCCTGCCAGGGCTGGCCTCAAACTGCAGTCCTTAGATTTCAGCCTCCTGAGTCGCTAGGATTACAGGCATGAGCCACATATGCCCTGCCAGATAATAAACTTCCTAATATTATCTCACTTAATCTTTACAATAGTTTATCATTTATCCCAACATGTTCATCAAGCCCCTTTGGAAATTTTTATGCCTCCTTTTTTCATTGCTGGCTATAAACTTAATTATCCAGATGTGGTATATAAACCAGTATTTCCAATTTTTTTTCTAAACATTGGAATCAACTGCAGATCTTTATAAACTATTGATGTCCTGTCTGGTGTCCCGTCTGTTCTCAACAACTGTAATTTAATTAGTTTTGGCTGCATTCTGGGAACCAGAGATTAAAGCTCCTGAGTGATTTAATGGGCAGAAAAACTTGAGGACTGACAAATTTTCTGAGGCATCCTCCCATACCTCCCAACCTAATACTGGCGTTTATTATCTCCTAGGTGTTTTGAGGCCTCTCACCCAGCATCTCCTTTTTTGTAATCCTTGGCTATACTCTGTGGTAGCTTTCGGGGTAATCTGAACAATGCACAGATCCAACCAAACCACAGTCATGAATAAGCTGGCATAGCTTCCCTAGGTCCCCAAGCCAAAGTCCTAAATCCATCTTCACTTCCTCCTTACAATATCGGTGAAGATCTTTCCCCCTAAGTAAATCCCATAATGCTCAAGCTCCATTCTTCATTCCTGCTACAACATCTGCCTGGAATGTACTTCCTTCTTTGAAACGTAACCTATTGAATGGGACAGCAGTAAGAAGTTGTCTGTCTTTCAAATCTTCCTTGTCTGCTCCATGTTGGATGAAATCAACAGCTCCTTTCTCTGTGCTACTAAAAAAATAGAGCCATTTGAATTTATAGTAGCAGCAGCTATGCTACCTTGCAAACTCATTTTGAGTACGGAAAGTTTGCTTCTTATTTTCTCTCTATGGTCATGCATATCTTACGGTTATTTTAAATTATTGTAATGGTAACTGAAGAAATACCTGTTTGAATAAACATATTGTTGTTCTATTTAATGGGATGTCTTTCCAATTTTCCCCTATAATCAAAATAGGCTATCATGCCCAAAAGAGATATAAATTCCCATTGTCAGGAAGCAGACAGAAAACACTTGGCTCTTGAGTTCCTGTACAAAACGATATGTTAATTCTGAATGAACAAGCTAGTCTTTTGAAAAGATAGTTGTTGAATCTGTAAATTGGGCAAGATAATTTTGTAAACTTACTTTAGAAGGTCATCAAGAGGACTCTTAATGAGATAATGGCCATAAAATGTTTAGACTAGTACATAGTCTAATCTAAGTGCTCAATGAATACTTTAATCATCCTGCTTTGGAAGTCTGTGCCAAATTTGACAATTCCAACTTTTCTTCTTACATTCTACATTTCAAAATATGTTTCTGTCTGCATCATTATATGACTTGACTCTAAAACATGGTGCAAGGTAATCTTCACTTTACATAGAAGGAAAGTGAGTGGTTTGTGACTTGTGGACATGTTTGCCCTGATTCCACTTGTCTGACCATATTCTCTGAATGAATGACCTGAATTTATTTATGTGATTTGAACAGCTGCATTGGTAAAAAAAAAACAAACAAAAAACAGCACTGATTTGCCAAGAACATTCTGAACTTAAAAAGCGAGAATAGTGCTCCCCTTTTCTCCTCTTGTTTGGATTTATTTACTTAATAGTTATTTGCTTAATGTAAATTGGAAGTGCAATACATGAAATGAAACTCTCTTCATTAAACTACTTTAAGATATGTTTCTCAATCACTAATGTTCAATTGACATTTAAACATGCTACCGCCATATTATTTACTAGATATATAGAAGATAGATGAATACTTAGATAAGTGGATAGATGATCCATAGTTAATAGATAAATGGACAGACAGGTAGGTAGATAATCGATAGTGTAGATATCAATAGGAAAGCTAGAAGATTATCTTCAAGGATTATCAAGGTTATCTTCAAGGATCATATATTTATTGTTGAGAGAAAGCATAAACAAAAGAAATCAAGGAGTGAAATCCTTTTAGACTATAGGATGGATGGAGGTGCTATGGAGAAAAATAAAGCAAGAAATGAAGAGATTAAATAAATGCTGAAGTAGAGTTAGACTTTGAACAAGAGTGTTCAGCTATGTCCTCTGCGAAAGTCGTTTGGTCAAAAACCTGAAATGTTTAGGAAAAGTGGCTATTAGGCTGATTCAGCATCCTCCTCCCAAATCTGGGGGACAGAATTCCAGTCAGGGGAACAGCAAAGAGTTGAGAGAGGTCAAGGGTGCTACGGGCTGTTGATGATGAATTCAGGGAGAGGCTTTGTGGTCAGATAGAGCGAAGTCCCCTGTTCCAAGGACTTTGGAGTTTCCCATGAGATGATATAGGAAACCTCCAGAGGGTTCTATGTGACCTACTTGTCAGTATGACTCTAGTCAGTGAGGCTATCAGGGGACAAGCTCAAAGACAAAGATTGCAAAGCTTAACTGAAAGGTGATAGAGATAAAATGGATGGTGGGGACAGGAGTCACTGGTTTCCGGGCTTTGTAAAAGTTCCAGAAGTTCAAACTTCTTCCTCCTTTTCTGCCTCCAATCCTGCCTTCTTTCTTTGACCCTTTCTCAATTTGTAAAGCAGAATCACTTCCATTTCATCAGAATTTTATGATACCATATTTACCTCCATTAAAGATGGAGTCTCCCCGCCCTTTCAAAATCCTGTGTCTTGTGCCTCCAATACTGGGATAGGATTTGCAAAAATTTGACACCATTAAAGGCTGGCTTGATGGAGATGAGTTTGACCCACATTTCTCTCTCTAGCCAAGGTATCTGGTCATTTGCTGGAAGTACATGGAAAAAATATTCCTGTTAAAGGTGAGGGCAGAATGTTGGAGGCCACCACCAGCTTTTCAGGAAAGAAGCCGTTTGGCTCAGAAGTCTACACTGCTTCTGACTGTAATAAAAATTGCAGTGACTTCTGCTTGGAAGTTGGGAAGGGAGGTCTGAGAGTAAGTGCACTCTGTCCAGGGCAGCCTTCTGCGGAAATGACTTCCAGTGCAGAGTGCCAAAGTGCTTTCATAAATGACTCTGGCTCACCCCTTTCCCTATCTCCTGTCTCGTAGATGCAACATTTATAAAAATAAACATTTGCAGGCGGCACTTGGGGAAAATCCAAGGTGGAGCACCCAGTGGAGGAAGCAGATAAACCAAAGGACTTAGAACTCTCAAGAAGAATATAGGTCTGTTTTTCCCAGAATAGAGAACAGAGGGCTGAGTTGGTGTTAGAGAAAGAGGCACCAGAAGATGAATGCATGCGTTCAGAGCTTCTGCTTGGCCTGCTCTAGACTTCTCATCCAGCCCAGCATATCCTCTCTTTTCCTACAAAATTACAGAATCCTTAGAAGAAAGAATTTTCAATACTCTCTTGTGGACTTAGATGATTTATGCACAAGCGACATATTTATTGAGCACCCAAACTGTATGGGGAACTCTGATACGATGCCCAATGTATCATGAGTTTGATGTGCCATGATTATTTCAACTTGGAAAGTTAGCACTGTATTTGTTCCATTTGGCTCAGCGAAAATGTTACTTCCTTAGAGAGCCCATCTCGTAACTCATCCTAAAATTAATATTCATTCCTGCCTGCTTTATGGCTGTGTAGATTTTCCCTATATTTCTGTAAAACAGAAGTATACTGAGTATGGGATTTTGCTCCATGTCTTTTTATATTCCATTGCCTATAGCAGGTCTGGTCCATTGTAGGTGCTATGGCCTGAATATTGGTGCTGATGATGTTAACAGACTTGGCACCTTTTGGAAGTGATTGAGCTACAAAGGCTATGCCCTCATGAATGGGATTGGAGCAGTTACAAAAAAAGTTTGGAGAAGCTTTCTTGCATCTTCTTCCAAGTGAAAATACTCACTGGCCACTTACTATGCATTGACATCATAGGAAAGATGGAGCTGGGGAGGTACAAGTAAAAGTGACTGTCAAGGGGATGGATAGATGTGTGTGTGTGTGTGTGTGTGTGTGTGTGTGTGTGTGTGACTGTCAATATAAGGGTCATACGTGAGACAAGAGGATATACACACATACATACACACATATATGGAACACATACAGACTGTTGCCACAGTCAGAAGACTGAGACTTAGGAGACATAGGATCCCCAGAATGACTGTAACCCTATAGTAAATTGATAAGTAGAATGATGATTAAGGCAGGAGAATAGAAAGTTTGATACAAGTAGAGAAAAAACACTATATCAATAGTTAGGTAAAAGGACATGGAGGAAACTAATAGTTCAACATGGCCAAAAAGTGGATTGCAAGTGAGTAGAAGCAGCAGATGAAGAGAGCACTGGTTTGACAAAGGCAGACAATATGCCAAATAATGTCCTATAATTCATGATTTTTCCTTTTCCTTTTCTTTCCTTTCTGGGGAGTAATGTGTTTTCTCCCCATTGATCTTCATAACCACATAGAAGAGGAGGAAAGATAGGAAATCAACTAGAGAGACAGACAAACTGATGTCTTGATAAACTAAATCAAGTGAACCTTGCTGATGGATAGAATGACTGGATGCAAATTTCAGATCTCCATACTCAAAATGTGAACTGTGCTACTAGGAATGGAAACCAGCTGATATACTCCATATTGGTTCTAATGAGCCAGTAGTAGATGTCTGGAACCAGTGTTTTCAAAAGTCTTCTTGGTGCCAATCATGTGGTGAAGGGAAGATTCATGTTGTTGCCTGGTGAGGGTCAGAGGAAAGAGGACAGGCAGCCCTACCTGTCATCTATCTGGCATTTCCTGTGCACATATTGTGCAACACTTAGTAGCACCACACAGAGCTAGCTCTCATTCTTGGTTCTAAATGGTTATAGTTCTTCATTTACATCTTTTCCTTGTTGGAACATTTCTTCACCCTGAGACAACAGAGATTTTTCCTAGAAATCCAGCAGACTCTGTTAGCTCAAGCTAGTCAGACCAGTGATGATGAAATGCTCCAAATTCAAAAATGGTTCATTTAAGTCTGGAAAACCAAAAGGAACTCTTAACACCAACCTCTGCCTCAGATTTATGAAAACATGTCATCTACATGTCTTGGAGTTCAGTTTGAACTCTAGGCCTCCCGCTTGCTTGAATTGGCTTGCTTGTCCTCTACCACTTGAATCACACTGCCAGCTTGACTTTCTGCTGGTTATTTTGGAGATGGACTTTCAGGGAGTTTTCTTCCCAGGCTCTGGACTGAAATCATCTGAATCTCAGCCTCCTGAGGCATAGATGATGATTGGATATGATTTTAGGTATGAAACATAAATCTCTGGCTCCAAGGACGAATGTTTTAACCTTGAAAGCCACCTCAAGGTAATTGCTTGTGTATTGCCAGAAGAATCGTTCTAATTAGCAAAGCATTGGCTATTGAAAACTGCAAAGAAGCAAAAGTTTCAACCATCTGATGGCAGGATATTGGTAATTTCCTGTTAGGTATTTATTACATGTTCATTTTCCATTATTATCACGTTTTATTTAGGGGGTATTTACTGCATGAAAGAATGAATACAGTAAATAGGTAAATATGTGACAGAAGAAATTAAAAATTCTTAACTAGCTCTAATTAAGCTTTTGAGGAAAGGAACTGCATTATTCCTCCCCGCATTTCCACGGAGGCTCACATAGTATCTTCCATATAATTGATTCTTTGTAAATGTGTGTACATTAATTGACATATCCTATGGATCATATATCGCCCATAAGCATGAACTGTATTCCATGTGGTTTTCTTTCTTTAATTCTCTACAGAGCCTGCTATCTGGTGCCTTCTGTGATGAGAATCCACAATACATGCATTATGTCATCCTCTGGGCTCATGATTCCTTCAAAGTGGTTGAGAAATCACTAGTACTGCAATATAGGGTTCAAGCATATATATTTCTCAAATATTTCCCAAATCTCACTTTAAGATGGTGATCATAACAATTTCTAATGCACAGATGTTAGAGAATCATCTTCTAAACCAAGATCTACTTGCTAATGGAATTAGCTTCATTCCTTTTTCAAAAACAAATTTCTAGCAATGTAGTACCATATCAGTTCACATTTGACCATATTTATCGAACAGAGAAGGGAAGTTTCACACTGGAAGTAAAGACTGTCAATCTGAGAATGTTGTAAACAAAGGTTTTCAAGAAAATAGTCCCACATGTTATTAGTGTCATTTCCAAAGATCTAGGAACTCAGTAAGACTGCCCAAGTTATCTGGAAACAGACTCTGGGGCAGAGATTTGGGTGTTAAAGATGTGTTAGAGTATGCTTAGATGGGATTCTGATTCAGCCACATGAGTACTTCACCCACACTCTGGTATGGAGCTAAGATGGTCCTGCAGAATGGTTCAATTTGAAGCAAGGAAGCCACATGGGCCCTACATTGAAGGATCGCTGGTTAGGGGCTTTTTGGGGGGTGGACTGTCGCCTCAGGTCTGGAGGTCCTCTTCAGTGAGAAGCATTTAAAGGCTTGTCACAAAAATGATGTGCAAAAGTTGTGTGTCCACAGCATCATTGCCTTAGAATTGTTTTAATGGTAGTTAATACATCAAGACACTTTTGCAAATATAATGAAAAATAACTGGAGGAAAGAACATGAAACAATCATTTTTGTAACAAGTATTTAAATGCTTATGTCCTCTGTGTATCTCTGATATATCCTTGAGTAAAGTGGATAGAGATCTTTAATAAAGAAAAACAAATAAAGAAATTAGAAAGTGATAACTATGGAAAAACAAGGACATTTTTGTAGGAGGACAAAGGAGTATTTTGAAATTCATGGTCAGGGTAAGCCTCATTAAGAAAATGTCATCTGATTGAGGGTTAAGGATCAATCTGGGTCAGCTTTGAGGTAAAGTATTGCAAATAGAGATAACAGACAGTGCCAAAAGTCCCCAAACAGAAGGATGCAGGTCACATTCAGGAAGCAAGAAGGAAATCAGGCTGTGAAACAAATGAAGCCATCATGGTGTGGCATATTGACTATTGAGCAGACCACACCATTTTGTAACCTGCAGGACTTTCCTACTCTCCACAAAGAACAACAAAATATACAAGTCATGGCATTTTATTCCAGCTATTTTATAGCTGGGAAAAAAACCCTGCATCCTACATTGAATCCTATATCCTATCTATTCTATAGAAATAATAATCAATTAAGTCTAGAAACAAACAATATAGAATAACACACACACACACACACACACACACACACATACACACACATAACAAACAAACTAGGAGCCAACACCCCCAAATTCTACGTTTTCTATACCAGACTGTAGCTAGCATTCTCATTGAACTTCCAGGAGAGAGCTCAGGGCTAAAGCTTAAATTTATTTCAGCATCTTAATTGAAGTCACCAAAAGAACTGACCTCTTATGTTTTCACAACTTGAGTGTTTCATCTGGAATGGAATTTATGAACTAGAACAGGATATGGTGATCTGTGGTGTAAATAAGTGTTGCGTCTCAGAAAGGTTTGTTCCTCAGGAATTGATTCCATTTGGATTGAAATTTTTAGTAGATTGAAACACACAGAGTGATTCATATGAGTAACTAAGCAGTTATTAATAAAATCAAGGGCATCTAGTGATAGATTTCAAAACATTGTTGAGAAAAATACTAAGATCTTCATTTCTATCTCTTTAATAGAAATAGAGGGCTTTATAATCGGAACCTGTTGAGAAAACTATGCAAGATGATCATTGAAGCTGATTATTCATAAGAAAGGAAAATTCTGAACCTGTTCTCTACATCCAGAAGCAATTATGTAATCCTAGAGTTTAGATCTTAGGCGCACATGATTTAGTGCTGTTAGTAACTGCAGTTCCTACTGAAGACTATAGTTGGATTAGAATATTTAGATGAATCAGTCAACTATTTCTGAAGAATTTCCAAAATACTATTTTGATCTCTGTAGTTTATATTTAACAGTTCTAATAGTTTTGACTCCTTTATCAAATACCTGTGATCATGACCAAGATACATACATAAAAATCCTCAAATCTGGGCTGGGAAGGTGGCTCAGTGGTAGAGCGTTGTCTTGCATGCATGAGGCCCTGGGTTCGATTCCTCAGCACCACATAAGCAGAAAAAAAAGCCAGAAGTGGCACTGTGGCTCAAGTGGTAGAGTGCTAGCCTTGAGCTGAAGAGCTGAGGGACAGCGTCCAGACCCAGAGTTCAGGCCCCACAACCGGGCCCAAAAAAAACCCCAAAAACAAAAACAAAAACTCCTCAAATCTTTCCCCATCTATAAAAACGTGTCATTTATCTAGCTCATGAAGACAAATGGATAGTGGCCTTGTTGTTGGTTAACTGTGTAGCCTGTAGGAAGATATTTGAAGGTTCTGTGCTATACCATCATTGGTCAGATTAAGTATAAAACCAAGAAGTGATTCTTTGAGGATCTGTTTTTAGGTTGTTTAATTTTTTTCAGTTCTAAGTATATTTTAGATATGAGGCCCTTGTCTGATGCATAGCTAGCAAACATCTATTCTGTGGGCTTTTTATCTATCTTGCTAGTTACAGTCTTTGCTATGCAGAAACTCTTCAGTTTGATGCAATGCCATTTTTCCAGTCTTTCTTTGATTTGCTGTGATTCTGGATCTTTACTTAGGTGGTTTTGACCTGTACCAAGGAGCCCTAGTGTTTTCCCTATCCCTTCCTGTAATAATTCCAGGGTATCTGGTCTTACATGGAGGTATTTGACCCATTTGGAATTGATTCTGGTGCAGAGTGTTTCTGGTGCAGCTAAAGATCTAGCTTTAGTTTTCTGTATGTGGATAGCCAATTCGGCCAGCACCATTTGTTGAAAAGGCTGTCTTTCTTCATCCTGTGTTTTGGGCTCCATTATCATTAACTATGTTCATATGACCATATAAAATGAACTCCAAGAAATGGAAACAAGAGGTTTCTTTTTATTGAACTGTTTGAAGTTCTTCCCCCCTCTTTGTCTTTGGTTTATTCACCTTTCTTTCTGTATTTGATTTCTGTACTGTTTGTCTTATATATAAGTCTGATTCAAGGAAGGGAAAGGGAAGCACAGGAAGAGTGGGATTCAGCAGTGATATTTACTAGATACTATGTTGGAAGTTAACTATACAACTTGAGGGGAGAGAACGGGGAGAGGGAAAATGGGAGAGAATGAGGGAGTGCTGACACTGTTCAAAAGGAAATGTACTCATCACTTGACTTATATAACCACAACCTCTCTGTATATCATCTTTACATTACAATTTAAAAAAAGAAAAAAAAACAAAGAAGGGACATTCAAAGGAAAGAGTCATACCTCTTGGTGTTGATCACTGAGGCCTCTTCCTTGGTAAGATAGCTGCTGTAGATCTAGATTGGTACCTTAAGTGTCCCTAACTCATTGAAATAACAATTTCAGAATAACTAACAATTACTTTTGGGGGGTTAACTTCCTGAAGCCTAATTCTAGGTCTTAATAGCTCTTGAATCACTTTGCTCCTCCTCTTCCCTAAGAAATTAAGTTCATGCTAATAAATAAGAACTGAATCTGAGACCAGAAATATTCTAGAGACTTTCATAGTTGAGTGGTCTTGGGACAAATTTGGTGAAGTGGGAATAATTGTATTTGCACCTAGATGCAATTTAATGTAATAGTGAATGCAGTTGTTTTAGTACAATTCCTGATACATAGCAAATACTTAAAGAAAATTGTGGTTTTTTAATTATTATTGTTACGACTACCTTATGGTATAAACATAAAAGTGATAGATACACTTTCAAAGATATTCATTAAGATTCAGTCTGCCAAGATAAAATGGCCCTCTGGGTCACTATTTAACAAGACTAAGATACTGCTGACATATTTGCTTGCAGATCTTTTTTTTTTAAGAAAAAAGAAAGTCATATCAATGCATTATTCACATTATTCTGATCTGAGTGATACAAAGGTTGGGGGAGGGGGAAAAAGTGAGGGATTGAACCATTCAGAATCCATTTTAATTAGGTGCTGTGCTAAAAATAGAATTGAAGTATTTGGGCTGTAATCAATATGTACTTAAGGAGAGATGCATTTCAAGTAGAATTGCAAGGCATTGTCTGCCAGTAATTCTTCTAGCATCACTTAATATTCCCTCCATCCCGCTAAGGCACACGCGCGCGTGCACACACACACACAACCACACACACACACACACACACACACACACACACACACACAACCCTGCACAGACCTATAGGTGCAGGTTGTTTTTTTAAAATCAGCTACTCAAAGTTTACATACCTTTTCTGCACTATGGCTTTCCCACAATGACTTTTTGTGGCAATACAGAATCTGATGGAAAGTCTGAGATTCTGTCAGAATTTCAGCCTTGAAGTTGACAGTAGAGGTGTGACCTGGAGAAGATTCTTCACCTCTCTTCATACCTCTTCTTCAATGGATGGCTAAGTGAAATGATTGGTTCTATCATCTCTTGATTACTTGCCATGTGCCAGGTAAGGTGAAAGACACAGAAAACAGTGGATAATGAATCTCACCTTAAGAGACAGAGCAGTGGTATGACTATGGGCCTCTGTTGCCAAAGTTACACAGGAGAAAGTGCACAGATAGCATTGTCATTGGAGTTGCAGCCTCCATATTCAGGACTCATTCAGGGCCTTCTCCCACACTGTTGCTGATGTTTTGAGAAGGGGTGGCCATTCCTCAAGGTTTCCTGCACATAGACTCGTCAGCCTTTGAAAGCTTTGTACTCACTGCTTGTGCTGGCAACATTCCAGGTTGGCTCTGTGCACCTCCCGAGTGGCAATTCCCATGAAATATCTAACAAAAAATGTAGTAGAAAGGAATGAAATATGTTGTTAAATCTGTTGTAGGCTTATTGCCTGCTGTCCTTAGCTTGGCAGGTTCAACTTCATCTTCATATTCTTGGCTCCCCCCCCCCCCACCAAAAAAATAAGATACAGGTGTTGAGCTTGGGCGTCCAGAGGATTCCAGAATGCTGCCCCTTGGGATGATCACTCTCCCAGGTGTTTTTTTTTTCTTTTCTTATCTCTATCAGTTGAATATTTCTAACCAGAGATGAAGAGAGGGCCAAGCCAATCGGTGCCTTGGCCAGGTAGTAGTGAAAGAACCACAACAAAAAGCAGCATCTGGAAGCGCATAATCAGAATTGGCACCCTTGCAGGGGAAATGCAGCGCACTGTATTAAATTATTTCTGCAACCACAGCCCTGCATTGCAAAGGAGAAAAGAAATAATCACCCACCATGTTTCATATTTCAGTTCCCAAGGTGGGTTTGCTGTTTAACATCAAACACATAGTTCAGGGCAAAGCATGCAAGTTGGGTTTGTCATTGATTTTAATGTGCTTGCATATTTACTTATGGAAAGTGCAGTTCCTAAAATGATTTGAAACAAAGGGAATTTTGTTATGTATGTATGTCTATCTTCTATAGATAGATAGATATACATATTTTTCCAAGTTCATTCAGGGTACATACTTCACTGAGAGTTTTATCATTGTTCTGGAACTATAGAGGGGAGCACCAAAAAAAGAATCACTGCCCTTGACCTTAAAGTCTCAATCCCAGGACAGAAACATGCAAAATGGTAATAATGATTCAGATATGGAATGTTACGGTTTATCAAAATATTATCACACTCTATAACCTAGTTAAATCTTCTTAAGTGACATCTTATGCCTGATAAAGAGAGAGAGAAGATAGTCCATGAAGATTTGTTTGGCTTACAGTTGATGGAATCAAAACTATAATCTGAGCATATTTAAATCCAACCTTGATGCGTGCAAAGGGAAGGAATTAGTAGCTGGAAAGAGGAATTGCTTTTTGATTCAATTTTGTTTCTTTGAAAACCACCGAAGATGGGACCTGATAGAAAAAGATCCTTGAAGGTAAAACTGAGTATCAGGCTTTCTTCAGATTCTGATGAGCAGCATAACAGGAAGATACGATGATTAACACAGTCATCACAGATCCAGATGCTACATGACAGTCTGAGAACAAAGCAAACATCAGCTGTCACTGGCTAGCTTTTATCCCAGTAATCTCTCTATGACAAGTTAAACATTTAAAAACATACTTAGGCAGCCAAAAGGATAGAAAGTACAAGTGTTTAAATGTGTATTTGAGGCAAATAAATAACTTTATATACATTTGTACAAGTGCTGCATAGTAAGATGAAACAACTAACGATGATGATGATCATTGTAGTGGTAGGGATGTTGATGATGATGATGATGATGTTGGTGGTGGTGGTGGTAATAATTCATGTGACTATTTGTGTTAAAGAAAGATTCTTATATAAAGGACTTCAGAACTGTTTAATGACCAACTGGGATCCATGGTACCAGACTAGTTTTTCTGATAATTTTATTCATAATTGACTGAACTTCCCTCCAGTCCTAACATGTTTTAACAGCAGGAAAAGTTAATACAGTTTTAACAGGACAAGCAATTTGTAGAACACAACATATTCCATAATTGCATAATCTTCTTCATGGGTATATCAATTCACTAACAGGAGTACAAAATATATTGAATAGTTTATTCAAAAAGAGTAAAATACTTAGGAATAAATTTACTCAAGCCAACGAAAGAGCCATACATTGAAAGCTATAAGGTATTGATTGAGAACCTGAAGAAGGTACAAATAAGCAAAAAATTAATGTTTCTGGGTTGACAGGACTATTTCTATCCAAAGCAATGTATGGTTTCAATGAATTTTCTAGGAAAACTCTAATAATAGTTTTTATAGGAAAACATTCTAAAATTCATATGAAATTACAAAAGGCTCAGAACACAACAACGATGAACACAACAACGATAAATGATAAACATCATAGTTCCTCATTTCATGGCAAGCTGAATAGTATGATACTGGCATAAACCAGCCATGCCTTTTCTCATGTTTATCCCACTGTTAAGATTATCTCCAACTCACCTATGAACCCATTTACTCTTTCTCAAGTCAAAATCATTTTTACACATGGAATATTTGTGTGTTCAAAATTTGTGATGAAGCCCTAATACACAACCTACAATATTTGGAGGTGGGGCTTTTGGGAATTAATTGGGGTTATCTCAGGCCATAAGAGTGTTGATCACTTGAGATGGGACTAATTCCCTTATTAGACCAGAAAAAGAGAAGATACCGATTCCTTTGTACTTTCACAGAGGAAAAGCCCTCAGAGGATACAATGAGATGCCCAAATATGCAATCTAAAGATAACTCTTCACAGAGCCCAGTGTTACTGGCATCCTTGTCTTGGACATTTCTGTCTCTAGAGCCATGAGATCATTAAATAAATGCCTGCAGTTTAAATCACGTAGTGTATCACATGTGGATATGATGGCCCAGACACATGGCTTCATATCCTCTTCAAACATCTCTTCTGTAAAAATTGCCTGACTCTTCCTTCTCAATATTTCCAACAGTTTGAAATCTACTCATTTCTTTGTTACAACTTGTCATGTACATTGCCGTTCCAATATGCTGATTTTTTTCTTGTGAAACATAGGACCTAAACACTTCTGCTTTTTTTCTGACTTACAAGTATATTATTTTAAAGTGTAATTATATGCTTGATAGACTAGAGTATGTTTATGTTGACTTTATTAAGATCCTTTTCTGGGAATAAGATAGGATTGAGAATGAATCAACACCTGGATTTCTGAAAAGAGGATATATACACACCCAGCAGGTAGATAAATGTTCAGCATCACTCATAATAGATGAAAATCAAAGCCACACTGAGATGTTAAGTTTTACTAGCTAATATACAAATGCCAAGAAGTAAGTATTGGTGAGGGTATGGAGAAAAGGAATGGTAACCTCAGTATAAAGTAATGGATTTGACCATTATGGAAAACAGTTGGAAAAAACTTTAATAAATTAAAATGAAACCACTACCATGTGATCTAGCAATTCTAATTCTAGACATATATACATATATATGTGCATGTTAGAGAATATATATAATATATTCTATATATATAGAAAGAGGGAATTACAATTCATATATCTGTATCTCTCCACACTCATGCGCGCGTGCGCGCGCGCGCGCACACACACACACACACCTATAAAACACCTTTTAGGAAAAAAATAGTAACAGTTGAATGTATCTTTGTGGAAATAATACTTTCATGTGCTGGTTAAAAGTAAATTTCTTACAAAATATATTTAAAAGATAAATGGAGACATAAAAAATTATCCACAATATATGAATAAATGTAGAAAGATAATAACAAATCAATACAAATGAGCATAGACTTGAATTGCCAGTTCACAGAAGAGGAAAATGTAATGGTCTGTAAACTTACGTAAACATGCTCTACTTTACCAGTAATTAGGGAAAATTTAAAATGAAAACAAGCAAATGAAAACCAAAACCAAAACAAACAAGCAAACATAACAACTTGAAAACAGTGTCAGACTGCTTTATATCCATAAGCTTGGCAAAACTAAAGGAGTCTGACATATTCTTTTGGTAATCCAATAGATCTTAATTATCCTGGGTCACTTGAACAAATTTCTCATGTTTGTCAAAGACAGACATCAGGAAACATGATGAATTTGTTTACCTAAACTTTTCCAGTTGTTTGTGAAGCTTTACTCATTAGTTTGCAAATTATTTACTCAACAGCTAACTCAATGAAGAGTGCAATTAAAGACTTCGCTATTTCAATCAATGATTCCTTACCAAAGGTCCCTTCCCCTCTCCCTTTCCCAGGTTCTTTGTGTATTACTGGATGCTTGCAGACTAGCTGCTTTATTCTAAGATGTGCTTACCCTGTACATCAAGATAATAACTAACTGTATCATTCAGAAACCTTGGTTTTATTCATGTCATTTGAACCACCCACTTTTTGTGACAGTTTAGGATGACTTCCTTTGAATTGCTGTAAATGGAACATTGGGCTTGACTTTATTCCTGACTTCATGGTCCTTGGAATGCAGAGCGTTGTAGAAGCCCTTTTATGATTTTAAAGTAGTGCTTAATGTGAAATCAGAAGGCTGATCAGGATTGGCAGATGGACAAAAGTGTGGGAGATGGGCAGATGGGCTGAGGGCGGACAAGTGGCCCTAATTGTGTGTTGGAATTCTGTAAGCAGCCTGGGGACCCCTGTGAAACTCTTAGAGGGTTTTAAGCAGCACATGTGCACCAAGGAGCATTTGTACAGCTTGTACTTGGTCAGAGCCTGTGTCTTAGGCTCCACACCAGAACTTCAGCCTCTGAAGTCAGGGGAAGGGGGTGGCACCCTACTCTCACTTGTATATAGTAGAAGCCCCACAGATCTCTAACCATCTTGACTCAAGATGGCCATTCCCTGAGTGTCCTGTTTCCTGATGTTAGAATGGGTACCGTCTGCACAGCTCAACCATGGGACCCTTCCATCCTTCACAGAAAAGCTTCTGGAGTACACACTTGGCTCCCTGCACCTCTGGGGAGTAGTGGCAGAGCCTTAAGAAGTAGAACCCGATCTCTTTGAAAATGGGATAGAATTCGCATCTGTTTCTTACCTCCTCAGAGTCTAGGTGGAGATGGGGAAGATTCGCCCAAAGCCAAGAAACACCAGTGAGAGATTCAGGAGACTTATTTAATCTGAGTGAAAAATATGGGAATCAAGAGAAACATCCAATTGATAAAAAATATTATTTAGTAATATTAACTATGCTCAGAAAAGATCCATGAAACAAAATATACAAGGTACCCATACAAGTTTAGATTCTAGCAAGGAAATAGGGGTGTGATGTTTTGTTGAAAGGGCTCCTGGGTATTTGTGGCACATATTAATAGCGCAATAAATGGCAGCTACTTCAAAATGCCCTGTGGTAGGTAAATCTATGAGGGCCATTTATTATACCATTGTCAACATTTGTTCATTGAATGAATGGCTGAACATCTTGGCCAATCAATGTGGCACTGACACAATGTCGTCTGTTCTATCAGAGACTCAGAGTCCTCTGTACCATAGAGAAAAAGTTGACAATGCTGATACAAGGTTCTCAACCATGGGTCATATCATCCCCCCTGCCCCCACAAAACCAGAGAATTTAGCCATGATTTCACATGTGATTCATAATGCCTGGCAGCAAGAGCCTCAGGTTATTTCTCAACTGCCTTTTTCAGCAATCTCCTCTAAAACCTCTATACTCAAGATGAATCAGTCCCTTCAAGATCTTCTAAATTCCCCATCTGTTTCTTACTCCAAGAACTTCTGGCAGCTTTCTGCTCTGTTCTTCATCCAGCCGAATTATTCTTGTTAACTACATTTCATCTTTAGCATCTTTTCCAAAGTCATGGGACTCCTCAATTACAAGGCTCTAGGGGCTTGTCCAGAACTTCACAAGGTCCAGGCTAATTGTGATTCCCTACTTTTTGTGTATTTATTCTTTTGTGGACAAGAGACAGTTTTATTTTCCTTTTTGTCCTCAAAGACTTCCCTGTGCCTTTCTCGTAAAAAAAAAGAGAGAGATGCTCAATAAATGTTTCCTGAACTGAGCTGAGTGGAGAGCTTCTCCTTTTTATGCCATCAGGAAGAAAATGCCTGTCATTGTTTTATTGGGAGTGCAATGGAATGATCACAAGACTTCATTTTTCTATTTACATTATTTGAATTCTTATAATATACTTATTCAAAAGAATATGCCTCACACACTGATCAGATGAAGAAGTATAAAAGGACTATTGCAGTCTGGATGTTCAGAATTTATCACCCCATGGCAAGCTAAAATGAAATTATAATTAAATGAGCCAGGCACCAGTGGCTCCTGCCCATAATCCTAAACTACTCGGGAGGCTGAGATCTGAAGACTGTGGTTCAAAGCCAGCCTGATCAGGAAAGTCTGTGAGACTCTTGTCTAATAAGCTACTAAAAAAAGATGGAAATGGGGCTGGGAAGGTGGCTCAGTGGTAAAGCACTTGCCTTGCATGCCTGAGGCCCTAGGTTCAATTCCTCAGCTCCACATAAGCAGGAAAAAAAAGCCGGAAGTGGCACTGTGGCTCAAATGGTAGAGTGCTAGCCTAGCCTTGAGCTGAAGAGCTGAGGGACAGCGCCCAGGCCCAGAGTTCAGGCCCCACGACTGGACAAAACAAAAAAAACAAAAAAATAAAAACAAACAAAAAGATGGAAATGGAGCTGTGGTTCAAGTATTAGAGCACTAGTCTTGAGCGAAAAAATAATAAAGAAGCAGCAGCTCAGGGACAGTGCCCCAGACCCTGAGTTTAAGCCCTAGGACCAGCCACACACACACACACACACACACACACACACACACACACGCACATGCACACACACACACACACACACACACACACACACACACACACAGACTATAAATAAATGTCAGTGCATTAAAATTGGAAATCAATTATAATTGAAATAAATGGATCTTAACCAAAGATTTGACCACTTATTTATTTCCCTTCCTTCTCTTTTAGACAACATCACAGCAAATGGAATACTGGTTTTCACCTGAGAAAACCAGGTTTTTTTTTAAACTGGGCTCAGTAACTATATTCAATCTCTTTCCAATTCTGTGAACATATGATTTGTAGTTCTAATCTGTAAGGATCAATTCTCTCAACTGAATCATAACCTGATTAGGTATAATACCTAGAATGTTCTTAATATTGCATAGACAGATAGAACTAAAATATGTAGTATAACATCTACCTGATATAAGAATAATATACACATTCTCCCCTGTAGAATAGAGGATTGTGGAAAGAAGCTTTTAGCCACATCCATGAAAATGGTATACAGACATACTGCCAATAGTTGACATAAACTATATGCCTGTTACCACATTGGCAGTGCTGGGATCTTGATTAACCTTCTACTGAGCCTTCTGAAATACATTTGGTCTGGTTAATACCTAGTTTTCTGATGAAGAAAAAAGTAAGAAGGGAGAAGAATAATTATTAGCTTACTACAGAAAGAGTATAAAATGTAATTCTTATGTTACTGAGAAAAAGGAAACACCATCATCAGGAAATTAATTTATTTTTGGCTCAGAACAGTCATGGTGGACTTGGTCTCTATCAAAGTATATGATAAGAGGAGACAAGATGGAGATGCTTTTACCACGGATTTAGCAAGGTCTATTAATGTCTTTCCGGCCCATGTGCTTATGAATTTCTTAGTACTCCAGCATGGCTACAGCCTATGTTTCTTTGACCCAATGCAGCATGATTGGAATGTTCTTAACTGAATTTCCCAAGTTAGGTTCAAAAGTCTGCTCTTTTAAATAGCTCATGGCAGTAAAAAATGGCTAAGCCTTTACTTCAAGGAATTGTCTTCTTGACAAATTATTATTTCTTTAGAAGGCATCAAATGCCTGAGTTTTTTCTAGGTCATCATTGGCATGGCCATGTTTTTTACAGGCTTAGTAAAGACTCCTTTTAAACCTTAGTCTCACTGATCACCAGTTCCTTTTCTTTTTTTTTATTTTTATAAGTTTTTTTGGGGGGGAGGGGTCTAGTCGCGGGGCCTGAACTCTTGGCGTGGGTGCTGTCCTTCAGCTCTTCAGCTCAAGGCTAGCGCTCTACCACTTGAGCCACAGTGCTACTTCTGGCTTTTTCTGTTTATGTGGTGCTGAAGAATCGAACCCAGGGCCTCATGCATGCAAGGCAAGCGCTCTACCACTCAGCCACCTTCCCAGCCCCCTATAAGTTTTTTTTTTAATTGTGAAAATACTGAACAGTGGGGTTACAATTACACGAGCAAGGTAATGAGTACATTTCTTAGCAGGCATTGTTGCCTTTGTTTCCCCTTACCATCCCTGCCCTCCCATCTGCCCCCCCTCCTGTGTTTTAAAGTTCCTTTTTAGACATAACATCTTGTACATCTCATTGTTGCAATGAGTCCACCTGTATCCCTACTTAAACAATTTGTTTTTTTCCCTTCCCCTCCACAAATTATACCAACATCAAATACAGTGAAAGCAGGGGTTATACCGGGGGGGAGGGACATACAAAGCAACAAAGAAATCGTCTTAAAAATATGTTAGAAACAATAGCAAGAAAGAAAACCAATTTGAGTCCTTATCTTGGGGTTCATTTCACCTAAATCAACTTGTCTGACCATTTCTGCTTGACTCAGACATATACTAGTTATTGCAAATAAGGGAAATCATGGGACCTATGTTTCTTTGGGCTTGACTTGCTTCATTTAATATAATTTTTTCCAAGTCTTTCCATTTCCTAACAAATGGGGCAATGTCATTCTTTCTGATGGAGGTATAGAATTCCATTGTGTATATATACCACATTTTCTTGATCCATTCATCTACTGAGGAGCATCTGGGTTGGCTCCATATCTTAGCTATAGTAAATAATGATGCAATAAACATAGTTGTGCTGGTAGCTTTAGTATGGTCTTGTTTGTGATCATTTGGGTAAATGCCCAAAAGTGGGATTGCTGGGCCATAGGAAAGCTCTATGTGGAGTCTTTTGAGGAACCTCCATACTACTTTCCAAAGTGGTTGATCAGTTCCTTTGAGAAGAGAACCCAAGGGTCCTTATTCAGCTCTTCATCTCAAGAGCATGAAGGTGGAGTGAGGGACGACAAATGTATGCCCTACAACATAGCAAACAATAGCTTTGAGCAGCAATTACACCTCTGTACGTTAATGTTCTTACCGCCAGGGTCTCGTGCATATGAACAGTTTAGGCTTTGGCTTATTAAGTTTAATGATTTCTTGGTTTCTTTTAATTCATTCTTGTTTCTTTCATACATTATGACATTAAAAACCCAATTTGGGAAGGGGAAGGGAAAAAACAAATTGTTTAAATAGGGATACAGGTGGACCCATTGCAACAATGAGATGTACAAGATGCTATGTCGAAAAAAGAACTTTACTGGCCGGGAGGTGGGGGGAGGGGATGATGGGAAGGAGGGATGATAAAGGGAAACAAAGGAGGAGGCAACAATGCCTGCTAAGAAATGTACTCATTACCTTGCTCGTGTAATTGTAACCCCTCTGTATGGTATTTTCACAACAAAAAAAACTTATCAATAAAAAAGTCAATGATAAAACAATAAAAAAATAAAAAATAAAAACCCAACTGTCAAAATTGACTATAGATGCATTTAGGCAGGGGTCTTTTCTTTTTTCTACTTTTAAAAAGTTGTGTTTTTTTGCCAAAAAAGAGAAGATAGAGACCCAAGGAGGAAAGGGATGGGTAAAGAGGGATAGGTAAGAATATTGAAAGAGGTGATATTGATCAAGATGCATTGTATTCATAAAATGCTTTGTTTAATGATACTCCTCCTTTGTCCAACTACTTAATGATAATACAGTACTACTAATAAAAGTAAGTTTTAAATAATAGTTTGAACCATTCATAGGTCACGAACCATATGTGTGTGTGTGTGTGTGTGTGTGTGTGTGTGTGTGTGTGTGTGTGTGTGTGTGTGTGTGTGTGTGTGTAGGCAAGCAGATGTACACACAGGCACACACACAAATGATCATTAATATACCATCCTGTAGCTGGGTGCTGGTGGCTCATGCCGGTAATCCTAGCTACTCAGGAAGCTGAGATCTGAGGATCATGGTTCAAAGCCAGCCCAGGCAGGAAAAACCATGAGACTCTTATCTCTAATAAATCACCAGAAAATCAGAAGTGGTGCTGTGGCTCAAGTGGTAGAATGCTAGCCTTGAGCTGAAGAGCTAAGGGACAGCGCCCAGGCTCAGAGTTCAAGGCCCATGACCAACAAAATAAATAAATTTAAAAAAATATATGTATATATATCATCCTGTGTCTTTTCAGTTTTCAGTTCTTTCTGCTTCTTATATTTGGCTTTAGATGTAACCTAGGTAATTGTATGTTCATCTTTCTTGTCCGTTTGCATTGCTTGCGCATCGACATCAGATAAGGCACACACCTGAGTCAAAGTTATTCTTTATTTCATGGTTATTATCACTTATTCTCTCAAGAACCCATACTTGTTTTATGACACTTTATACTTTATGACACTTTATATTTTATTTTCCATTTATTTTCTAACCTGTACTTATTCTTTTCCTTCTTCAAAGCACATAGACTAGTGCATTTGATGTTTTCCTAGATATTTTGTCCATCTAAGAAAACATTTTATCCTTAAACATATGTAATGTTTTCCTTTACATCAATAAAATTAAGATTAGTTTGCTTACTCTACTTATTTTGATAATTGATTCAATAAATCTTGGTGAATAAATGTCATGTTTTCACTGTAACCTCATTAACTTAAATACATCTAATTTATTTCCTATGACTATAGTTTTATTCCCTAATGAATATCTTCTTTTAAATTTACCTACTCTGGCAATAGGCATTTAGATTGGGTCCTTCCTCACACACATGTCCTATAAATGAATTTGTCATGCAAATGTCTTCATAAACCTGTATGAGGCTTTCTCTAAATCCTCACAGCAGAATTTCTGGGTCTCTGATTACACTTAGTACTACCAGGTTTTCCCTGCTTGACGGCTGCACCAGCTCAGGCCTCCACATAAAGTGCAGGAGCATTTATTCTCATTCCAGTCCCTCTCTCCATTACAACAATCCAATGGTTCCAATCAGGTAAATATAAAATAGTATATACATTGAAACAAAATTCTATCCATTGGGTTTTTCATGTTTTTAATGTATCCTTAGCCTTCTTTCAAATAATTGATTAATGTTCAGAATTTTCTCATGTTTATCCTTTCCATCAAAGTTGTATTGGTTGCTGAATCTTTCCAGAATGTATGGCATATGCTAATGGGTCTAAAGACAGTTATGAGTCTAAGTGTTTATCCAAACACAAGATAATTTCCATGAGAGGTTTTCATGGTATTGTGGGCTGAATGGGCTCCTCCAAAAAGCCCTGTTTATATCCTAATCACTAGAACCTGAAAGTATTGTCTCAACTGCAAAGCAACTTTTGCTTTATATTTTTTAAAAATGTGATTGAGTTGATGAATTGAGGAGGGGCTTGTTTTGGATCATCCAGAATAATGTCCTTGTTAGAATAAATTAGAGAGAGGGAGAGACAGAGACAGAGATGGAGACAGAAAAGGATCAATCTTACTGATACATTGTTTTGATTTCTAGTCTCCAGAAATATGAGAATATAGTCCATTTCTGTTGTTTTAAGCTACTGAAGTTTCTATTAAGTCATTATATCGGTCACAGTATATAAATCCACATGACTGAACATTTCTGGAGTCAATAGTCACACTTCTTGCACTGTAGAGATTTAGAATATAAATTAGAAAATTACAAGATCTACAGAGTCTTGTGAATTTATTTAGGTCATTGCTTCCAAGACTTACATTGGACATGTTTTCTTCCCTCCTATGATCACAACACACACGCATTGTGGTTCTGAGGTTCTGCAGAATCCGGTTTGAAGAATATTGAATTAAATATTCTTAATCTTACAATTAGGTCAGAAATGGATGCAAAATAATGGCATGCTTTATCATTCTTAATGCCACTGGTAACTGTTATTGATGCTGTAAATAAGCATCTCATATAATTTATGTCTTCAATTGCAAAATGGACTTTGTAAGTCAGCATGCATAGATTGAGACAAAAATTAATCTAAATTTTTATGCCAATTCCATTATGGCTATCTCACATTTCACAAGCATTAATGTGTAGCCTATGAATCAATGTGTTCCTTAAATACTGCTCCAGAAACAAGCACTTTATTACTGCCACCTACCTCATGACATCAGATTCCTACCCCAGTAAGCATGTAACTGAAAATTGTATTTTCTCCATATTTCCGTTCTAAGACTAAAAAATTCTGACCTTTAGAATGCCAACATTTTTGAGAGAAGATGAATTTACAAACTAGAAGATGGGATAAAACATCATGGGTTCATGTCAAAAATTATTCCTTGCTAGGCCCCAGTGGCTCAAAAATAATCAGGAGGCTGAAACTTGGAAGATCAAAGTTCAAAGCCAACCAGGGCAAAAACATTTCCAAGACTCCATCTCCCATTGACCAGCAAAATGCCATATTGGATGTATGGCTCAGGTGGTAGTTTCATCTTTGAGCAAGAATGCCAACTGAAAACATGAGGCCCCCAAGTTCCAACCCCAGTCCCAGTATACAAACTACAAATACATAGCATAGCAAACATGCACACACACACACACACACACACACACACACACACACACACACACCCCACACACATACACACACAAATATTTCTTGAATCAGAGAAGTTACTCTTTAATATAGTTAGAATTTCACACACATAAGATGTCCTTATATATTTATATCAAGAATTTGGTTAGGTTTGGCTTTATAAATAATAGTGGGAAGGAAATTAAGAAAAAATTATTTATAGCTATGCGTTTTGTTTGCGAAAACTGAGGTTCAGAGATATTCAAAAACTTGCCAAAAGTTGCACAGAGTAACAACAGATTTAAATCATAATTATCCATTTCAAAATCTGATAGCATAATAGAAAGAAAAAGAGATTACATGAATGTTAAAATTTCAATTCTGCCCTTCTTTTTTCCTTATCCAATCATTTTAAATGTATTGATCTTTTTTATTGTCCAGCAAATTCTTTACCTTGCTTAACGGTCCATGTGGACAGGGAAAGAAGATGACTTCTATTGTTGTTGAGTAGAAGGTTCTATGGATGTCAGAATAAATTCATTAAAATGATATTTTGTCTATATATACTATTGATTACTAAGAGAAATGTTGAAGTCTCCACCATGGGTTCATATGTGTACCTACTTACTTCTGTCGTTGGCCATTCATTTTGAAACTGTTATAGGTCTGTAATAACAATCTCAGGCTTATTAAATCTACACTGTGAAGACTCATGACATTTATCATCCTAAATTTCTTTATTTATTTTACTCTGAAAATGTTATTTTTTCCTAATGTCTGTCAATATTAACAAAACCACTTTCTTATTCTTTGATTTTTACAATCAATATTTGTGTTGTATTTTTAATCTGTTTATTATCTTTAAGAAGTTGTACAAAGGGGCCTCAATTTAACATGTCAGTTTTGAATACAAAGTCCTTATATGTTTCATTCAAGTTAAAGTTAAAGGATTGCTGTGATTACTACTTTTTGCTCTAAATAGTCATATTTTTGTGCCTATCCTAGAGGCTGAACTCAAGGCTTGGACAGTGTTCTTAGCTACTCAGGTAGCTTGAGCCATAGTTCCACTTCTGGCTTTTTTGGTAGTTAATGGAGATGAGAGTCTCACACACTTTCTTGCCTGGACTGGCTTCAAATAGCTATCCTCAGATCTCAGCCACCTGAGTTGCTAGGATTCCAGGTATGAACCCCCAGCACCCAGCCTAATTAAAATACTTATGAAATGAGTCACAACATCCTTTCTCATTTTCAGTGCTGTCCATCCATTTGTCTAGATTTAGTTTTCCATGTAACATTATCAACATCATGTTGCTTGCCCATTTTCCTTTAGTCTATGTGCTATTGACTAATGAAGTGATTACCTAAAATGGTCCATTTTCTTTTTAGGATATTCACATATTTTCTTTGGGCTACCCAATTCTGGGTCAACAGAGTCTTTCAGTACTTGGAACGGATTGTCTTCTGTCTTCTGACCACTGCACAATTTCAAATGACAAGTTGGTATCATTTAATCATTATTCTTCTAACTGCTTTCTTTCATTGATTATTTTATGCCATTTTGGTTTTTTGAGAGAGACAGAGGTTGTCTATGTAGTCCAGGCTATCTTTGAAGTTGCTACACAGACCAATTTGTTCAGCTTCATATTCAGGCAAAGAGTCAAAAGAGTAGCTCCTTATAGCTGAAAGTCCTCTCACATAATCTGCTCCTTAGTGGTACTCTCTCTCAGCAGATATTCGAACAAGGTATATTGGCATCCTCCTCCATGTGGTCCAAGATGTATACTCAGTCTAGAAGCCATTGGTTTGAGGACTCACTGTGTTTGTGAGCCTTTTATCCGTGATCAGAATTATGCTCTGCCCATTTTCCAGTAGCTGCAAATAGTGTTGCATATAGTTTTGTAGTTGCTATTTCTGCTTTCAGTATGCTGTTTATAGATTATAGTTGTTTATAGCTGGCTGCTGTGTTTTATTTTTAATTAGAAGTTGGATATTCAATACGTTTAATGGTCCATTGTGAGGGTGGAACTGCTTTTGTTGTTCAGTTGGTCACTTAGCCATTCCTTCAACAAAAACATATCTATGATCCATTGTGGTCTTGCACATATGTTTTGGATTAAAGTATGTTCAGCCTTTATAGGTGGTGGTTGCTTATTGAATAAATAATTGGAATTATATGCTTGCAATGGTCAAATCTCTCTTCTACTGAAAAAAAATATATTCTTTAATCTTGCCCATGTAGATGTTTAGGTGGAAAATGTGTATGCATGTTGGGGTCAGTGTGTACATAAATAAGATGATTACAAAGATGACTGTGATAGAGTTACAATACTAGAAAATTTGCATTGATATGTGATCCTAATCTGAAATGTGTGGGGAAGTTGGAGTAACTTGGAGTAGTGAGATATCACTTCCACTTTAAAATTTTAAATCACCCAAGTATATCATTCTATAAAATAACTTTGTTCTCCTCCCTTTCCATTCCTATGTCCCTACATCTTTCTTCCTTAACTCTCTTCCCCCTTCTCTCTTCCTCATACCTTTTTTTTGACAAGGTCTTGTAAGGCTGCATGACTTGGTGCAGTGTTCTTTGTACTCTAGAAGTGACTGAAGCCTATTTTAACAAAGGGAAGCACTAGGAACACAAAACACAGAAAAGAATACTTTGTCTTTTGCTTAAAACACCTTAATGTTCACTTACCTTCCTCACTATAAAAGTGGTCTAAGAGTCTAAGACGCTCAAATTTGAAACTAACTCTTATCTCTCATTATTCTCTTCCCCTAATCCAATATTCCAAAAAAGACTAAAGTTTCTCCAGTTTCTTAATGTGGCATAATGTTTTCCTGCTTTGTACATGCTATTTCTTCATCTTTAATACTTCCCTCTCTGCTTCACCTATTTGTCATGGAAAACTCAATTCAATCATTAATTTTTTCCTTCCTCTGGTTAGTTTTCCTCTCCTGTTCTCAAAATTCTAGTTCTATTCTTTGCTGAGAGTAGCCTTGGTTTAATACTCAAACACTCCAATTCTATTTCTTTTTGCCACTTTAAAATAAGGACATATCTGCCTCCTAGTGTGATTAGCAGGATTATGTACCTTACTCATTATATTACATTATTGTTATATATTATGATAGCTTTTTTCTTCTTGCCTGAGTTGTAATTCTACTAACTGGGCCATTTCCTATTCATTCTGAAGGGCAGGTGGATGTTTAGTTTTGATTCTTCATTGCCATTTGTCAAGGACTACATATGTTTGAGATGGCAGTGGATAGGCATTGAAGAGTGCAAAGTAAAAGGCATTCCTTAGGAGTAAACACTTCAGCTTTTGAACTGAGTTGCTGTGGAATCCTACGCAGAGCAGTTCCCTCTCTTTTCCTCTGTATTTTTATTTGTAATATGGACATAGTGCATTAAAAGGTGATTTAAATCCATTCTAATTTTATACAATGATATTTGAACTATCAAACTGTAGGAGGCCAATTGTCTCATTCTTCTAAGTGTCCATTCTAGCTTCAAGGTCAGGTCATAGCATATCACAGGGTTTCCTAAGAAATTCTGGGAGCCTAAGGATTGATTGATTCTGGTATTACATAACCTCTGACAGTCATGGTCCTGACTACTTGTCAGTATAACATTGCATTATCATTACTTATACAGTATCCACTAAGACACAAAAAGCCTGTTTGTGGTTTAGTATGGTAAAGGCACAATTGTAAAAGAAGTTGTCCCTTGTAATTTTCACATATCCAGGTGACTACAAGTCAAGGTGAATGAATGATTATGTTTTCTTTCTCTCATTTATTTTCTGTCTCATATCCAGCAATCTGGTTTTTGTTTTCTGTTAATTTTTAAATGAAGACCTTCCTTGGATCTAGACTCTTGAGACCTTGACATTTTCTGGCAGAAAGAGTATTTTCCAGTGGTTGAAAAGCTAAAGAAACAGCTCTCTCCTATGGAAAATTCTAAGAACTGGTGCATAGTATTTTGACCATGCAAACCTGAGTTGTGCATGATTGAGGCTTCTCACTCAGTGGTTGGGAAACTTATGATCATCTCTATGCCTTGGTTTCTGCATCTGTGAAGTGGAGATGCTAATACCTACCTTGCATGATTACTGGAACAATTAAATAGAAAATTATATCTGAAAGATCTTCATCAATTTTAAATGACTAGTAAACACAAATTATTGTTAACTGACACAATCAATCATTGATTTACGTATTTAGTGTCTTTACAAGCCACATGATTTTCACTTTTTATTCATGGGATACAAATTATGTTGACAAGCATGTGAATCTTGTTTAAACAGTTTTAGATCTTACAGAGTTTGGGTATACTTTTGTGAATGGAAATTTTTACTATTCTGGAATGACGAGAAAGAGAGAGAATTGGGTTGATTGATTTTCCCCCACTGGTCTTCCGAAACTTGAATTAGAAGGGGAGTTATGTTGATTAAACACATGCACATGCACACACACACACGTGTGCATGCACATGCTTACACACAAACAATTCTGTCCTAGGCTTTTCTATCATTGTTATGTTTCTTCCAAACACACAAAGGAATGAAAACTGAAGGAGAAACGTGTCTTTGTTGTAGCCCTGGGACACTCACACCAATGCCTCAAGGTGAGGTAGAATCGTGGAACTTAAGCCCCACAAATGATCACTTCCTAACCAAAGATGATGACTTGGATATAGTCCTGAGGTATGATCAATCATCACGGGCTTTAAGGTAAACAACTTTGGACTTCAAATTCACCCGTACTTGTCTGCTTGTTCTTTACTGTATGACTCAGGATCTTCCTCATTCAATCTCAAAGTCTCTGGGGTATAACCTTCATGTTCACAACTGCTAATAGGGCTGTGGCCAGGAAGAAATAAATCGATGAATATAGTACTGTGTAACAAGGGTTTGGACATTAGACATTGGAAAGCCAATGTTTTGCCAAGCAGATGGAGCAAGATCAGTGGAAGGTCCTAAGCTTCTGGAGAGGAGGAGGATCTATTGTGGCTTTGAGAAAATTCTGGATACAGGGAGAGCTCTGGATGTGAGGCTCAAAGAGAAATGACTCTGCTAAGGTGCCTTAGAGAGTGACAAATTGGTGAGCTGGGTGCATTATGACAGCAAAGGGAGGCTGAGAGGCTCATGATGCGGCCCCAGTCTGGGCTGTGTTTAGAGCCTGCTTGACCTCCCTGTCAGTTAGAACCAAAGTCAGTGTGACTGTGATTGATTCTGTGGAGGACCCAGTGTGTGTGTGGGGAGAGGTGAACTCAAAAGATGCTCCAAACACTCATACTACAACTCCACAGTCTTCAAACATCAATATACAGGTTCCCAGGTGACCCATGACCACAATACAGAGTGGTGCTGGTTTGGTCCCCTCAACTCTAAGAAAAGGCTAGGCTTTGAGGGGACACCCATCCAGCCATCCCCTGCACCTGTGAGAATCTCCTTAGTCATATATTAGTTGACTAAGTGAAAAGTAAGGAGTACTATTCCCCTATGGGAAAAAAGGAGCAGGAACAATAAGCCAATGCTATATTCTGTAAAGCATCTCCCCAATTTCCCCCATGGTAAACTATAGGGCTGCAGTACCTACCCTGATGGTGTTTACATTCTAATTTACCCACTTCAAAGCAGGAAATTATTCTTTAAAAAAATCACACTGGTGTGTTTTACGCTTTGTTGTACAGAGAAATACTTCCCAATATCTGAATACTTAAAAATGAACAACACATTTCTCTTCTTGATTAGTGACTGGCCAACTTATATCTTATACCACAACTTCCTCAGGGAGCCTATACCCTTGGCCTTGAGCCTCAGTGGTTGCCATGTGTAACATGAACAGATGAGAATTGATGTCCTCTTCATACTCAGGTGTCGAATGCCCACTGGAACCTAACCTGGGAACAGGAAAGACCGTTTGCGGCATTTCACTTTAATCTGTGATGCCACCTTGTGGATGTCAACACCAAGGGCAAGAAAGAGGCTCAGTCCCTCCTCAAGCACCTCAGGGGGAACCAAGGGAGAATGTGAACACAAGCTTCCCCCTCCCTGTGGCAGGATTTGTTGGAGCAAATGCAGGGGTTTTGCCCCAGGTCACATCTCTCTAGCCCTTGGAAGCTTTCTCCTGTTGGAAACACCTAGATAATCATAATTCACAAGATAGTTTGGGAGTTCTAAAACCTTGGAAAACAAATCCACCCCCATCCTGTCCATCACATGCAACTTCCTTAGGGTCTGTTGGACAATGACAGATGAGATAGGGTCAGAGTAAGCTATGTGAGGCAGACTCTGGAAGGAGGGAAGCAATTTCTCACATTCTACTACCATCACTTGGGCTAAGGGAAGAGTAAGTTGTTTCCAAGGTGAAGAAGTCTGAAGATCTTCGCGTTTTGATTCCCTTGGTTTTTTTTTTTTTTCTTTTCTTTATTTAAAAATAGTATCTCCTTGTGTCCTTTTTGAAACCACTACAGAAAGGAGATGCCATGTCTTGGAGTGGTCATCTATCAAGTTTCTGACTTCATTTAGCCATAGACTCATGAGACCCTGGCTCCAAATGCTGCAATCCAAGTTACAGCTTACTTGTACATGGAGTTCCCATTGTGGTAAACTGAAGGGCATTGCAATTTGGTGGCAGAGAGGGTAGGGTTACTGTTTACCAGAGTATGGCAAGAGCCAATTTGAAAGTATCTGGTCCCCCCTAAAAAATCAGGAATTCTGACAATGCCTCCTTTAACATAGATAGGAGGTAACCTCACAACAAAACAATGACAGCCTTGAGGAATCCTTATTCTGTATTTGGCACTGAGCTAAACCTTTACCATGCATTTTTGAAAATTTAATTTCCTCTAATAACATTATGAAGGCAACGGTTTCTTATTCTCATTTTTGTTATAGTGGAAAAAGCCAAGGATGGCAAGGAGAATGTAACTTGCCCCAGGTCTTCCATCAAGGAAATAGTATCTTTAGTATTTGAATCTCTGTCTCTCTAATTTCAGGGTTTGTGTTTTACAATTCTCAAAAGAACACGAGGCAAGGAAACCAGAGTTCTGAATTCTGGTTCTCCTTCTGTTACAACAAAAATCTGTCCCTGGACTCACCATCTGTAGCTTCTGACTTGCTCACATGTAGAAAGGAGGTGACACAGCACCAGACTACATAAAAACACACTAGATTAGATCACACTAGTTAAATTGACTCCTAAACCCAGAAGCAGGTTTCTTTGTTTTTGTTTGTTTGTTTGATACTACAGTTAAAATCAAGGATTGCAAACCAGTAACTTACAAGGGAATGGAGCTCATCCATTTGTTTTCTTGCTTTGAAATTACTGACAGCTTGCATTTGAAAGCAGTGTGGTAGAAATGATGCATCACTTCATCCTGGATGCCAGCTGTATGCACTCTTCTATGCAAGTCAGTCACTTGCCTGACATCAATAATTATATGGACAGGTTGTTGGTTCAAGTCATACAAGATGGGGGATGTTGGTAATCAGAACACAGGCCAACCAATCTGCCTCTGATTTATTACAGCATTGACATACCCAATACCATTTCCCCCCTTGAAAACCTGTGAACAACTGAAGCTATAGTTTTATTATTACAGGAAGTATCCTGACCTAGATTCTAGGAACTATAAACTCTACTCCAAGTGTGTGACTCTTTAAGTAAGATGATGATTCTCTGAGCTCCAGTTTCCCCATTGATTGGAGGTTTGGAGTATACTTTGGACATTTCTGTGCCCCTAAAAAAAGTTAAACCTTCCATTCTGATTAGGGAAATAGTAGTTTCTTCCATACTAGCTGCATTCTAGGTTGTTTTTATACAGCTAAGTTCTCAATAATAGCCATTTAATGGACATGTACATCTATATTTTAAGATTTCCAAGAGATTCTCGTATGTAGCCAAAATTTAGAACCACTGCCCATATGCAGTGATTCTAAAATTCTAAAATAACTTTTCTAGTAAAGAACAAAAACACAAACAAAAACAAAGGAACACAATATCCCAGGTGACACATCCAAAAACCAAACCTAAGACTCTAACTGTAGGCCAGGATTATTTCTGTTAGACCAATCACGTAGTGAAGGAAAAAAGGAACTGTTAGGTAGATAGGGATAGAAAATGGCAGACACACATGTAGCCCATCATGATACTTCTTGTTCCCATGGTGCCTCAGGCTCCTGCTCAAACAAATGAACACATCTTCCCATAATGCTCTAGAAATCCTACATGCTCAAAATCCTACATCAGTAGTGGCATCATGTCTTAGGTACATTGAGCATGATCAATTGGATTTTCTTCTGTAAATTTATTTCATACCTTGAGATGGTAACCAGCCCAAAAAACAGGGAAGTAGGTAGACAAGCCATCAGGAAATCAGTGTGAAGCCAATGAAAAGGTCCACCTAGGGAAAGAGGTAGAAGAATCCTTGTAGCATGACAGCTACTTTCTAAGAAGACCACAGTGGATGTTCATCTCTGTGACCTCTTTCTACAAAGAGTCTACTATGTTTGCTTCCCCCAAAAAACCTAGCTGCTATATAACACTTTCTTATTCCTCTCAGTTCTTTACCTGAAAAAAAGAGATGGGCTTCTCTTCCTAAATGGCAACTCAGCCTCACTTTCCTTAGGATAATTAAAATATCATAAACTGAATTAAACAAATACTGTAACAAAATAACTTGTGACTTCACCTGAATTTTCCAGTTCCAGTTCCCCAGGAAAGTCTCACTGATGCTTTAGACATCATGACTTTAGTTTCAGTTTGTTAAATAGTCTTACAGGTCAGGTAGTCTAGGACTGCATGGAAAGACTGAATAGAGTATGTTCTAAATTCCACCAAGTAGCTGACTCTTATATACACACTCAAGAAAACAAAAACAAAAACAAAGCAAAAATACGCAAGCAGCTCTTTTTAGATTTTCTAATCAGTTAAAAAGCCAGACTACCACCATCCATACAAGGCCTGTTTCTGCTTCTACCTATAGCTCTCAGCAACTCTGGTCCCACTCCAAGCTCCAAATCCATCTGTCAAGTCACACCAACTCATTTGTAAATGTTATCTGGCTTCCCAAGGACTCTTCTATCCATCACATTTATTAAGTAATAGAAAGTGACTTACAGTCATTAGAGAATATAAAAGTTACTTTCATTCAGGTGCTAAAATGGATCGCTGGGGCTGGAAGATGAAAAGGAGCTCTGGCTGACTTCTTTCTGTGCCCAACAGTGGTGCCAGGAAGTAAAAAGTGGTCAGGCAGTTCTTTCAAGAAGATTAACTCAGCACTTAAGCTAATTAAGCTTCATTCCTTTAGACTTGTTTATTGAATTTCAAGCATGAGCCAGGCACTGTACTGGGACAGCGTGACTTTGAGCACCATACTCTCAGTCTGAGCCCCATTCTCCTTCATCCTGGAGATGGCCATAGTAATGCCTTTGTCACAATGCTATAGATGGCATACGACGTAGTAGAACTTTGTCATTTCCAAGGTTCTTTTTCCTTGTTATTCTTCTCTGCCTAGACGTAGGTTTGAGTTGGAATCATTTTTAGGTAATGGACAGTTGGGTATCTGATACAGCTTGTCGTTCCTAGGTCATTCTCATGCTGCCACAAATGGACACATCCTATTTATTCATATTTTATTGTCTGTGGCTCTGTTGGAGGTTAAGCTTTTAGGTTTTTGTTTGCTCTGTTTTGCTATCTCTATTTCCTTTCTTTTTATCTTTTTTACTTTCTTTTCTTCTTCCTTCCTTCCTTCCTTTCTTTTTCTTTCTTTCCTTCTTTCCTTCCTCCTTCCCTCCCTCTCTCCCTCCCTTCCTTCTTCCCTCCCTCCCTCCCTCTCTCCCTCCCTTCCTTCCTCCCTCCCTCCCTCCCTCCCTCCTTCCCTCCCTTCCTTCCTTCCTTCCTTCCTTCCTTCCTTCTTTCTTTCTTTCCTTTTTTCTTTTTTCCTTCTTCTTGCTTTCTTTCTCTTTCTTACTAAAGAAACTACCGTTATCCTCTGAAACAGAGACTGCCTCTGAAGGGCCTGAACCTTACTCTTTCTCTACCTACCTTTAAATTAAAACTATATAGGGATGGGAAGGGAAAGCAATGAGGAGGCAACAATGCTTGATAAGAAATGTACTCGTTATCTTGCCCATGTAATTGTAACTCTTGTACAGTATTCTCACAATAAAAAGAAAGAAAGAAAACTATATAGGGGAAAGAAAGTCATTTCAAAATTTAACTAAAAATTGTTTTAGGCTACAACTTTGGAAGCTTTTGTGACAACACACATATACAAACATAACTTTCTAAAGCACAGAATTTTATAAACCACGATGTAAAATAGTGTCATGTGTAATCATCTTTTCCTCTTTGTCAATTGTATGGCTTTCCTTTGATAATATTCAAGGCATATCCTATGAAACTAAGAAAACGAAGGGGGTGTGTTGCAAGGAATGGGGGAGCATGAGATAGGGGATGACATGGATCAAGATGCACACTGCTCATGAACTGACCTGGAATATTACCTCTTTTACACAATTACTTCAAGATAATACAATTAAGATTATATATAGAATTTTATATCTATGTTATATAATCTTATATATAATGTGTATTGCATACTATAAGATATAAGATTATATATTATAGAGAGAAAGGATTGGAAGAAATCTCAGAGAAATAAAATCTATTTAAAAACTACATAGCAGATACGACTGTTTACCAACAAAGTCCCTTTGTATCTTTGCTATGTTGACAATTCTCAGAATTTAGGATTTTAGTTTTTAACCCTCAAATCTGTTAACTCTAACTTTCTGATGTCTGACAGGAAATAAAAATTCTTTTAAAGGAAATATCGATTATCTTATAGAAAAATCCCATTTTGTGGATCAAATTTAGAGATTGAGTTTTCTTTACATTGCACCTGGGTATTTAAAATTCAAGATGTACAAACAGGTCTGAAACCCTTCTGGGTTCCCTTATTGCCTCTGGACATGAGAAGGTCTAGGAACCCCAGTTTGCCAGTTTGGGTAAGGAGGAAGGGAGGTTTTCACAACGCCACAGAAGTGGAAATATTGGGAGAAAGGAGAAAACAAATTAGAGCAAGCACAATAGAAGAAATGAAAGAGATGGAATGAGAGGATTGCTGAGTCAGTACAACGTATAACACTTGATGTGATAAGGACATTATTCAGGTGTTTGGAAAGTATGTGATATGCTTCTGTCATTTTGATAAAGGCTACAAGACTGTTAAGGCTCAACGATCATACAATTTATCATAAAGTTGTACATGTCTGAAAGTAAAAGGGAGGGTTAATGACAACTCAACTAGAACAAGGATGTAAGGCAAGACCTTCTGGGTGATAAATCCAGGCATGCAGTGACTCCAATGATAAGAAAACATGAAATGGTATTACTGGAAATATAAACGTATAGGTCAATTACTGGCATTACTGATGTCCAGCACCCACATCCCCATATCTAAGATGGCAAGAGGCTACAGGTTATACATGCTAAACTTGTATCCAAGAATGACATGCTTTCAAACCTTTCATCTTTGGTCTGGCTGTAACTGTCAATGGTTTGGTATCTCAGTGTGTAACTCTGTATAAGGTGCTGCACCTCTTGATAATGTAGGGAAACCCCTTGTCCTACTTAAATCTATTTTATACAAAGCAGAAGTCATTAACTCTAACAGTGATTCCGAAGACAGGAAGCAGTGTATCTAAAGCTTGCCGCAAGGCTATATCGTCATGTAAGGATGTAAAAACAGTTACATGATGGAAACTCCATCACTACATGTTGCTGATGAATTTGTAAGTAAAGTCTTTCATTCATTCATACTATGCTTCAGGGACTAGTCTACATACTGGTTATAAAATGGTGAATGTCTCTCTCTCTCTCACACACACACACACACGCACACGCACACAGTCTTCTTGTTGAGTTGCATTGTGGACTTTGATGTAGCAAACCGTTGGTCATCTGTGGATACAGGACTGGGAACTCTGAGACCCTGCATTAGAGGTACTTCATTTTTACTGTAAGGGTTTTTCTTATAACTGTGTTGAGATCTGAAAGATCCAGGCTTCCCTGGATGAAAGAGAATAGAAAGGAGGATTTTCTTGTTCACAGAACTGCTTAGAACTTTCTGAAACTCCGTGTCCTTCTCCTTATTCTCTTTGTTTGGTGACCAGCCAATTTTACCTTAATGGCATGAGTCTACAGTTCTAAGATTGCAGAACTTTAGAAATAAGGAAATTAGAAAGGCATCCTAAGTGACTCTCCACAAACTCTCTGAGTTTGGCATATCTCACTTAACATGATTTGTTCTAGGTCCATCCATTTCCCTGCAAATGGCACACTATATTATCCTTTCTAATTCCATTGTGCATAGGTACCATTTTGGGGGGGGGTGTAAGTTACATAGGACTCTAGATACACACAGTGAGACAAAAAGAGAATGTTTTTTTTAAGACAGAAACACAAAGGTGCAATGCCTATGTGCTTCTGATCATATAAAATAATGTTTATTGAAATGAATTCCAGGAAATGGAAACAAGAGGTTTTTTTTCTTTGTTGTTGTTTTGGTTTTCTTTTCTTTCTGTCTTGTTTGTTCTTTTATCTTCTTTGGGAGTGTAAGGGGGGGGCACAGAAATGGAAAGACAAAGAGTGAACAACTGCAGCCATGGTACTCACTAGACACTATGTTGAAAATGAACTATACAACTTGTGGGTATGGAAATAGGAAGGAAAAACAAGGAGAAAGCAAGGGAAGGGGTGACATTGTCTATAAAGAAATGTACTCATTACCTGACTTAGGTTACTGTAACTCATCTGCATATCACCTTTATAATAATAATAAAAATTAAAAAAATAAAATGCAAAAGAGTAAAACACCTGCTGATTTTTTCTTTTACTCCTCCTTTCTGTTCTCTTTCTCCTTTGCTTCCTTTTCTTCCTCCTCCTATTCCTTTTCTTCCTACTTTTCCTCCTCCTGCTGCTTTTTCTCTTCCTACTCCTCTTCTTCCTTTCCTCCCCCTCCCTCTCCTTTTCTTATTTGTTTTACTGGGATTTGAACTCAAGTCATTGCAAGGCTGGCACTCTACTACTTGAGCCATGCCAGCCCTTTAATGCTCTAATTATTTTAATTATTTTTCAGATAGAGTCTCATGTTGTTAACTGAGGCCAGACTGAGACCATGACCCTCTACTTATGCCACCACTAAGCTAGGATTGGAGCTATGAACCACCATGCCCAGCTTGTTTGTTGACATAGTTTCTCATTAACTCTTGCCCAGGCCAACCTTGAAAAACAATCCTCCTAATCTCTGACTCCTGGGTAACTGGGATAACAACTATGTATCACCATTCCTGCGTCCGTCCTGGGATGTTGAGGAGGATTATGTTGAATATATGCAGAAAACACTGGACAAAGCTGCCTTCTATATAGAGACTTCCTTAGCCTGAAGTCAGGTAATAAACATTGTTAAATATTCTGAAGTTTGGATTTATACTTTTGGACTGGTAATTCATATTAAATAAGGCAGAAAATAATTTTATTTCACTTATTCTATAGTAATAGGTAATTGAATCAGTACGATTTAATGAATTCTTAATTTCTTCTTTTCACATGGACTTGAAATACCACATTAATTATATAGCAACTTCTCATAGAAATAAATCTGTTCCTGAGGTTCCAAGCCTCTTTTTCCATTGTCTTGTTCTGATTTAATTAAACTTTGTTTTAATTATCATAACTTTGTATAAAGCATTAGTTTCTGCCCATGTGATTGTCTTCCTTTATTACCATTCAAAACTTTTTATGGCTAGATTAAGCCTTGAAAATGTCCATATGATCATTAAGAACAACTAGTCAAGTTGTAGACATACACATAGACACACATCCATACACACATACACACATCCATATTCACACACATACACTCCATGTATATATGCATAAACTTACACACCAGCACACAAATGTATACATACACACATATAAACAAGAATTCACATGTCTTACTCAGATTCCAATTAAAGGAGGTTTTGTTGAATCCTAAAGAAAAATTAGCATGGGACTTTCCTATTAGTTATAATCATCACTGAGCTGTACTCCCAGCCCCATGTTTAGGTTTTCTAACAAATTGCCTTGAGAACACTAATAATATTATTACATCCTTGATTTTTGTTTTTTTTGTTGTTGTTGTTGGTCGTGGGGCTTGAACTCTGGGCCTGGGCGCTGTCCCTCAGCTCTTCAGCTCAAGGCGAGTGCTCTACCACTTGAGCTACAGCACCACTTCTGGTTTTCTGGTGGTTTATTGGAGATAGGAGTCTCACGGTCTCTCCTGCCCGGGCTGGCTTTGAACCGCCATCCTCAGATCTCAGCCTCCTGAGTAGCTAGGATTACAGGCGTGAGCCACCAGCGCCCGGCACATCCTTGATTTTTGTACTGAACATCCTAACAAATTCTTAATCATAGAGATAATTTCTACTCAGAACATAGTGCAATCATGTGGCTAGTGAAAGCATATGAATTGCTCATTGATGATATTTTCCATTTAATATTTTTGGATATGGATTGACCACATGTAAATAAAAGCAGAAAGCAAACCAGCTATGGTGGACTCTCGCACAAAACAAGCATTATACACACTTTAAGATTTCTTTATATTGTGTCTACAAAAGTTTGCGTTCAGTTGAAGCCTAAGTGTTCAGGTATAGGTGTGTTTCTTATTCAACCACTTAAATGGTTATGGTTTTATCTATTTGTTCTCTTCTTTAATTATCTCTTGTTTAATCTACAATGTGTAAAAGTTAATTTTTGTTTAATTTTTTCCTAATTAAGAGCACTATTTCCACCAATAACCACTTTGGCCATATTACATAAGATTTACTAATATAGTTATGATTCATATGCAGATTCATATGTGATTCATATGTAAATATCTGCCTTCCTAATTGTGGATATTTAAATTGTTAATTGCCATCTTTAAAAATATAAGAGGTAGGCTGGGAAAGTGGCTTAGTGGTAGAGTGCTTGCCTTGCATACATGAGGTCCTGTGTTCAATTCCTCAGCAACATATAAGCAGAAAAAGCCAGAAGTGGCACTGTGGCTTAAGTGGTAGAGCACTAGCCTTGAGCTGAAGAGCTAAGGGACAGTGCCCAGGCCCAGAGTTCAGGCCCTGTGACTGCCAAAAATATATATATATAAAATATTTTATATATTATTATTTATAATATAGCTTATATATCTTATATATAAAAGGTAGCTTTTTGTTATTGAATTTTTGTTATTGGATTTTGTGCAGTATGCTTATGCCAACATATCTTTGCAAACTTACATGATCTATTATATGAAGCTATATGAAATATTTCCATATTTCATATACTTATTCTTCTGCTTCATCCCTACCAGACTCTGAGAGAAGTGAGTTAAGATAATTATAACTATGTTGTTTTCTCCTTCTGCTTTTGTAAGTATCACTTAATATATTTTATGTTATTAAGAGCAGCATTTTATCTGAGTCCTGTGGCTCATGCATATAATCCTAGCTACTCAGGAGGCTGAGATCTGTGTATCACAATTCAGAGCCAATCCAGGCAAGAAAGACCATGAGAGTTTTATCTCCGATTAACCACCAAAAGGCTGGAGGTGGAGCTGTGGCTCAAGTTGTAGAGTATCAGACTTGCAAAAAAGCTCAAAGAAGCACCAAGGCCCTGAGTTCAAGCCCCAGAACAGGCATACACACTCACACACACACACACACACACACACACACATACACACATATAGAGCATACATCTTTAGGTATGTAGGGATATTATCTTTTATTTTTGTTTAAAAAACAACTTTAATATGCTTTTTTAAAATTTAAAACCTCCTTCTTTATAAGCAACCAACTTTCTTATTCCAACTCTTCCCCCTTGGGAATTGCTATATTTCTTGGGGAATTGCACTCTATTTTTTATTGTCAACTTTGTTTTTCACTTACTTTTTCCTTATATTTCTGTCTTTAGTCAATAGAATAAATATGGCCATATTAATTGGTGGTGAATGACTTCTTGAGTTTATTTCTATGGTTCTACTTTGGTTTTTTTCTATTAAAATGTGTTTACTTTTGTTCTATATACCCAACTTCATCTGTATTAATGAATTCCATTTGTTCCCTTATTTCTTACTTTTTAAACATTCGCCTACATTTATGAGAACAAAGCTAAGGTTTATCAGTATCTACAGACTTCTGTCAAACAATTCAAAGAGCTTAGAATACGACCTCTTAATGGCATTACTATATTCATCTGTCAAGCTATTGTTTCAAAAACCTTTCTTCACATCTTGTGGGGTGTGTGTGTGTGTGTGTGTGTGTGTGTGTGTGTGTGAGAGAGAGAGAGAGAGAGAGAGAGAGAGAGAGAGAGAGAGAGAGAGAGAGAGAGAGATGGTCCTGGGGCTTGAACTTAGGGCCTAGGCACTGTCCCTGAGCTTTTGGCTTAATGCTACTACTCTACCACTTGAGCCACAGCTCCACTTTTTTAGCCTTTCAGTGCTTAATTGAAGATAAGTCTCAGAGTATTTCTTACTCAGATTGACTTTGAACCATCATCTTCAGATCTCAATCTCATGAGTGGCTAAGATTACAAGCATGAGTCACAATTATCTTGCTTTTAATTACTTAAATTTAGATATTCCTATTTATGTTCTTGTGGACTTAGATTTACTAACAAGCCTCTAACTCCTTCCCTCACTGTGATTTTTCTGTATATCTTTAATTCCTCCTAGTTACAACTTGCTACTCTTTGAAATACATTCTCTAGCAATATTTTTGTGATGATTTATGTAGTCTTCAGTTTTCACTGGGAATTTTTTTTAACTTGCTATCAATCCTGAGTGACATTGTGGTGTTACAAAAGCATCAGTTTGATATTAGGTTCCTTTGGCTTATGGTGTATACTCTTGTATTCTAATCTCTTTTATTGCTGATAAGAAATCTACAAGAACATCTAATTACTACTTTTTTTGTTTCTGCTGTTGCATGCATTTTACTTTGTTTTAAAGAATTTTTAAAAATTGTGTCTTCAGCTTTAAAATGTTGTGCCTGAGTGGATGTTTATTTTTATTTTTGTTCTTTAGAACTAAATATATAAACTGATGTCATATTTTTCTTCAAAAAGAAAATTTCAAAGTCATGTCTTTATTATTCACTGGGAAAATTTACATTCATTCATTTAGATATTTTTCGATATTTACTGTGCATTACATATTGTATTTTGCAATCATAGTATATTTTCAAAGTGCAATATTGAAAATCTTAATATTCTTTCTCAATAAACTGTCCTTTTTCATTATGCTATGGCTAATCTGCTATACACCTTGCTCACTGACTAATATAAAATATAAACTTATCTATCTTTTTTTTCTTTATGGTACCTATTTTTCAAATTGTAATTATTTATATTTTGGAATATTTTTATTGTCCTAGTTAAATTTTGTTGCTTTCTATGTTCTCTTTAATCATTTTAAAAGTATTTCTTTGGTACACTCTTTTTCAGGATCTCTAATTTCAATTTCTCAGGGTATTAATTTTACGCTCTTTTGTTGCTGTTGATCTTAATGGTGGATTATTTTCTTAAATAAATTGCAATCTGGGATTATTTGTTTATTTTCCATGGTGGTCTCCTCTCATCTCCCCAACTGTCAATAAGATACATGTATTCTCCAGATTTTAGAATTATCTCTATAGTGTGGTTTCTGTTAATTTGTGCCCAGACCATACAATTGCCTAAGGGTATTTGCTTTGCATTATATTCCTTACTTACTATCCTGTTCCATATGAACAATAATACTCTGACCTGATGTGCATATACAGCCTGATAGGATTTTCAACCTCTCACTGTAGATACAGTTTTTCTCCTTGAATCATCAGCAGGAGACATTCTTGCTACTTTTCTGTACCTGCAGAAAGTCATTTTCCTTATTAGACAAGCATCCTATCTTTATGTCTAGCATCTCATTCATTTTTCAGTCTTCTAGAGTTTTCATAGTTTTCATATCTATAGAGCATTCAACTTTCGTCTATCAGTTACTTTTCTGCCACTGTGTTTTAATTTGACAGTGTATGGATTTGGTCTAGATACCTCTGATCTTTTGGGATCTATTTGTCTTTCTTTCAGTCTAACCTATGCATTTTTATCTAATTACAGGGCTACTGCAGCATTAGTATGAATTTAGAATAATAGAGAGTCTCTGAAGTCCGCCGATGAGGGTAAAGCTGTGAAGCTGTGATGAAGTCAGGTCCAGAATGGACAAGGACTACCTCAGCATCATTGGCATGCTCATCATCAACTGGGTCTTGTGTCTCTCAGATCAGTGAGTTTGTGATTACACAGGAGAGAGGGGGAATATCAGTATTCTATACTTATTCACTACTTCTCCCTGGCTTTCTTTCATTTTCATTTCCCAGCTCTTCTGCCTGTTTCCTGCCATTCCTGTCAATGGCTTTTCCAAGTGAATATTTATTAATTTTACCCTTTACAAAGTTACAGCGTAACATTACTTATGAAAGGCAGTAGTCACATCTCTGCAAGGTATAATGCAGTAATTTAATTCTTTTTAACATATACAGGACAATCATAAACTCCCCAGCCCAATCTGATATGAAACTTGAATAATATGGTTATATAATAGTATGATAAAGCATATTATTGGTTGGTATACCATTTCAGAAGAAATTAATAGAGTAGCTGTTAGATCTAGGTGCACTGTAAATATTCAAAATGCAGGTAGTATGACATGAAGTTAGTTTTCAATCACAATTAATTTAGAGATGGGTATACAATTCAATTTGAGACAATCAAGTAATTCTGAAAGACTCTGATATGTAAATTATTTAATTTTTTCTTATCTTTAAGTAGTTGTGCAAAGGGGTGCCATTTAACAAAGCAGTTTATGAAAATGATGCATCTTGATCAGTGTCACCCCTTTCAATCTCTTCTATCTACCCTTTCCCTACTTTTCTATTTTTTAAAACAACACAAATTTATTTTCTTAAAATTCTTAGATCAGAAACCTGCAGAGTACTTCTCTGGGATACAATCAAGATATCAAGGCCTGCTTTCCTTCTTCAAGGTCTAGGACAGAATTAATTAATTTGCCTTTTCTATCATCTAGGATCTGTCTGAATCCTCAGTTCATCGCTTTGCTTTAATTCAAAGCCAGAAATGGTCCAGAAATGGTCTTTCTTTCATGTTATAATTCTGGTACTAACTCTTCTGCTTCTTCTTTCTTCTTTTTAATTTTTTATTGTAAAGATACTGTACAGAGAGGTTACAGTTACATGAGCAAGGTAATGAGTACATTTCCTATCAAGCATTGTTACCCCCTCCTTTGTTTTTCCCCTACCGTCCCTTCCCTCTCCACCTCCCCAACTCCTCCTGTTCCCCCAAGTTGTACAGTTCATTTTCAACAGTGTCTTGTACATCTCATTGTTACAATGGGTCACCCTGTATCCTTGTTTCAGCATTTTGTTATTTCCCTTCCACTCCTCAAAGTAGAAAAATGTATATACAAGATGCAGGTCACCAGAATCAAATACAGTGAAAATAGGGGTTATACCATGGGGGAAGAACATACAAAAGAGACAAAAAATCACATACTATATTAAAAACAACAGCAAGAAAGATAAAAAACTCTTGTGTCCCTATCTTGGGGTTCATTTCACTTAGCATCATTTTATATGATCATAGATACTTAGCTTTTGACCTTTTCTGCTTGTCTGGTAAGATTATCCTAGATGTATACTAGTTATTGCAAATAAGGGAAACCATGGGACCTATATTTCTTTGGGTATGGCTTATTTCACTTAATATATTTTTTCCAAGTTTTTCCATTTCCTAACAAATGGAATTCCATTGTGTATATATATGTATATATACCATATTTTCTTGATCCATTCATATACTGAGGGACATCTGGGTTGGTTCCATGTCTTAGCTATGGTGAATAATGCTGCGATAAACATAGTTGTGCTGGTAGCTTTTCTATGGTCTAGTTTTGTGATTATGCCCAAAAGTGGGATTGCTGGGTCATAGGGGAGCTCTATGTGGAGTCTTTTGAGGAACCTCCATACTGCTTTCCAAAGTGATTGAACAAGTTTACACTCCCACCAACAGTGCAGTAGGGTTCCCTTTTGGCAACATCTCCTCCAGCATCTGTTGTTATTAGATTTGTTGATGATAGCCATTCTAACTGGGGTGAGGTGGAATCTCAATGTTTTGATTTGCATTTCTTTTATGGCTAGAGAAGTTGAGCATTTCTTCATGTGTCTATGTGGCCATTCTCATTTCTTCTCCAGAGAAGTCTCTCTTTAAGTCTTTAGCCCACTTATTAACCAGGCAGTTGTTTCTTTGAGGATTTGTTGTTGGGTTCTAAGTACAGAACCCAACATTAGTTTTGAGTTCTAAGTATATTTTAGTTACGAGGCCCTTCTCTGTTGAATGACTAGTGAAGATCTTCTCCCAATCAATGGGCTTTCTATTAATCTTGCTAGCTATGTCCTTTGCCATGCAGAAGCTCTGCAATTTTATGCAATCCTTTCTTTGATTTGTTGTGTTTCTGGGTCTTTATTAAGAAAATTTCGACCTGTGCAACGGAGCCCTAGCATTTGTCCTATTCCTTCCTGTAATGTTTTCAGGGTGTCTGCTTTGACTTCGAGGTCTTTGATCCATTTGGAGTTGATTCTAGTGCAGGGTGATATAGTAGGATCTAGTTTAGTTTTCTTTAGGTGTTTAATAGTTTTCTTCAGGTGTTTAACCAATTTTGCCAGCACCATTTCCTGAAGAGGTTGTCTTTCTTCCATTAGATGGTATATACAATGAATTCTTGACTGCATTCCCTCTCTACTCCCTGCTTCATCCATCTACTCTTCTACCCTTGGACTCCCCTCATCTTGTATGCACCCACTTCCCAGCGCTGACTTTGTTGGGCTTTGACCTAGTCATTCTAAAAATGACACTATTTGAGCTCTCCATAGTGTCTATTATACTTCAGTTAATTCATTTGTACCCACTTGCATACTACATGAAGTGTTTATGTACAGATTTATAGGTGCATCCTACCTACCACAAATGAGGGAAACCATGCAACCTGTGTTTCATTGGGCCTGGCTAACTTCATTTAACGTAATTTTCCACAAGTCTTTCCATTTATTTTTTCTTACAGTTTCCCTTTTTATTTACTCCATTGTATTTTAAATTAATCTAGAGGCATGTAAATACATAGATCACTCAACTTTGAAATAGAAGAAATGTTCAGATTTACAACTATATTGTTTTTCAATTTTAGATTCCTTTTTATATACATGTTATTGTAAAGATACTGTACAGAGGGATTACAGTTACATGAGTAAGGTAATGAGTACTTTTCCTATCAACATTGTTACCCCTTCCTTTGTTTTTCCCCTACCGTCCCTTCCCTCTCCACCTCCCCAACTCCTCCCGTTCCCCCAAGTTGTACAGTTCATTTTCTTTTTTTTGGGGGGGGGGTCTGGTCGTGGGGCCTGAACTCTGGGCCTGGGCGCTGTCCCTCAGCTCTTCAGCTCAAGGCTAGCGCTCTACCACTTGAGCCACAGCACCACTTCTAGCTTTTTTGTTTTTGCTTATGTGGTGCTGAGGAATTGAACTCAGGGCCTCATGCATGCAAGGCAAGCACTCTACCACTGAGCCACCTTCCCAGCCCTGTAAAGTTCATTTTCAACATAGTGTCTTGTACATCTCATTGTTACAATGGGTCACTCTGTATCCTTGTTTCAGCATTTTGTTATTTCCCTTCCACTCCTCAAATTAGACAAATGTATATACAAGATGCAGGGCACTAGAATCAAATACAGTGAAAACAGGTTTTACCATGGAGAAAGAACATTCAAAAGAAACAAAAAAATCACATAATATATTAAAAATAAGAGTGAGAGAGATAAAACTTCTTGTGTCCCTATCTTGGGGTTCATTTTGCTTAGCATCATTTTATATGGTCATATGTACTTAGCTTTTGATCTTTTCTACTTGTCTGGTAAGATTATCCTAGATGTATGCTAGTTATTGCAAATAAGGGAAACCATGGGACCTATATTTCTTTGGGTCTGTCTTACTTCACTTAATATAATTTTTTCCAAGTCTTTCCATTTCTTAACAAAGGTGATGGTGTCATTCTGATGGAGGCATAGAATGCCATAATATACATATATATGCGTTATATATATATACCACATTTTCTTGATCCATTCATCTACTAAGGGGCATCTGGGTTGTTTTTGTAATGGATCAGTAAAATTTTCTTGTGTACGTACTACATTTTCTTGATCCATTTATCCACTGAGGGGCACCTGGGTTGATTCCACACCTTGGCTATGGTGAATAGTGCTGCAATGAACATGATTGTGCTGATGGCTTTACTATAACCTTGTTTGTGTTCTATTGGAAAATTTCCCAGGATTGGAATTGCTGAGTCATAGGGTAGGTCTATGTTTAGTTTTATGAGAAAGCTCTGTACTGCTTTTCTGAGTGGTTAAATATGCTTACATTCCCACCAACTGTATATTCGAATTTCATTTTGGCTATGTCCTTGCCATCATTTGTTAATGTATGTTTTCTTGATAGTGGCCATTCTAACTGGGGTGTTGTGGCATCTCAGTATTAGTTTATGTGAATCTGTTTACACTGTCTTTTATGGCATCTAGAATTAGGTTAGATATTTCTTTTTTCCCCTTTTCTTATCGTAAAGATGATGTCCAGAGGGATTACAGTTACATAAATCAGGTAATGAATACATTTCTTTTTTTCCTTTTTAGTATTTTTGTTTTTTATTGTAAAGATACTGCACAAAGGGGTTACTGTTACATGAGTAAGGTAATGAGTACATTTCCTCTTAAGCATTTCTTTTTGAACAGTATCACGACCTCCTTCTTTTTCTCCCACTCATTCTCCTCCTGACATTGTCTCCCCCAAGTTGTATAGTTCTTTTCCGACATAATGTCTAGTGAGTATCACTGCTCAATTCCTTCACCCTGTCTTCCACCATTTCTGTGCTTCCCCTCCCCCACAAAACCCCAAATTCTCAGGAAAAAAACCACACACACACAACCTAATTAATACATGGGCTCAAGACTTAAAGAGAGATTTCTCTGAAGAAGAAATAAGAATGGCCAATAGACACAGGAAGAGATGTTCAACATCTCTGACCATAAAAGAAATGCAAATCAAAACAACATTGAGATTCCACTTTACCCCAGTTAGAATGGCCATGTACAAGAAAACTAACAACTGATGCTGATAAGAATGTGGCCAAAAGGGAACAATACTATGCTGTTGGTGGGAATGTAAACTTGTTAAACCACTCTGGAAAATGGTATGGTGGTTCCTCAAAAAACTAAACATAAGTCAGTTTGTTTGAGAGGCAGAAAGGTCAAAAGCTATATGCATATGACCATATAAGATGATGTTAAGTGAAGTGAACCCCAAGATAGGGGTTCATTTGCTATTGTTTTTAATGTATTTAAAATATACTATGTGATTTTTTTGTTTCTCTTGTATATTCTTCCCCCACAGTATTACCCCTGACAAGTTGGGGGTGGGGGAGGGAGGAGTTGGGAAGGTGAGGAGGGAAGGGATGGTAGGAAAAAACAAAAGAGGAGGTAACAAGTCTCAATAGGAAATGTACTCATTATCTTACTCATATAACTGTAACTCATATAACTGTAACCCCTCTGTACATTATTTCTACAATAAAAATATTAAAAAAAAACTAAACATCGAGCTTCCCTGTGACCCAGTAATCCTACTCCTGAGCATTTATCCAAATGATTACAAACCAGCCCTCACTAATGCCAGCACAAACATGTTCGTTGCAGCATTGTTTACCATAGGTAAGATATGGAATCAACCAAGATGCCTCTCAGTGATTGAATGGATCAGAAAATGTGATATATGTATGTGTGTGTGTGTGTGTATGTATATATATATATACACACAAAATGGGGTTCTATGCTTCCATCAAAAAGAATGACATTTCTCATTTGTAAGAAAAGGGAAAGACTTGGAAAAAATTATGTTTAGCAAAGCAAGCCAGACCCAAGGAAACACAGGTTGCATGGTTTTCCTTACATATAATAATTAGAATGTGCTTGTAAATCTACAGGTGAACCCAATGGATGGTAAAAGGCAAAAAAATTACACTTAAACTGGACTTTAAACATTTACAATGTGAGACCAATGAAGGATATTCTTAAGAGTGGATTACCAGGGCTCAATAGCTATGTGCATATTATCATATATAATGAGGCTTATTGAAATGAACTCCAAGATATAGAAACATGAGGGTTTTTTTACTGCACTGTTTGCATTTCTCCCCCACCTCCCACTTTCCTTTATTCCATTTTGTCTCTGTTTTTTATTTCTTTACCTTTTGTATAGATTAGATATTTCTGATGAAAACTTAGTTTTAAATGAAAGATGTGCTATAGGAATGAGATAAACAGCTATCCCCATTTTATTGGGACCAAGGGATATTTTAGGATTTACTACTGCTTAATCCCAGAGATGATGAAGGGATGATACACCAAATTAAGAATAGAAGCACACTGGATCATAACAGTAATGTGTGAAAAAGAAGAAGGTAAAGTATTACATTCACAATTGATTTCAGTGATAAATTGAAATGATAAGGTTTTAGATACATTGGGTTAATAAAACATGCTGTTTAAATAGGGCACTGGGCAGACAACACTAAAGAAATCTTACATATGTATGGTGCATAGAGTCAACACAATTTTGTTATGAAGGTCAGAGATGTTGATTAAGACAAGAACACTTGTTAGTTGAGAGTTCTTTAGTGGAGAATTTTCCATATTTTTATACAGTAAACTTATAAAAGCATTTTGAAGAGATGAACCCTGCCTATATAAGCATGGGATCTTTTTAAATAAATCAAAGACTGTTCATGCTCATAGTCTACTGATCCCAAATGATCCTGGCAGGCACGTTTGAGATAAAACAGGTATCATTGCAATTTTTCAAACAAAAAGATACTAAGAAGCATGTTCAGGTTACTTTTAGCTAAGGGTTTTGAAGTTTATACGCAGAAAGAGACTAGAACACCTATCTTGTAGTGTCTAGTATTTATGCTGTGTTTTAAACCATATTACTTAAATAATACACACAGACTATTATTTACAACATATTTATTTAATTTATATGTCTTAATGGATTGGGAAAATCACTAGTAGAGAGATAAAAACAAAATCACCAAGAATTAATTATGTCCATATTTGTTCTTTAGCATGGATCTTAGGTTTTCATTTAAATCTTGATTTAAGCATCACTCTCTTGGGAATTCTTACCTTATTCAACTTTGTTTTCCATGAGACTCTTGGAATGATGATATTATCTGTTTACATAAGCAAATTATATATGAGAAAAAGAACACATTTCCTAGATATGCATACAATTTTATTTGTTATCTATGACAGCTCCATGGAGACAGTGATTTTTGTATCTTCAGCACAATGATTTGTTCCAAGTGCCTAGAACTGAAATAAATTCATAACAGGTACTCAGGAAAAGATACTGAAAAATTGAATTAAGAAATTCTAATCATTAGCCAAATAAGTGAGGGTGTTTCAATAGAAATAATAGTTGTGAAGAGTTTCTTGAGTTTCAGGATGGCTTGCCTTTCATTGAAAGCAATTCTATAATTTCTACTAAGTGTACAAATGAGAAAACATAAGCTCATTAGAACCACAGAAATAAAATGACCTCACCTGGGTGACTCAATAATGACTGGCTAGTTTTACATTTGTTTTTAAAAATTAGTAGCCCCTCCCACCTTAACCCTTCTTGTTCAATGAATAGCATATTCACAATCATAGACCTGTTTTTTACCATGTAGGTACAATTCATGTTTTCTGGAGATCTAGGAGAGAAATAATATAATGAAGATGAAGTAATAATTCAGAAATATAATGTAGGGAACTTATTTCTACTAACATTTACCATGAAATAATAGGCGTAACAAAATCCCAGGACTCTGATTTCTTCCCCAAATCCTGCAATCTTCTTCCCTACATTGTTCAGGTATTTTCAGAGACATCCATGAAAGAAAGCAGAGATAATTCAGTCATCTTTCACCTTCACCAATAGGTGAGCTGAGACTCAGTGTTAGACACCAATTCATCTTTTTCAGGAGGAAGAAAATGAGGTGCTGTCCACATTAATTAAGCTGCACTCATGATGTGGTTAGTTCTGGAGAAAAGCCTGTGGCCTCATTTACATAATTGTTTGCAAACCCATTCTTACTCCCTAATGGCTGAATGTTTACATCCATCTTAGATGAATTCTTCTGAGTAACAACAGAAAAACTGTAATTATTATAGAATGGCAATTAGTTTCTTTAAGGGACATAGGAAAGCCTGAAAACTACTTCACTCTACTACATCCCAAGCAAAGCCCATGACTTCAGTGGCTATGGTAGATGGATGATGAGAACTGACTTTTATTGAATACCTAAGAATTTACAAAACTCCAAATATAATTTGGAAACAATGATGAAGAGAACAATTAAAGCAGGTGTATATGTCTTCCATTATCAAGAAAATGATGGCTCAAAGAAGTTAAGTCATTTGTTAATGCTGAACATGTAGTATGTGTTGAACCAAGCCTTGAGCCCAGCTCAGGTTCCAAAATATTTGTGCTACATCTTATTGCCAACATCTTTTTTTATGCTTTTTTTCCTCTAAAAAAAAAATCATCTTTAAGCAGTTATACAAAGGACTTGCCACTTAACAAAGCAATACATCTTGATCAAAATCCCTCTCCCTTACTTAGCCCTTCCCTCACTCTTATTAACGTAGGATGCACATTGAATTCTTGATGGCATTTTCCCTCACTTCTCTTAATTCATCTTCCCCTTTCCCCTTGACCCCTCCACCTCTCCCCATCTCCTTCAAGTATCCACTTCCTGATTTTCATTGTTTTTAAGTCTTTGCTTTCTTTTAAGAAAAAGGAAGTGGGGGAAGGATAGAAGGAGAAAATGGGGGAGAGAGTAACAATGCTCAACAAGATTGTACTCATTTCCTTACTTATGTAACTTTAACCCCTCTGTACCTTTACAATAAAAAAATTAACAAAATGAAAAGGGAAGAGGTTGTTGAGGAATTACTTTCTATGTGCAATCTCTCCTTAAGAGTAAGGTTGTGGAATAAATTTTCAATGACCATAAAATCTAAAGGTCTTAAAGGAAGTCCACTGTCTGAGGAGATATATATTAATTAAGAATTCACATTGTCTCTGTGAATTTCCTACAGATATATCCTAGAATTTGCAGAGGAGCAAATTGTCATTTTGCAGTGCTGTTGTTAGAGGTACTTGAGTATTTTGGGCAATGAATAAAAATAAAATAAAAAATAATGAGTAGTTTTATTCTATTCATTATGCACTGTGCAAGGAAAAAGTGAATCAGCTGGAACTCAGCTGTGGATATTTATACTAATGTTCTAGAAACCTGACAAGACTATTTCTTTTTGATAGAAAATTCATTGCTTAAATCATATGAAATCTGGTGAAGAAGGGAGAAATTTTTAGTAAAAATTCCATTCTCAAATCAAGTCTAGGTAATACAATGTCTTGACCAGTATGAAAGCCTGTCAATGTGGTTATGGTAAAAACTCTAGAAGAATGTTCTGATAGTAGTCTGGTATGTAGACTCTGAGTTGGTTATAAGTGTAGCAGGTGAGAAACAGATGTAGGATTATTGAACTAAAATGAGAGAAAGAAACTATGTGGTTGTTGAAAGGAAAGATTATAAAATTCTAATAGGTGATGGTCTTTATACTTTCGAGTCACTCTGCATTCATTTCAGGAAAAGGAAGCACACAGGGATAGAATTTCAGCCATCTACATGAGAATATTCCAACATTGTTGAAGAAACTGTCTTTGATTCCAGTGTATATTTTTGGCATCTTGTCAAAAAAAAATCAGCTAATGACAACTGTGTGGGCTTATTTCTGGATCTATTCTGTTGGTTTCCATAACTATTTTTATGCTAGTACCATGCTGTTTGGCTTATTTTAGCTTTGCAGTAGAGTCTGAATCAGGGACCATAGTACTTTCAGCACTGTACTTCAGCTCAGGATTGCTTTGACTATTTGAGATATTTTGTGCTTTTACGTTTTGATTTTTCCATTCCTGTAAAGAATGAGATTGGAATTTGGAGATGGATTGCATTGAATCAATACTGTTTTAGTAGTATACTCAGTTTTACAATACTTATTCTGATGATCCATAAAGATGGAAATTTTCTGTCTAGTTTATATCTGTGTCTATCTTTAAGTTTTCATAATTAAGGTCTTTTTACTTTCTTAGTTATATTTTCTCCCATGTATTTAATTATTTGAGGCTATTGTTATAGGATTACTTTCCTGATTCCTTTTTCAGCCAGTTTTTTTTAATTGTAAAATAGAAACAATTTTTTACAGGTTGATTTTTTTATTGCAACTTTGCCAAAAGTGCTTGCCAGATTTTAGAGGTTCTGGGGGGATAGAGTATTTAGAATCATTGAAAGTTTGGACCATATCATCTACAAATAAGCATGATTTGACAATTTCTTTATAATATATATATATATATATTTATTGTAAACATGTTGTACAGAGGGGTTACAGTTACATGAGTAGGGTAATGAGTACATTTCGTGGCGAGCATTGTTACCTCCTCCCTTGTTTTCCCCCTACCATCACTTCCCTTCCCACTTCCCTAACTCCTCCTGCCACCCTACTTCTCCCCAACATTGTAAAGTTGGTTTTCAACATAGTGTCCTGTACATCTCATCGCCGCAATAGGTCAGCCTGCATCCCCATTTAAGCGTTCCCAATATGCCTTCCCCTCTCCAAATTACAAAAATGCATATACAAGGTGCAGAATACCAGCATCAAATCCAGTGAAAACGGGTTATACCGTGGGAGAAGAACATGCTAGTGGCACAATCCGTGTGTGGTACTTATACAGCAATTTCTTTCTTTCTTTGTATATATGTTTATTGTCCTTGCTTTATTTCTCTGTCTAAGAATTCTGGCATAATATTAAATGATAGTGGGGCTCTTCCATTTAGGGCAATATTTCTCATAGGTTAATCACATATAGTCTATTATGTTGAGACATGGTTTTCTATTCCTAGTTTCTTCACAACTTTCACTACAAAAGGATGATGCACCATTTAAAGGCCTTCTTATATTCTACTAATATGATAATATGATTTTTGTTATTTATTCTGCTGATATTGTGTATTGCATTTTTTGGTTTGTATGTGTTGAATCATCTTTGAATATGAATCATGGCAAATGATTTTTTGTTGTTGTCATTGTTGGTCATAGGGCTTGAGCTCAGGACCTGGCCACTATTGCTGAGCTTGTTTGCTCAGGGCTAGTGTTCTACCACTTTGAGCCATGGTTCTATTTCAAGTTTTCTGGTGGTTAACTGAAGATAAAAGTCTCACAGACTTACCTTCCTGAGCTGTTTTTGAACTGTGATCTTCAGATCTCAGCCTCCTTAGTAGCTAGGATTACAGGTGTGCGCCTGGCTTAGGATCTTTTTAGTGTGTGGTTGAATTCAGTATGTGAGTATTTTGTTAAGAATATTTGTGTCAACGTTCATCAAAAATTTGTTACCAATTTTATTTTCTTTTAATTTTACAGTTCTGGTATCTGGATAGTACTCGCTTTACAGAAAAAGTTTCATAGTGTTTCTATTATGTGGTAACTTGAGAAGTGGTAATGTCAGCAATGTAGGTTTCTTGCAGGAAAGAAGATTGGGTCATAGCTTTTTTAAAAAATCTACTAGTGTGTGTCTTTAATTAGAAAATTGAAGGCATTCACATTTAGGGTTATTATTATAAGGTGTATGCATTTTTTCTACTTTGATGTTGCTATATTTGATATTCTTTACTTCTCAATAACTGGCCTATTCATTGGGTGAAATTGGTTGTTTCTCATATATGTCTACTTGCATTTATCTTACTCTTCTGTATGCAGAATTCCTTGGATTTGTTTTGCAGGGCTATTTTAGAGATAGTAAAATGCTTGTTTTTGTTCATCATGGGAAGTTTTTATTTCTTCTTCAGTTATGAATGCTAGCTTTATTGGATAGAATGATTTAGTTTGTTAGTTATTTTCTTTCAGAGCTTTAAATTGTTCTATGCTCTCCTTTCAAAGTTTATGTTGAAGAAGTTGCTCTTTTACTTGTGAGTCTGCCTTTATAAGTGATTTGTTGCTGCTCTCTTGCAGCTTTCAATATTGTTCCCTTGTTCTCTAAATTTAATGCATGAGCCATAACATGATATGAGTAGTTTCTATTTCTTGTCTATTTGTCTTAAAGTCCTCCTCTACTTGCTTAGACCTCTATGTGCAAACTTTTCTGCTCTTAAGTTTCTGATGTTTTCTGTGCCTATGTCTTCCCTGCCTATGACTCAGAGATTTGCTTTTCAAAAATCCTAAGTTTTTTGCTTATTTCATTCATACTTTGTTTTTTTGCTTGTTTGTTTGTCAGTCCTAGGCTTGACCTCTGGGCCTGGGTGCTGTCCCTGAGCGTCTTTAACTCACAGCTAGCACTCTAGTACTTCTTGAGTCACAGTGCCACTTCTGGCTCTTTTGAGTAGTTTATTGGAGATAAGAGCCTCATGGACTTTCCTAGCCAACTGGCTTTGAACCATAATCCTTAGAGCTCAGCATCCTGAGTAGTGAGTACAAGCCATCAGCACCTGGCTTCATCCATATTTCTTGATAACTTTTTAAAATTAAAACTCTCTTTTATTAAGGTCCAATGACATGAGTAAAGAGTACATATGTAGGTATTTGAAGATTGTTTCTCCATGCAACTGAGTATACTTGAAATATGTACATACGAGGAGGTGTTAGGCTAAATATGGATATAGAGCAATTTTAGGATAACATGGATTTTACATGCATTTTAAATAAGTGAGAAGCTTTAAATAATAAGCTGGGCTATTCTTCTGAATCTAATTTTATTTTTTTTATTGTGAAAATACTGCACAGAGGGGTTACAATTACATGGGCAAGATAAAGAGTACATTTCTTATCAAGCATTGTAGCCTCCTCCTTTGTTTCCCCTTCCCATCCCTTCCCATCCTCCCCCCACTTCCCTCACCCAAACCTCCTCCCCCACCACTAAAGTTGTAAAGTTCATTTTCAACATAACGACTTGTACATCTCATTGTTGCAACAGGTCCACCTGTATCCCTATTTAAACGATTTGTTTTTTTCCCTTCCCCTCCACAAATTATACCAACATCAAATACAGTGAAAGCAGGGGTTATACCGTGGGGGAGGGACATACAAAGCAACAAAGAAATAATCTTATAAATGTGTTAGAAACAATCACATGAAAGAAAAAAAACATTTGAATACATACTGAATCTAATTTTAAATAGTAAACATTATTGATTGTTCTTGGATAGTGATGCAATTCTGTGAAGTACATTGCTAGCAACTCTTCCCTGATTTTCTTGTCTGATTTTGTACTTTGAGCCTTTAGGTTGGCAAATCAATCATGCTGATAAGTCACATTATTTTTTTAAATTTAGTGTGCAGTTTTATGTTCCTCTGCTTTACTATTACCCTTATCTTGTCCCCCAGCCTTGACACACCTTCTTTAATTTGGTCCCTTTTATATCTTCTGTTGTCTTTTTTATTTCATCTTTCTGTTTATTAGTATCATCTCTGACTTAATTTGGCTTCTTGTATTCTGTCTGAATTCACATGGCTAATTATATTCTCATTGAAATTGTTGATATATTTGTACATAACCTTCTTTCATTCAATGGCTATCATTTCCATCATTCTTCTGAGTTCAATATTTGGGATTTCATCCATGTTACTATCATTCATCTTTGTCATGTGTTTATGAAGTAAAATGAAGCCTTGTTTTTTTCCCCCCATACTTCTTGTGTTTCTGCTTTGAGATACAATCATCTGAATTCACATCACTGGTTGAAAATTTTAATTTTGGTCATACAAATTCTCTCAGTTGAATTATTTTGTATGGTTTGGAAGGACTGGATAGTGACATGTTTGATGTGCCTTTTCTTTTCTTTTTTTTTGGGAGGGGGGGGGGTCTGGTTGTGGGGCCTGAACTCTGGGCCTAGGCGCTGTCCCTCAGCTCTTCAGCTCAAGGCTAGCGCTCTACCACTTGAGTCACAGCGCCACTTCCGGCTTTTTTCTTTTTTCTTATGTGGTGCTGAGGAATCGAACCCAGGGCCTTGAGCATGCAAGGCAAGCGCTCTACCACTGAGCCACCTTCCCAGCCCGTGATGTGCCTTTTCTTACTACTGTCTTTAAGGTATAATTCCATAGTAAGAAACTCACCAATTCAAGACCTAACCAGATAGTTACATGAAATAAAAACAAAATAATATCATCTTTACTACCAGTCATGTTACACATTAAAAGGACTATCATTTTCATTTTCATATGACATTTTGGAGGGTAGAATGGGAAAAAAAGTAATTTTTGAAAGAATTAACAATGTGCTGTCAATAATAAGGGCAGAAAGGAGGTAAATAATATGGGAAAGAAGAAAGATGAAGAGAAAGCAGTTTATGTGTGAGGGCTGAAGATTACACAAAATAATATCCAGGAATATATTTCATGAGTTGTAAAGTGAAATCCTATACTCAAGGACTTCAAAGGGAGGGGAAAATGAGAATAATGAACCAGAGAGTAAGATAAACTAATAGAAAAAAATCATAAAAGAGAAATAGAAAGTAAAAGTCAGTATTTTCTTATTGAGGAGAAGACTGTCTTTCTGCTGAGCTGTGTTAACACAATGGAGACTCTTGTCCAGTCTCCTGTCCTCAGGATACTCTTGTCCATCCCTCATCTCACCATTCTGTCTGCAGTTTTCCTGCATGTTTACTCACATGTATCTCTGCTGGTCCCCTGGATTGTCCAGGATTTCCCATCTATGGAGCCTGCATGGAGTATTCTGTGGTTAGTGAAGGCATGAAATGAGGGAAAACTACCAAATAAAAAAGGCAAGTTCTATGGGGTTGCAAGAATCCCTAAATGTTGTGTTATGGTGTGTTTTGCTTGTTCCATGTGTTTGAAGTACAAGTTAAAAATGATGGAAAAGATATTCAACTAGTGCATCTGGGGACACTGTGTCAAGTTTTTCTACTTTCAAAACCTGGAGTTGACCCTGGACCGTGGATCCAATGGCATCTCCAAACTGTTCCCAGAGAATTTTTGTCTTTCTGTTTCTACTTTTGCCTCCAGTTTCATATTTGATTTGTACCGTGAGTGTAAAATAACTATTTTCACTTGTGTATGCTCCTCTATTGCTTTGTTCTGCGGTGAGCGGAGGGCTACAGTCAGTCATGTGACTTGCTCCTGCACCTTTCCTTTGTCTCAGCCCAGGAGTCAGTTTCTAAATACCTTTGCTCAACCACTTAATTAGAATAGAGTGTGGAAGCCTCTAGTCAGCCTACCTTATAGAGAGTCCTATAATCAATGTATTTGCCTAAACACACTGGCTGGGCACTGGTCTTGAGGATATAGTTGACAAGAGAAAAGCCCCCCATCTTGCTCACTTCTATGCCTATATGCCATGAGTAAAGAAACAGAGTCACTAGTTGGCTTCTGTCCAGGGGCTGGGGAAAACCTTGCTGGCCCATGCATAGTCCCCCATGCAGTTGTTTTGTTTGAAGGGTGGCCTGCACAGGTGTCTCTTGCCTGAAGGAAACCTAAATGAAACAAAACAAAACTGTGCTGGAATGGTGCATGAATGAAACTAATCCAGTCCCCCTTCCGTGAGGCAGTTCTCAGCTCTGTGGATACAAAGATTTTCTTTGTTTCTTTTATTGACTTGAAGTAGTGTGTGCATATGTGTGTCTATGTCTGTGTGTCTGTGTGTGCATGAATCTATGTGTTACTTATTTGAAATAATCACTTCATACAGGTTAGGCAGGTTCTCTACCACTTGATCCTGATTCTAACCCTTTATACCCCTGGGTGATTTTTGGTATAGGAACATAGACAATGATCCCCTTGTTTATACTTTATACTATAGCTGAGGCATATCAGCACAATCAGATTTTTCAAAGGAGATGGCATTCTCAAGAACATATTTGGCCTTAGCTGGGCTAGAATCACAGTTCTTTTTTACGTTATTTTATCACGAAGATGTTGTACAGACGTGTTACAGTTACATGAGTAAGGCAATGAAGAATCACAATTCTTTTGACCCCAGCCTCCCATATCACTGGGATGACAGGCAGATGCTACCTTACCTAGCTATTGGTTGAGACTGAGTCTCACTAATTTTTGCCTGGGCTGTACTCAAGCTATAGTCCTCCTTTGCTTCCTGAGTAGGTAGGATAGTAGGTGTGAGCCATGAGTATTTAACCTAAAGTTTGGTGTTGGTTAACTTTTCTCCAGTTACTGTCTATGTAATATTTTTTACTGGAGCCCTCTCCTGGCTTATTAACTTACCTATTTTATCTTGTGGTCTCAGACCTGAAATTTATTTTTGGTTTCAGGAGACACAAAAACAGGGTGCAGTTCTGGAATCTGCCATCCTCCTATTGGAAGATGCTAAGAGGTCTCCAGAATATGTGTTGTCATACACATGTTCTTATTCCCATTGGTATAGACTGAGCAATAAAATGTTGAATCATAGGAGATCTTCTAAATTTGTTCCAAAATGATTATACCAAATCCATCTATTTTTAGAGATGGAAAAAGTGAGGAGTAAAACTTGCCAAGCAAAGAGGGAACTGAGCTTGGACCAAAGCCAAGGTCTTCAACTTTCTCAAGCAATTGGTCATTCCAACTTAAAGGCCTGCTCACTCCCTCCCTTATGCTGACATATTTAACTATTGGTGTATCCACTCCTTTCTGTCAATGATCTCCTGGTCAACGTGATTGAAGTGTTTTCCTTCTTCTCTGGAAAACCAGGGTAAAACTCTTTAATAACAATTAATTTAAAATTAATAAAACAATACAGAGCAACAATTTAAATTTATTGTTATTGTGAAGTTGATATACAGTTATGAAGCAGGTAATGAGTCATGTTCTTTTGGACCTATGTCTCCCTTTCCTTCACTTTCTCCTAGTTTTTTCCCTCCTGTTTTCACCCACAAGATATACAGTTCATTTTCCACATAATGTCTAGTGAGTACCGTTGCTGGACTCGTTCATCCTTTGTTCCACCTTTTCTGTGCACCTCCTACCCTCCCAGATACAAACAAATAAGACAGAAGGAAAAGAAAACAAAAAAAACAGCAATAAAAGCAAACTAAAGTATCTCATTTCTTTGTCTTGGAGTTCATTTCATGAAATGTTATGTTATATCATCATATGCACAGAACTAGTGAGCTTTTGTCATCCACTCCTATTCTTATCCTCCTTTGGCCTCAGTGTATATACATCTAGAGTCCTATATTATTTATCATGTACCAGTGTGTGTGTATATACACATATATATGCATATATATGTGTGTATATACGTTTATGTGTTTACTTGTAGGTTTACAGGCATATTCTTGTTGCCACAAAAGGAGGGAAAACATGAAACCTATGCTTCTTTGGCTCCAGTTTACTTGGCTTAATATAATTTTTCCAAGTCTTTCAATTTCCTTACAAATATAATTCTTTCTGATGGATAAGCAGACTTCTGGGGGATATGGCCAATAGGGAACACTGCTACACTTTTGGTGGGAATGTAAACTTGTTCAGTTACTCTTTTTTCTTTCTTTTTTGGTCAGTGGTGGGACTTGAACTCGGCCTGGGTGCTGTCCCTCAGTTATTCAGCTCAAGAGCTCTACCACTTGAGACACAGCACCACTTCCAGTTTTCTGAGTGGTTTGTTGGAGATAAGTCTCATGGACTTCCCTGCCCAAGCTGGCTTTGAACTGCAATCTTCAGATCTCAGCCTCCTGAGTAGCTAGGATTATAGACGTGAGCCACCAGCGCCCGGCTTGCAATTGTTTTCTTTTACATATATATACATCTATCTATCTATCTATCTATCTATCTATCTATCTATCTATCTAGCTATCTATCTAGCTATCTATCTATAATGTTTTTATTGTAAAAATGCTGTGCAGAGGGGTTACAGTTACATGAGTAAGGTAATGAGCACATTTCCTATCAAACATCGTTACCTCTTCCTTTGTTTTTCCCCTATCTCCCTTCCCTCCCCACCTCCCTAAATCCTCCCCACCCCCATTGTAAAGTTCGTTTTCAGCATAATGTCTTGTACATCTCATTGTAACAATGGGTCAACCTGTATTCTTATTTCAGCATTTTGCTATTTCCCTTCCCCTCCCCAAATTATAAAATTGTATATACACTATGCAGGGCACTGGAATCAAGTACAGTGAAAACAGGGGTTATACCGTGGGGGAAGAACACACAAAAGTAACCAAAAATCACATAATACATTAAAAACAATAGCAAGAAAGAAAACACCACTTGTGTCCCTATCTTGGGGTTCATTTCTCTTAACATCATCTTAGATGGTCATATGTACATAGCTTTTGACCTTTTCTGCTTGTCCTAGACATATACTAGTTATTGCAAATAAGGGAAACCATGGGACCTATGTTTCTTTGGGCCTGGCTTACTTCACTTAATATATGCTGAGTCATTTGCTTTTGATCACACTGGAGAAGAATTAACATTACATTTAAGAAAGAGGAGCAACATTTAAAAGGAATAATTTTTTTTTACTCCACATTCCTTTTTCTGGACACTATGATTTATACAATCATCTCAATGTAAAGGAGATAGTCAATGATGCCAACTACCATACCAGACTAGATTTTCATTTGCATATACATGATCCAATGTGAGTGTGTGTATATGTATATATTTGTAGTGTATGTATATGTACCCTAGAAAGAACTAATTACTATTCATGAAAGTCATATGAACCATAGTGATTTCACAGCAAAAGGAAGAAACCTCACCCTGCTCAAGCTTTCATGCTTTCTTTTTTCTCCTATGGAAAATGTCATATTATTATTTTGCTTTATAGTCACTAAGATTAAATACCTCGACACATTCCTCTTATTTTCATATCTGAGATACTTCAGAAGAGTAATTTTGGTTTGAAAAATTGATCAAGTACAAGTCATGTTTCCAGTTGTGGCATCTATTCATTTCTTCAACAAATTGCCATAGTGTGCTTACTATGTACCAAAACTCTGAATTCAGCACATCACCATTATACATTTTATATGCGTTTTATTTGAATAATATTTTCGAAGAGAGGCCCATTTGCCTCCAGTTGCTCTGGGAGTAGGTTTAGAAATGTTTCCCAACTATATTAATGGAGTAGAGGCTCGAAAAAGACAAAGTTTTTGAGAAAACCTCTAGTCTCAGTGAGCCATGGATAGGCCAGAGCCTGTCCATGTCATCTGTGAAGGTTAAATGAGTGGATGTAACTAGTACATTTGAATTGTTGACTAGTTGTCAAGAAGGAGTCTAATGACCACAGCAAAACCACACTTGGGCAGTGTAGAAACCAGGGGTCAGATTGCATGAATCCAGCAATCCAGGAAAATTCCCAGCATGTGAGACTCTTGGGTGGTATTTGGAAGACTCCAGGATATAATTCTATCATTATCACCCCATTCTCCACCTCCAGAGGGGAATAAACTATGTTGGTAAATACCTTGCTGAGTTGCAGATGTGTGAAAACGTGTCAGATTAAACAGAAAGAGAACTGGGCATCTGTCTGTGACACCTAGAGAAAGTCACTTCTCTTCTCCCTGAAATCAGTTTTCCCTTTTGCTAAAAGAGAGAGAAAACCCTAACAAAATTTTCCTACTATTCTTCCAGAGCTTTCAGAGTAATTGAAATGGGAGCTTGCCTTGGGAAAAAGCAGAATTCCCTCTTTCTTTCTTATTTTTTTTATTGTGAAAATACTGTACAGAGGGGTTACAATTACATGGGCAAGATAATGAGTACATTTCTTATCAAGCATTGTAGCCTCCTCCTTTGTTTCCCCTTCCCATCCCTTCCCATCCTTCCCCACCCCCCCCCCACCAATGTTGTAAAGTTCATTTTCAATATAACAAGTTGTACATTTCTAAGAGATGTTGAACAGCCCTTTGTGGGTGGGGCAGCTGGCTCTGCTCAGCAGATGGACCCATATTGCAGTCAAGAGCTGGTGAGTCATGTTTGCACACGTTTGTCAGTCAGGTACGTTTACATTGGACTCTGGAGCTAGGAACCATCCCCAGATTCAGAGCTTGTTTATACCCAGAGACGATGAATGTCCCAGAGTTTGTTGTGAAATAAGACATTTGTAAATTGTTATGTTCTGCTTACTGCTGACAGCTTTCTCCCTTCTTTTGATGACCAGAATCCTTTTAGTACTTTGTTCTATCTTACAAAGAGAGAAAGGGTATGATTGAACCATAACCAAGACCCACTATTAATTGGGAACTTAATACTGACTATCTTTACCTTAGCCTCATAACAATTATACAATATAGATAGGATGATTCTTGTCTTAGAGATATAAGAACAGAGGCCAAGAAATTATAACAGGGTGATATTCCTTATTAGGAAATGTGAAGCTAAAGTTAAAACATAGGACTATATGTTTTCCAAAATCTATCTATCTATCTATCTATCTATCTATCTATCTATCTATCTATCTATCTATCTATCTATCTATCTATCTATCTATCTACCTATCTATCTAGGTGTCTACCTATCTACATATACATACATGCACATTCACAAACATGTATAGTAGCTTTCATCTTAGAGGATTATTGAGTTATGAATTACTTTATTTTTGTTCCATTCAATACTTACAATAACTTTCTAAAAGCTAAAGGCAATGTAAAGTCAACTCTGAATGTTAAAGAAGTAATAATAAGGGAAATTGCTCATATTTTGTTCTGTCTTTTATAGAAGATCTTAAGAATTTATGTTTGCACCTTAAGGTCAAATATATAGTAAGGCTTCCAATTGTTTTTGGAAGTGAAAGAGTTTGTTTAGATTGTTGTGGTGGATTTGAATTAACGTTATTACAGAAGCAAGCATATGCTTATATGATAATTCAAGGGGAAAGAAATCATAAAAATTCACAAACAAGGGCACTCATACTCCCAATTATTTATATAAGGCAATTGATCAGATCTTGAGCTAGTAGACTATTGGCAACATTGATGGATCCCAAATAACCTGAAACCTCACTCAGTTCTGAGAAATTAGACACTTTCCAAATTATGACCTGAATTTCGACTAACATATATGTATGTATATATGTATCATTTCTATATATGTATGTATGTATGTATGTATCTACCTATCTCTTCTTTCTTGAAAGATTATCTATCTAATCTTTCTTTTTTGTATGTTTTTTTATTGTAAAAATACTGTACAGAGGGTTTACAGTTAAATAAGCAAGGTAATGAGTACATTTCCTATGGAGCATTGTTGCCTTCTTCTTTGTTTTTCCTGTACCATCCCTTCCCTCCCACCTCCACAACTACCCCACCCCAAAGTTGTACAGTTCGTTTTCAAGATAGTGTCTTCTCCATCTCATTGTTATAATACAATATTACAGATACTATACAGAGGGTTTATAGTTCCATGAGTAAGGTAATGAGTACATTTCCTATCGAGCATTGTTACCCCCTCATTTGTTTTTCCCCTCCATCCCATCCCTCCCCATCTCTCCAACTCTTCCCTCTCCCCGTCCCACCCAGAAGTTGTAAAGTTCATTTTCAACATAGTGTCTTGTACATCTCATTGTTACAATGGGTCATCCTGTATCCTTGTTTCAGCATTTTGTTATTTCCCTTCCCCTCCCCAAATTAGAAAAATGTATATACAAGGTGCATGGCACCAGAATCAAATAAAGTGAAAACAGGGGTTATACCATGGGGGAAAAACATACAAAAGAAACAAAAAAAATCATATACTACATTAAAAACAACAGTGACAAAGATAAAAGCTCTGTATCCCTATCTTGGGGTTCATTCCTCTTAGCATCATCTTATATGGTCATATGTACATAGCTTTTGACCTTGTCTGCTTGTCTAGTAAGATTATCCTAGACATATACTAGTTATTGCAGATAAGAGAAACCATGGGACCCATGTTTCGGATCTGGCTTATTTCACTTAATATAATTTTTTCCAAGTCTTTCCATTTCCTAACAAATGGGGAGGTGTCATTCTTTCTGATTGAGGCATAGAATTCCATTGTATGTATATACCATATTTTCTTGATCCATTCATCTACTGAGGAGCATCTGGGTTGATTCCTTATCTTAGCTATGGTGAATAATGCTACAATAAACATAGTTGTTCTGGTAGCTATACTATTAACTAATATATCTAAAAAGATTAGTTATATTATTTAGCATTCCATTTTAAAATTTTGAAAGGAAGAGAGTTAGCAAGGAAGGAGGGAAGGAGGAAGGGAATGAGGGAGGGGAAATTTAAGGTCAGGCAGTACAAAAATGGTTATAGGTTTTTGGAACATGAACAGTAACTTTGTGGCTGAAGTCTGCTACTGAAGAGGCTCCTGATGGCAAACAGATGTCTTCATGCTCCTGGGTCTCTTGAGCTTAAAAGAATCAAACTCTGTGACAAAGCATTACCAATCTTTACAGTTTAAAAAAATTCCTATAAAGCAGTATCATCCTTGGTTAGTTTATGTTTTGAATTATTTTGGCTATTCAAGGTGCCATAAATTTACATATGAATTTCAGAAACATTGGGGTAATTCCTACAGGATTCTTGTATGAATCTGCCTAAAGTCACACTGGACATTCACCAATTTTTAAAACAATTGCCACTCTAATAACATTGGATTAAAATTGGAGAGATACCCTTTATATATGGTCATAACTCACTCCATGAAGCTAAATGAAAAGCTTCTCTTCACACCCCTCAAAGCTTTCTCTGACCCGTTATTCTGCAATGAGAAGTCTATTCAACGTTGTCTTCCAAGACCCTAGCATTCCCCCCTAACTCAAGAAATCAATTTTCCTTAGACTTTGATTCCCTTTTCTACTGCTGGATGTGAAAACTCTCTCAAAGAATAAACTATGGCAATTTAGGGCTTACCTTAATTTCTATTTCTCAGAAATAATTGTCTTCTTGGTCTAATGTCTTTAAAATTCTTGGTTCTTATATCTTGATTACCATTTGATTGTCTCAGTAGGGTAGGGTAAATTTGATTGTTTCACGTTCTTGTGGGAAATCAAATTCAGTTATTTAATGAAACTTCATAAAATTGGAAGGACTTCATTTTCTACATAATATCTGCAAACATGTTCTTTCTTTGCATGGATGGTGAACTCCTTTCATAATTATATTTTTGTTTGAAGGTTTTAAAAACTAAATTCTTCTAGAGATAAATGACTAGAGACTAGTTCTTTAAGCTTTCTTTTGATTTATGTAACTCTTCATTTTGCTTTAAAATTTTAAATATACTTTTGCTAGGTGTAAAATTCCAGACTGACTTGCTTTTATTTATTATTTCACTCAGTACTCTGACACTGTTTCTTTGTTGTCCTCTAGGTTCCAATTTTCATGATGTGTAGTCACTTCTTATCATTAGTTGTCTATAACCTATATATTTTCCTTATGTACGTGGTTTTAAATATGTGCACATTTATGTCAGTCATATTAAATATGTATGTATAGATATGCATATCAGATATATTCTTTTTATATGTAGATACAATACACATATACATTTGCATAATATTAGTGATAAGGTGTTGAAGCTGCTCTTGGAATTATGAGATGACCAGTCACTGACATAAGAAAAAGAAATTGTTATAAATAAATTATGTATATGGTGGATCACAATCACAAATCTTCTTCAAAAAGATAAGAAGGAGGTAGGAGAGGTATGTCAGAGTCATGTGAAGAGCATTCAAAGGTTATCCCTGCTATTGATAAAAGTAGTTACAAATCTGGGAGTTCAAAAATATTGAAGGTGCTGGAAAGTACATGGGATGATTTCTCCCTTGGGGCTATCATTAAAAAAATACTTTGATTTTTAGCTCAATGAAGCCTACTTCAGACTAATAACACTTTACTCCACTTAGTAGTGATAATTTGTTATCTGAAGATGAAAACTAATACAATAAAAGAAAATGTGGTCCCTTTCTTCCATTTATTTATTGACTTATTCATTCATTAACTTACTCATTTACTGTAGTTGAGTAACTTGATGAGCATTTATTATTTTTAGGAGTTAAAAATCAACATTATTTTCTATTTTGTTATTCAACTCATCCTAGATTTGGCCAATGGGAATTTCATCAAACTCACTCTTATGCACTTTGCCTCAACAAGAAGTCATCAAGTCACCATCTCAACAAGAAGTTGAGTGAGGTGATACAATTTGTATGGGCAGCTGTGGGCAAAGCTTAGGGGCATAGGTTGAAAGGCTGGTGCCAGGCTATCCTAAGAAAATAAAAAAACAAAGCTCTATCTCAAAAATAATTAAGACTAAAATATCTGGGAACATGACTTCAAGTCATATACCTGTTGCTTAGAAAACACAAAACTCTGCGTCCAAAAGCTATATTTGATTAACAAAGGAGAATAAAATGAATAGAGAAAAATTCCAAGACCAGGAAGCATTACAAACATAGTACTTCATGGATTTTCTAAAATGGAAAAACAGAGAAAAAAGATCTTCCAATAAGATAAAACAGAGACTAAGCAATCCAAACCTTCAATTCAGTCAGTCCACTCTTAATGGATAACTCCAGAATATAATCAGATAATTTCTGCGTCACTCTTTTTCATTTTTAGTGTTTCCAGGAAGAGAGTATTTGGGGTGTTCTTAAATGCCACATTTTTCTTTCAGAGAAGGGCAGGTTGCAAGAGACAGTGGAGACAGGGCTTAGCATTTTGCAAAACTCAGTTTGGAGCAAAGCACAGAAATGGAAAGTTTGGGCAGTGAATTTAGTCTGATGAGAGTAATGTAAGTGGAATGGAGGAAAATTAGAAGTGCGGCTTGGACCTAGACTGGTCTTGCTGTGTAAATGTTTAGAGTCTTATCATTTTCAAGTGTAATTTTTTTTAAACCATGCACTGTGTTTACTTGTAGATTTATAGGCACATTCTAATTACTGCAAATGAGGAAAACCTGCAACCTATGTTTCTTTGGGTTGGGCTTACTTAATATAATTTTTTCCAAGTCTTTCTATTTCCTTATGAATGGGGCAGTATTTTTTTTTCTGACTGAGGTATACAATTCCATTGCATAGATATATCTTTTCTTGATCCATTTGTGTACTGAAGGTTATATTGGTTGATTCTATATCTTGGCTATATTAAATAATGCTGCAATAAACATGGTTGCGTTGGTAGCTCTGGTGTGGCCTAGTTTGTGGTCAGTTGGATAAAAGCTCAGGAGTGGGTCCTGAGGACCTGAGGGCCAATAGAATAGAATAGAAGACCCAGATATGAACCAACAGACCTACAGCTACCTAAGGGAGCCCAAAACACAGGATGGAAAAAGACAGCCTTTTCAACAAATGGTGCTGGCAGAATTGGCTATATACATGCAGAAGACTGAAGCTAGAATTTATGTATCACTGTGTAGCAGAATCAATCCCAATGGATCAAAGACATCAATGTAAGATCAGATACCATGAAAATATTATAGGAAAGAATAGGGGCAACACTAGGGTTTCTAGACATTGGTCGCAACTTCCTAAGTAATGATTCCAGAATCAAAGAAAGGCTGGATAAATTGGATTGCATCAGACTGAAGAGTTTCTGTATGGCAAAGGACATAGCTAGCAAGATAAATAAAAAAACCCACAAAATGGGAGAAGATCTTTAATAGGTATGCATCAAACATAAGCCCAGTATCTAAAACATTCTTAGAGTTCAAAAATTAAACTCCCCCAAAACAAATCCTCAAAGAAACAATAACCAAATTAATAAATGGCTTAAAGGGAGGTTTCTCCAATAGACACATGAAGGAATTGCAACAATGATATTTTTTACAAGACACTATGTTGGAAATGAACTTTAAAACTTGGAGGGACAGAGTGGGGGAAGAAGGGGAGGGAAGGGATAGTAGGAGAAAAACAAAAGAGAGGGTAAAAAAATGCCTGACAAGAAATTTTCTCATTACCTTACTGATGTAACTGTAACCTCTCTGTACAGCATCTTTACAAGAAAATAAAAATTTTTTAAATGGGGAGAAAAATGAGGGAAGAGGTGACACTGTTCAAAAAGAAATGTATGCATCGCCTGACTTTCGTAATTTTAACCCCACTGTGCATTATTACCTTTATAAGAAAAATAAATAAAAAAGAAATGAAAATCAAAGCCACATTGAGATTCCAACTCACCCCAGTTAGAGTGGCCATTATCAAGAAAAGTAAAAATAGCAGATGTGGGGTGTTGTGGGGGGATGTGGCCTAAAGGGCATGCTACTACACTGTTGGTGAGAGTGTACACTTGTTCAACCACTCTGGAAAGCAGTATGGATATTCCTCAAAAGACTTAGCATAGAGCTACCCTGTGGCCCAACACATGCTTTTTCACCTGCAACTGGTTGATGCAGCCTGCACTTTGGATACTTATCCCTGCTTTGGACATTTTACCTGCATAAGTGGAGTTAACTGGAGAATAAAGTGAGAAACCAAAAACAAGGAAAGAAACCCAACACTCATCAAATTGGATTTTTCAGATACACGGTACAATATATACCATTGCTTGCAAGTGAGCTTGTCATTGTTGCTTGTTATCAAATTATCCTGACAGGAATCTCATTCACAATACAGTGCATCTCTGAGGGTTGTCAAACATGGATATAATGTTGTTTGTGTGGTGTGATAGGAAGATCTTTCCAGTAGAAATGCTGTTGAAATGTACAAGGTAAGAAGGAAAAAGATTGAGAACAAACCTAGAGCAAGAGAGATAGGGAAAGATGGTGACAAGGGGAGAGAGAAATGAAGAGAGAAAGGAGAGGAACTTTGAAGGTCATATAACACTTATTTATATGGGAGACAAATCCAAGCTTCAGACATGGTGAATACGGAAATACAGAGAAACAGAAACGGAAACAAGTTATCTTCAATATTGACAGCAGCCAGGTAAGACATATCGCTAGGTTCAATTTTTATACTTTATTATAAAGCTTATCCTCAGGAGCAATAGAGCATCCTAACATAGATTCCCAAGTAACTTATATATAAGAAGTACTGTTAAACATAGCCCTCACATGAGTCATGTTCCTTCTAGGAAAATACTGATCCCAAACTATCTGACGTGAAATAAAAATACAAAAAACATCATTATAAAAATGAATAAGCTAATAATGCACTCATACTTATTGAGTAGTTACCACATCAGTGAGTGTGTGATTAATTTAAATGTACAACCATGGGGCTGGGAAGGTGGCTTAGTGGTAGAGCGCTTGCCTTGCATGCATGAGGCCCTGGGTTCGATTCCCCAGCATCACGTAAGCAAAAAGAAAAAACCCGGAAGTGGCGCTGTGGCTCAAGTGGTAGAGCGCTAGCCTTGAGCTGAAGAGCTGAGGGACAGTGCCCAGGCCCAGAGTTCAGGCCCCACGACCGGACCCAAAATATAAAAAATAAAAAATAAATGTACCACTATATTCAACCTTTCTAAAAGTAACCTGCCAAAGACCTACAAAATATAAGTATGTCTGACTACACAGTTGCAGAAACTGTATTTTTTAAGAATGGAAATGTCCTCCATGCCTTTACCTCAGTTGAAATCTATTAATAACTGGTAATCCAAATTCAGCTCTCACAATTTATCTCCATGGTATTGGGTCTTCATATCTCAGCCTAATATCCATGACTTCCTAATCCCAAATAGCAACCGTTTCTACGGTCCTGCTTCTTTTTAATAGTCATTACTGACAAACTATTTTCTCTCTATGACAGGCAATGGATGCTGTGAGGCAGTGTGTGTGTGTGTGTGTGTGTGTGTGTGTGTGTGTGTGTGTGTGTGTGTGTGTGTATGTGTGTGTGTAGGGTGGGGACTCATCTTCAGAAATAAGACTGACAAAAAGAAGATGAGACTTGAACTGTTTTCAGTGTCTAGTGTCTGAATGAGGGAGGAGGATTTCAGCAATGGTTAGCAAAACAAGTTCACTTTTGCATAGGATCCCTACACCTCTTTGCAAAATGCTAGGTATATGATGGACGCCCCAACTTCAAGTGATCTACATAGAGGTTGTTGGTGATCAGCACAAGAGCTTTGTTGGTAAGTGTGAAAAATGAAAACAAAGCAAGAAATGGTCAAGGCGAGAATAAACCAGACAACTCAATTTCCTTCCACAGGGACTCAAGTATTTAAAATAAAAACAATTACTCATATACATAAAGCAGGTCAGCACATTTTTTCACAGAACAAGGGAAATGCACAACTCCTCAGAGGCAGTGGTATAAATATTTTAGCTGATAGTACATCCAGGACCAAGAAGGTAAAATAAACTAGATTTAAACAAACAATTTGACACAGAACTGCAAAAGGCATTTTGAAATTCTGCAAAATTGCAGATCCAATTTCTCTGGAATATACTTCAGCCTAGCAAAACCTTGACAATTATTCATGTTGGAGAACCAGGCCGAGACGCAGACAATGGGAAAACAAACACTCAATCATCAGGTTACAGAATGCCACAATGTCCAGAAAATGCCTATGTTTGCCTCTTTTTCCTCTGAAACCTGGAACAGGCCTCTTAATCCTTAAACCTCCAAATCCATATTTATATCTATATATTTTTATATAGATATAGATTCCATTAACAATAAACATGGGCTCATGGGGAAAGGCTAGAAAAAATGCACTGGTTATAATAAGTTTTTGCCTTCCTATTGCTAAGACAAGATTCTCTACAGTTGGGGACATTATTCATCATTTGCCTACTGATTTTGTTCGTTGTGAAGTTACTACGTGCTGTCTGTAAAGAACATTTCATTTGTTTGGCTGTTTTATTTGTAATAGGATCCTGCAAGAAGACTAGAGAACCATTCAGACTTGCTCCTGTGGTACAGCTTTTCTATGTTCTACGACCTCTCCTTGTCTTCTTGTCTTCAGGACACACTTCTGTGTACAACTTTGGGTGAGTCGGGCACACGAAGGTACCCCACTCTTTCTTAGCTTGTGTCCTTTAGTCTCACGTCTCCTTCCTGATGAATTTAAGCTCTGCTCATCATTCACACAGAGCTAGATGGTGATCCATAGCATACTATCTCTAGGATATGAAAATGGTCAACCACATCAGAAAGACCCTAAACAAGACTGTCTCAGCTCTCTGTTCTAGAGTTGACTGGTGGATGAAATATTTCTAAACTGTATATTTTTAAAAAATAATAAATCCTGCAGCATCATAAATTTTGTTCCTATGATGGCCACTTCTTTACAATTCCACTCTGAGTTTTGTCTTCTAGAAGATGAGAAGTGAATGTCTTACAGTCAATGATGCTGGCCTAATTCACAGATTATTTTGAATACATCTTGAATTACCAGTTAAAAAATTGGACTTTTAGTAGATTATGATTTTCATTTGCCTTGTGCTAGCTCACCGGTGGGACTGTTTCTATAAGTTCTTCATATTGAAAACACAATAGAAAACAGTGGGTTTTTCTAGACCTGGAGCTTGAGCTCTGGAGCTGGGGGCTATCTCTGTGCTCTTTTTTGCACAAGGCTAGCTCTCTATACTTGAGTCATAGTACCACTTCCAGGTTTTTCTGTTATTAACCGGAGATAAGAATCTCATGGACTTTTCTGCCTGGTTGCCTTTGCACTGTGACACTCAGCTCTCAGCTCCTGAGTTGCTAGGATTACAGGTTTGAGCCACCAGCACCTGGCTGGTTAACAGTTTTGGGATTTCAACTTCCTATTTCTTAATTAGTTGAACTAAACGTATAGTTTCTTAGTTAACATCTGAAGTTCTATGAATTTCATGAATTTTTCATAATTTTATAAATGGTAATGAAGGTGTTTGTCTCAGTTCCAGTGCATCTCTAGAGATGTTCTGGAGGTAATTAAATGAAAGCAGTGTCTCCAAGGACACCTTGGCCAATATCTAAGTTACGTCAACAACATTAGTTCGGATAGAAAGTCTCAGATTACTATATTCTATACTTAACACTGATCTATCTGGCAAGTGTTTTGGATTTGATACACATTGCAGATTTGTGATGTTCAGTGAAAGAGTTCTAAATCATAGCAATAGTTGTTCTGAGATATTGTTATATCTCTGACGTCAAAGATGACAGTCATCTTGGGTGTCTAAAGTTTAATATGGGCTTTGGTTTCTCGTTAGTTTATGTCACACAAAGTATACTTTCATCAGGTTTTCATTTTCTAGGGTTGTGTTAACAAAACAAGTGTAAAGTCAGTAATACAAGAAGAAAAAAGTCAAGCCAGGCTTAGTGGCACATGCCTGTAATCCTACCTACTTATGAGCTAGAGATGCAAGAAGCTGGACAAAGTTCATGAAGACCCTATCTCATCTATGAGAATGTTGAAAAGGGTGACATTGATCAAGATTCATTGTATTCATAAACTGCTTTGTTAAATGGCAATCTCTTTGTACAAATACTTAAGGATAATTTTTTAAAAATTCCTATTTAAAAAACGAACAAGTTAGATATGTTGGTTTATGCCTGTGGGTCCCAACTACTTGGGAGGTGGATGTAGGAGATTTTTGTCTGAGGCCAGCCTGAGCAAACTGACAGACTGTCAAAACAAACTAAAGCAGAAAAGATGGGGAACATGGCTCACTGTGTCATAAGCAAAGAAAATCACTGGTTAATCAAAGCACTTCACTGCCAGTCCTTCCTTCTAGTCAGAACCTCTTAGAAAGTCCAGTTCTGTCTACCAGATGCATGCCTTTATGCAATGTATTTAGCCTTTCTGACATTCAGGACAATTTTTTTCCTTGTCAGTAAGGGATAACAGAAGCTACCTTACATGGCATTGGAGAGTTGTTTTATTATTTTTAAGTAGAGTATATCTTTCCTTAAATGTATCCCCAACATCAAATATGGCATCTTGTGCATAGCAAGGGTGGAGTGTTTTTTCTGTGATTTCTTTTTTTCCTCATCATTGAAAGCCAGTTTTAGCTTTATAAACAAATACTAGCTCCAATATTCCATAGGATATCTACTGAAAGAATATTTAATACCTTTAAAGTTCCAATTACATAGCTATTTCTCTCCTCTTTTTCCCTCCATCCCTCCCTCTTCTCCCCCCCCCCTCTTTCTTTCCTCCCTCCCCCTCTTTGGTGGTCCTGGGGTTTGAACTCAGGGCCTGGGCAGCGTCCCTGGACCTCTTGGTACTCAAGGCTAGCGCTCTACCACTTGAGCCATAGTGCCACTTCCAGCTCTTTTGAGAAGTTTATTAGAGATAAGAGTCTCACAAAGTTTCCTTTCCTGGCTGGCTTTGAATCACAGTCCTCAGATCTCAACTTCCTTAGTAGCTAGGATTACAAGTGTGAGCCACTGGCACACACCATTGTCTCTTGGTATATATAATAAAATGACCCTGACATGAGACTCTATTGAGTTAGTGTATTCAGAAATACAACATTGATTTTTTCATTTGAAAACTATTGGTATTGGGAGATCACTCAGGTTAGCTAAGTTTTCCTTGTAACATTGACATCTAGACCTCAGAAAAGAGAGGGTGGAGGCTCCACTGTATGGAATATCTTCAGTGAAAGACATACCAGTCAATATTCTGTTTTTTTCTGAATAGTTCTTTTCTAGATAATTTTTTCTCTAGTCTTCCACTGGGAATCCAGCTGCTTTTAGCCTTATTTACCCTTCCTTCAGCCTGGAAATCTTATTCCTCTTTGTTTGTGGGTTTTGTTGTTTGCTTGTCATGTTGTTTAAGGGCTTTGAAGACATGCTCTTATTTAATCTCCTCTTTTCAGTGTTTTAGTGGTTATGCCTAAGTGACACACACAATTAGCAAAGACCTCAGTTAATCAAAATCTGCATTCCCATGTTGAACAAGCCACGAACATTAAAACTGTTTTACTTTTAACTGCTCCTTAATACATGTGCTATTTGTTCTATGATATTTAAGTGGTGTCTTGGGTTGTTTTCATTTTTAATCTCAAATTAGGCACCATTAATTCTTGTTCAGAGAATATATGTTTGAACACACTCAAATGCCTATGGTGTCTTTACATCATTGGCTTTACCTCTTGGATTTTCTCCTTAGGAATACCTTTTATGAGAATCTATTCACACCCCATTTAGTATTTATGTGCACAACTGTTTTTACTTCAGCCTTAGTATTGAAAGGTAACTTCATGGGTTTCACAGACTTGCCTTATTTTCCAATACTTTCAAAGTATTTCCCCATCTTATTAAATCATTCTCAATCTACTAGTGTTCTATTATATCAGTGTGGTTTATATGCAGTCATTCAAACATTTTATGATTCATTTTATTTTTTAAAGTATTTTATGGAGGCAATAAAAACCATAGGCAAAAACTCTGGATTGGGGCACTAAGAAAGCTGAGTTTTGGCCTCTGGATTGCCATTTATAAAGCAGGTGACTTTGACATGGTTCATATCATCTGATCCTATTTGTTTTCTCTGTGAACCAGGTTGTAAATATCTTTTGAAAGAGCTGTAATAAAGTCAAATTATGTTGATTAGTATAAAATGGAGGATATTGATACTTCCTTGGAAAAACCTTGCAGGTTGTGTTATACTTGTTTTATAGTTTCTCAGCCAATGTTAAAATCTTGCATAGTATTCAATAAACATCAAGGATTTACCTTTCAAGGATCTCTTAAATAGTTAAAAATAGCAATCCTCAAAAAATGTATAAAACAAAAAAAAATATCAATCCTCATACCCTGTTAGTATGAATGTAAACTAGTACAACCACAACGGAAATAAATATGAAAGGTTCCTCAAAAACATGAAAATACATCTATCATATTATTCTTGGGCACATATCCAAAGAAATATAAATTAATATGAGTATTTGCACACCCATTTTTTTTTTTTTGTCGGCCGTGGGGCTTGAACTCTGGGCCTGGGCACTGTCCCTCAGCTCTTCAGCTCAAGGCGAGCGCTCTACCACTTGAGCTACAGCGCCACTTCTGGTTTTCTGGTGGTTTATTGGAGATAGGAGTCTCATGGTCTCTCCTGCCCGGGCTGGCTTTGAACCGCGATCCTCAGATCTCAGCCTCCTGAGTAGCTAGGATTACAGGCTTGAGCCACCAGTGCCCAGCACTGCACACCCATATTTATTGGGTGTTGTTCACAATATCCAAGCTGTGAAATTACCGAAGGTGCTCAACAAATGATAAATTCATTTTGAAAAAAGGTGTAAGTATACCATGGGGTTTTATTTAGCCACAATGTAAAAATGAATGTCCAAGAAAGTGGATGGAAGGAGGTATCATCATGTGAGTGAAATAGGCCAAGATCAAAAAGCTAACTCTCTCATTTTCACTCTTTGAATGATCTAGAGATAAATGATGATGATGGTGGTGGTGATTACAGTACTAACATTGGGACATAGTATAAAGAGTACCGGGAAGGTTCAGCAGTAGGGGAAGGAAAAAGTAAAAGACAATAAGGGAGAAAACAGGAGCCAAGTGTGTTACACATATGTGACGTGATGTGTGTTCTGTGTAGCAAAATACAACATTTCAAACATTATTTGAGAAAGTGGAGAGGAGGGAAGATGAGTATAATAATACAATGGAGTATATGAACTTGTTCAGAGTACACTATACACATCTGTAGAATAAGTACAAGCAACCGTGCCCATATTATTAACAAGTGTTAGTTCAAATACAAAATCAAATTTAAAAAAATATAAAACAATTTCCACTCTAAAGTCTCTGGGGATTCTTGATCTAAGAGGCCAGGAAAGTACGAATCCATGGAATGTTCGGAGCAGTGCAAGACCTGGTGTTTTTGAGTAAGGACATCTGTCAGCTATTGGCTAACCTTTGGCATGGAAAATTACCCAGGAGTACGCTAAAAACACAACATGAATACATTAGGTCGTGTTATAAATATTAGATAAAATAAACAAGCTGCTCTTTTTGCAAGACCATTTTTAGTGCTTTCATAAATCACAACATGCATTTATTATTTTTAAATTTAGAAAGTGCAACACCCTCTTGGATTTGGGCAGGAATGATACAAAAAATGGTAGTGATTAATGCTGTAATTGCAGCTTAAATGTCTACAAATTCTTAACTCCTGAAGGGGTTAAAAAATGTGTCTTGGTTTTCATTGACAGATATTTTACCTAACAGTTACTTCAAAGAGCTATAAGGGTAGAAGTCAGATGCTCATAACTGAGCTTTAATAGAGACCAGAAAGAAAACTATCAAGTAGACCCAAAGAGAGGTAGAAGGCAGAAATTTGGAATCAACATATAACCATCTTTGGAATCCTAGCATCATTCTCGTGTTTCCAGATGAATAATTTCTCTGTGCTTGTAAAACATAGAACCATGTGTATTTAAGGGTTGAAAATGACTCTTAGAAGTAATACCATTCAAACTTCTCTTTCAAACAGAGAAGTGCAACCCAGTACTGAAAGTGAGCTTTTCTAAGCTGTATAATACATTGACTTTGAAGCTGGGAGAAGGACCCTAGATCTTCTGGTGATCCGTTGTCTTTAGCATTCTACATAAATTACAGATCTTTATGAACAGTACCACTCTTAGTGAATTAAACTCTTTGAAGGTTGGTGCAAAAAATTAGGAACTAGCTGGGCACCAGTGGCTCACGCCCATAATCCTAGCTACTCAGTAGGCTGAGATCTGAGGATCGAGGTTCAAAGCCAGCCTGGCAGGAAAGTCCATGAGACTCTTATCTCCAATGAACCACTCAGAAAACCGGAAGTGGTGCAGTGGCCCAAGTGGTAGAGCTCTAGCCTTGGAGCTGAAGAGCTCAGGGACAGTGTTCAAGCCCAGAGTTCAAGCTCCATGACCAACAAAAAAAGGAAACAATTCAATAATTCTTTTAATATTCATAAGAAACAATATACCTACTTAATGTCAGAGATAACAGGATGATACTCCACTCTGAAGGATGGAGTAAAATTATCTATAATTTGTTTAGCTTTTGCTGTACTACTAAGTATTATTTTGAGTACTTTGCACACAAAGTCAAGGCAAATACATGTACTTATAAATATGTGAATATCTACCATATATAAAAATATAAAACAGTAAAATATGTATATTGCACAGCAATATACATAGTATAATATGCACAAAATACCTAGTATAATGTGTGTATATCTACACTTAAAGTTGACATATTTAATAATGTTTACAACTATCTTGAAAATAGAAGTCACATACTTAACATTTATAACACACTTTCAGAATTAAGTAGTTTTACCATTCTATTAAATTTTTGTTATTTTGTTGACTATATATACTGGCAAAAAGTATAATATAGAGGCAGCTGTGGTGGCTCATGATTGTAATCCCAGAAATGTGTGAAGTATTGGGAATGCAGTTCAGGGTTGCCTTAGGAGAAAAGCATAAGACCTACTTGAGATGTAATTAAATCAAAAGGGGCTGGGAACATGGTTCAACTTATAGAGAACTTGCTTAGAAAACACAACCCCTAAGTTCATTCTCCAATACAGCTTCCACAATAGAAATAATACAGAGGAATCCCATGTACACTCTACATACTTTCCTTTAATAATAGAAGTTTGCAATACCACAGTTGTATTTGTATTAAAAGACTCTATCTATTTTGTTCAGATTATCAAAGATTTTCATATATATACTTGTGCATGTGTGTATGCATGTATGTTTACCTACATGTAATATTGTCACACATGTAGTGTTATTTATTCATCATGGTCCAGAAATCAAGCAAGTTTACCACCATCAGGGTCACTCTGTGTGTGTGTGTGTGTGTGTGTGTGTGTGTGTGTGTGTGTGTGTGTGTGTGGTCTTTTAATGAACACATTCACATTCTTCCCCATGATCCCATTCCTCATTCCTGACAGTCATCCATCATTTCTTCATCTCTTGCATTTTGTCATTTCATAGACTTGTATACCACGCTATATTTGACAGTGAGCTGTTCTTTGACATTTATACAAGTTGTACCAACAGTTCATTTTTATTATTGAGTAATCCTCCATGGCATTGATGTACCACAGTATGTTTATCCAATCTTCATTAAATCCATCTGGATTGTTTTTCCATTACAGCTATTGCAAATAAGAATGTTATGAACACTCATGTACAGGTTTATACGAGAAAGTTTCTACACTTAGGCTTAAATGTCCAAAGGTACAATTTCTGAGTCATATGGCAATCACTTATTCAGCTCAAGAAGAAAATGCAAACTTTTCCAGAGGAGCTGGAAAATTTTAGATTTTTACCAGCCATAGATGAGTGGCCAGTTTCTTGAAACTTTACTGGTATTTGCTATTTATTATTTATTTTGATAGCACTTTTTATCTAATCACATTATTGTATATTCATATAATGCCCTTATATTAACTTATTGCCCTATTATATTGAATCCTCCCTCCTACCTCTCTCCCAACTCGAATTGTCAACCTAGGGATCAGAACTCTTCCTCTTTCTGTCTCTACCCACTTCTTGTGCCCCACTTCTCTTTGTCTCTTCTCTTATTTCTCTATGTCTTTTCTTTTCTATTTTTTTGGCATTCTTCTCCTCTTCACTTCTATCTCTTATCTTTTCCTTATCTTTCATTTTCTTTTGAAACTTTTAGGAAGGATATAAGTAGGAAGAAATATTGGCTTGCTAGGACTATTTTAACAAACATCACCAATCAATATCTTCTCACAAAATTTATCCTCTTACAAAGTCAGAAAGCCTAAAATCTAGCCTGAAGACTGAAATCAAGGTGTAGGCATGAGATGTAAACAGAGTTGATTCCTTCTGAGGTCTGTGAGGGGCTGGATCTGTTCAAAGGCTAACATCTGTGCCCCTTCACATCCTCTTCCCTCTACTAATTTATCTGTGTTCCAACTTCCTCTTCTTATGAGGATATCAGTCCTAATCAATTAGGAGAAGAAAAATGAATAACCTCAATTGAGAAGACCCTGTCTCTCAATCAGATTACACTGACAGGTACAGTAGCTAGGAATTTAGCTTATAATAGGGTTCAACCTAGAACGTACAGATTCCTCATGCTCATCTCCTCCTTTTCTACACCATCATTATTCATGTTTTATTAAACCATTTTTAACCAAGAGTAAATGTAATGACTCCATGACTATTCTCAGTGAATGTTTCTTCCAGAGACAGACATTTTTTTTAACATCACCACCATACAGGCCTCCAAAGCAGAAAAACAACCTTGATGCATGGACAGTACCCTCTCTACACCCAACATGAATGTTCCCAACTCTAACTGTGGCACCCATCTCTACACTCCATGCACATGTTACCCAATGCAAATGCCAAGTCCCGTTCTGGGAAAGGGTATTTCTCAAGATGTGTGTATCATTTTGATTTTTAGGTATTATCACTCTTCTCCCCTTTTTAATAGATTTCAGCTTTTCTCTGTTCTTGAAAGTCTTTAAGAGTATGACCCATTTATGTTTTTATAGAATAGCTTTCAAGTGAAACCTGCCTGTCTGTTGTCATGACTTAATATAAGCCAAGCATTCTTGGTGGGAGAACTATATTTTTAAACTGTACTCTTCTCAGCAAGTCACATCGGGAGACTCATGATGTGACAAGTAACCAGAGTTCATTCTTCTGCATGGATCACCTGGTTATGTTACTGATGGACAACTATCTTCATAGTTAAGTGGAATTTTCTGTTAAGTGATGTGTGTTTGGGGACAGGAACGGAATTCCCCCTTAAGTCTGTTTTTTTTAATACTGTATTTTTTTATTATGAAAATACCGTACAGAGGGTTACAATTACACAAAATCTCAAGTCTGTTTTTTGCCTGAACTCTACTTACTCATGACTCCTGTAAACTAAAAAAAGCTACGATCTGTTAGAAATCCTAATAAATACCCATTTGCTGGAACAGGAATTTGCACTTGCATATGTATATATGTGAATGTAGGTGAACCTATGTGTGTACATTTTTATATGCAATGATGATTGCAAATTGGTGATCTTTCTATTTCCATTATGGGTTCTACATTTACATGGGGGCAAATTCCTTTCATTCATTTGTTGATATGGTTTTTTGCTGGTTTGTTTAGATCACTGGGAACTCAACAAATTCCTCCTAATTTAATGCATTATTGCAAGTTATTATTGATATTTAGTTTAATGCTTAATGAATCCCATTTGGGGGCCATTAATGATAGTTTCAAACTGACCTTCATGATTTTTTTGACATAGTTTATATTTTATTATAGTTCATTATTCTTTGGCCATTTTATTACATGTCCTCACATTATCTTATTGTTTTCCCACACTCCATATGCCATTTCTCTAAGGATTTTTCAGTCCTGTTTTTGAAAGAATATATCTAGAAGCCAGAAGTATGTGAATGTTCGGTGTGCTCAGCACTATTGCTTTGTTTGGAGGAAGTACCTACCAGTGAACGAAGGTAGGAGAAACATGTATAGAAATGTACACACATAGGTTCACCTACATTCACGTATGTTCCTATTGACTATGATGTTAACTCATAAGAAAGATTCTCATGGCTGCCTTAAGGGTTTACAGTTGGTGATGACTCTTGCCATTGATATAAATTATGTGCCTTTTCTTTTGAATCTCACTAACCTGTGTGACTCATAAGTGAAGACAACAGTGATGCTACTTGGGTATGGAGTTGGGGTTAGAGCAAAGTATGTAATTTCAACTTGGTTCACAGGAATGCAATCCAAGAGGATCATCTCCCCTCAGGACTCCAGATGGCTCCAGCTGCTTTCCATGGTGTCCCCTGGCCATCAAGTTTTCGAGCTGAGGCCAGGTTATCTTGGGGAAAAGTCAGTCTCTGCTTGTGGTCTTTTCCTGGATCATTGATCCATACCATATGTAAGCAGAAAAAGTGATAATTCTGTGCCGGTAGATTTTGAGATAATGTATTATGAATAATGAACAAAACTCCCAATTCAATCAATGTGCGTTCTAGACATCTTAATTTTTTTAAATGTTGGACAATCATTTTTCCCACAGTGAGAAACTGAATCTCACTATTTTCCAATTATTTACACATTAGCTTCATCATTTGACTTATTTGGCTTAGTGTAAATTATCTTCCAAACATGCTGACTTCATCTTCTTCTGTCTTTTTAGTGTCTTGTCTGATGCCCTATTGCTTTGTGTCCCCAACCACCACTGTTCACATATATCAATAACTCTTGTCCAGCTACATATACCGACTTCTCTGTGTAGAAAAGGAAATGGGAAGAAAAGTAAGAGTAAAGGTGGTTAAAAACTCTGTTGGTCCTTTTATTTTGTTAGAGCAGCAAAGCAATCTCAAGACCAGAGTTGGACAACGGCTGGCAAATTACAACTCTACAGACATGGCTGTACACCCTTGTATAAGTCTGATTCAGCCAAGGAAAATTAACTGAGAATCTCAATCAGAGGTGAGTTTCTCTATGCATTTTTTCAAGCAAGGCCCTCTATCCTTTGGCTTTAGCTGCTTGGCTACTTGAGGGTCTGCTATGCATTTTACTAATATTCGGTTCCATCAAATGCCTCCCCATCACTGTCTGGGGGGGTGGTTCTGTTTGCTCAATTGGTTTCACACTGAGGATAGGGAAAAGTAGAATGTGAATGTAGTGCATCCTTCCTGAATAACCTTTCAAAATACCTGAATGAGGCTTCTTGAGGAACTGTGGGTTGCATAATAGTGCCTGGGAATGAGTGCCAGAGGAATTCTGTTCTATTACGCACAAAATGATCCTGTTTTTACAACCTTAAGAGCAGCTCTTAGGATACGTACGCACTTGGAAATGAAAAGTGTTGTTTATCAAGTGTGTAGTCTTTCTTTTTAATGCAATATTTAACTGAATTTCAATCCCAGTTTCTGTTTAGGAGTTCCATAATACTGGTCAAATCATTTCCTTATCCCCAGCTTCAAATTCATATGGAACAAAATAAGGAAACGAGAGAATTGGTACCTGCAGAAAATGGCAAGTGTTCTTAGACCTTCTAGGGAAGTTTCTTTGCAAAGAAAGGCTCTTCATTCAATCACTTTGGTCATTGTATCCTTATGAGTTCTGTGCCTCCTTCATTTGTGTTTATGGGCATTTTTCATCGGATGTCAACTCCAGAGGTTTAGATTCTCTCCATGTCCTTCCCAGGGTTTGTCTTTATATACAATCTTCCCAACTGACAACCTCTGCTACCCTTGTATCTATGACAAGAGACTACAATAACTTGTATTTTCAAGTAAGAATATCAATTAAAATGTCCAGTGAAACTTTAAAAGAAAAATACAGATTTCCCTAGTGTCATCTTATAGAATTAGCCTGCAGTATGCACAGCTGGAACATGCTTATCTTTTATGTCCAAAAGTGCTAATGAAATTTAAGATGTAGTCACCCCATTAACACCCATTACATGATCCAGAAAACAGCCTTAAAGAGATGCATGCCATAGTAACTAAAGATTTTGTCTGGGGAGTCAGATATATATAAGTTCCAATGTCCCCATCTCCATGTCCTTACCTGGGTGAGGTTTAAATCTAACCATCTATCAGGCTGGGAAGGTGGCTCAGTGGTAGAGTGTTTGCCTTGCATGCATGAGGTCCTAGATTCGATTCCTTAGCACCACAAAGCAGAAAAAGCTGGAAGTGGTGCTGTGGCTCAAGTGGTAGAGCATTAGCCTTGAGCTGAAGAGCTGAGGGACAGTGCCCAGGCCCAGGGTTCAGGCCCTACACCCGACAAAGAAAACAAAACAACAACAAAAAACTATCTTTTAACATTTTCTGAGAGATGAAGTTAGCAACACTAAGATTCATCAATATGTTTTAGGCTAGCTGAGACTCTTCCACCAAAACAAGTAACAACAATAAACATGCACATGCACGCACACACACACACACACACACACACACACACACACACACACACACACACACACACAAGTGGCTCAATCTCCAGTGTGGTCCAATATGGTAGAAGTCTAGGGTTCTTCTCACCATGTATGTGACTCTTAGAAGATGCTTAGTTTCCCTTTGGATCTGTTTCTCTTCACTCCCTCTTCCCATCACTGCATTACTTTCAGGACCATTTCTGCTTCAGTTGATAAAACAGTGACAGCAAAATTACTCCATGTTCCAATAAATTGGGCAAACTGGACTGTGAATTTAGGAGGTTTTCCCAGAAGGCTGAGCTCTATCTCTTCATAGTCCTAAGTCTCTTGTCTTTCTTTTCTTCCAGTTACATTCTCCATCCTACAAAATCACCAGCGCAGGATATTACAACTGCTTTTCAGATTGTGATACTATGCAAGTTTATCCAAAAGCACTCAACTTTCAGAACAATAGAGAATGTCCTGTGTCCCCCATACTTTGAACATAGTTGTGGGATAAGAATTGCAAGCAGACAGTCATGGCTCATTTTCTGCCTTGCTTCTGCTCTTGCTACACATGTTAGGCACTTACTTAATGGAGAAGTGACTCCTCTAACATCTGCATCATGTGTGACACAGATTCTCACATGCAGCTCAGCCACTCTCTCTTCCTTGAGCTGTTGTTTCTACTGTGTCTGAAAAGGCAGTCAGCTACATCTAGGGCAAACCAGCCAGCATCCACCACAATGTTTGCATCCAACTTAGTATGTAAATTCAAACATAGCCAGAGAAGGACATCTGAGTTTCAGGAGTCCAAATGTCTAAAATCTGATTCTAAAATTGTAACAGTAGTAAAATGACAACCAGGCACTTCCTGTACAGTATCTTTAATTTTTATTTGCTTCTCTCTGTACTCCTCAGAAGGAAACTGAGGCTCGGAGATTTAAGTACCTGAGTTGAGATTTTAATTCAGATTATGATACTATAAAAAAAAAAAAACCTTAGTTCATATACTATGTCATCACATGTGTATCTATAAACTCAAACAAAAATGTTTAATGCGGGCTTTCTAAAACATAAACTGGTCTAAAATAACTATCATACAGCACACATGGATCTGAAGATACAGTGCTTATAAATCAATTATATTTTATTTTATTGTCAAACACTAGAATCCAGCCCTATATAGCATATATTGCAATCCCTTTTCGAAACAGCTCATTTTACAAAAGAGATGCATGATTCAATTTCTCACAGTCTCATAATGACTAATTGTGTAATACGACTGATTAATTTTATAAATTCATCAGGATAAATGGCAGGACAAATAGTACCTTGGACAAAATATAGGTGATTCACCTGTTTGAGGCTTCGTGACCCAAGGAGACAGATATAAATATTTGTGGCAACTTCTGTCTTAATAATTCTTAATGCCAATTTGGAAAAAGAAATAGAGAGAGAGGCATAAATGGGTATGATACATGGAAACATATTACAGAAAAGCCTGTCACAGATAGAACTGACATTTATATATTACTTTATAGCCCATAAAATACACATTTACTGGCCCATTTCTTACTCATAACAATCTTATGAGGAAAATCTTATTATCATCATTTAATAGTTGAGAGAATTTCGACTCAAAAGCCAGGCAGGATTGCTCAAAATGATACAGTCAGAACAAGCAGACAGAGTCAGGAGTTAAGAGTCTCTTGTGTCTCAATTTCATGCTTTTACTATTATATAACATTAGAGGAATGCAGATGAATAAACATTATAAAGTTTTGCTGTGATGTATGGAAGTTTTGATAGATCAAATCAGAGTTTGATCAATCGTGGGGAAAAAACAAACCATCTTCAGGAATTGAAGATCAACCATTTCTTTTTTCAGTTGTGGTTTCTAAAGTTCTCACAGTGTGGCATATAAATGTGATTGGCTGTGTGTGAATGAAGGAGGGACAAGTTTCAAATGGTGTGGACTTTCAGGGAAGAGAGTAATTAGGGAAGCATGAACTCTGACCATTTTTAGGTCCATCAGGAAGAATAGGCAACCAAGGTTTATTTCTAAGTTTACCTAAGTCTTGTATTGTTAGATGATTTCATTAGCAAATTCCTGGATGCGAGGCACATGCATCCTAAATTTTAGAGATCTGTGACAGACTTGTGAAAACACAGGTGGCGCTTCTTCCCTCTCACCCAGTGGTTTTTATGCCCTTGTATCTTATACTGGCACCTTCTTATCTAACATAGTCTTTATTTAGTTACTTTTTTAAAAAATCAAAGATAAGACCTATTGGATACTAAAGCCAACAGTATCTAGATGCTTGGTGAAATCCATTTCTCATTTCCAAATTTTCTTCTCCTTTTTTTTTTTTCTTGGTGTGGGGTGGGATGAGGACAAAAGAGTTTATTATGTTGCCAAGAGTTGATTTTGAAAGCTTAGGCTCAGATAATCCTTCAACTGTTTCCTTTAGTATATTTTCTGGCATTAAAATACCTTTTTTAGGCCCTTGATGCATACAAATAGTATATATAAAGTTTATGTATGTATAACTCACAAAAGACATACTCAGCACTTTAGAACTCAATACCTAACCCATTAAATGTGCCTCTCGATCCATATCTGTCTCTAGCCTCCATCCTTTTGCAGCCTAGTGACTTAATTTTTATCCAGGTAATATGTGAAAAGGTCTTTAACATCCTATTGGTGTTATGACACTTAACAAAGAAAGCCATCTTTTGTCCCTTCACAATGATTCCTGTTTCCATGATGCATTCAATCTTAACATTTTGGATATTCATCTTCCTTTTTCTCAATTATGCATATATGTGTTATACGTATTATATGGGTGCATATTCTAATGCAGAGATAGTATACATATATAAAGTAAAACATTGTTTTATACATTTTAGCCATGTGTGGGGAAGATGTGGCTGCTAGGTTGTAATGTGCCCCGGGACACTTTTTATTCCCTTAACTTTTTGGGAGAGTTCTATCATATTTTTAAATTGAATCAACATTCGAGACATTTATTATTAGGCAGTGTAAATATTTTCAGAGCTGAGCCATAAAACATGACATAATTTTTTCCTTTCTTTCTATTAATTTTCTTCCTCTTGAATTCAACATAGCCTCATTAATCCATTTGTTCAGGGATTTATTTCCTAAGTCTGAAAATATTTACCAGAACAATACTACTTCTCTTATTATGTCTAAGAACTATTTCTATGGTATAAAAATGCATCTGTACATGTACCTATGTATCTATTTATCCATCATCTATCTCTCTATCATATAAAGTATGTATAAATATAAGTGTATATGTATATATATAAACATATGATCATCAATCTCTCTACCTCTTATGTGTCCATATATCATCTATTTGTAGATCTTTCTCCTGGGGACCACTATCCTCAGGTTCCAAATTAATTGCTTTTTAGTCTTTCAAACAATTCTTGGTTCTGAATTATTTTTTCTTTGTTTTCCCAGAACAAGCTACTGTTCTCTGATTTTCATCCTTTACTAGTTTACATTGTGGCTCCTTGTTTTATTGAGATATATTTAGGTAATGAGTAAAGTTTTCCATGCTGAAATATCAACCTGTCTTTATTTCACCCCTGTATGAACAAGAACTTTGATACTATTTGTCCTTAATTTTACAATTTTAAAGATATGTCTTTCGTTTTCATCTAGCATCTGGGGTCCTGTTGAGAATAGTGATGCCATTTCCATCTTCAGTACTTGGTGCATGAGTCCCTTCTTATTTCCTCTTCTCTGAAAAAAAAATCTTATGGTCTTCCAGTATCCTCAGTGTTTAGAAATTAAATTCTGGCATAATTTTACTTTTGTTTATATAAATCATGATGCCATTGTTTCCTCCCACCCTTTGGGATATTGGTCTTTGAACTCAAGGCCTCATGCTTACTAATCAGTTGCTCTATCATTGATCCATGCCTACAACCTCTTTGTCTTCATTATAGAAGTATTGCTAGTTTTTCTGGGCTTTCTATTCAGTCCTCTAGTATTAAAACATCTTTTATCATTTTTTCAGAATATTTACCTTTTTCTTCTACTTTCTAAAATATTCTCTCAATATAATTTTAATTCAATTTGAAAGTATTTTTGAGGGGCCAACACAAAGTTAATTCCTAGTGACTTTTATTTTCCATTCTCAGATTATGCCAATTTATAACATTATATTCCTGTTTTGTGGATATAAAATTTCATTTAGCATTAATTAAATACTTCTGCTTACAGTTTTACATTGTAAGTTTTGCCTTTCCTGAAGTCTTTCTTAAAATGCCTCAGAACACTGTTATTTGTTTATATTTACAAATAAAAGATAAAATAACTAGAGCATAGTCCTGTTTGTTGACAGCCTCCATATATGGTGATCTATGCTCTTAAGGTCATGACCCTGTGATTGTTTTATTGGTCTAATCAGTATGATGGAGATAAAATCTCCACCATCACAATATTCTGCATGTATTTATTAGGAAAAGAGGGAAGGTGGGGAGTATCTAGCTACCTTTCACCCAATTTCATTTATTTTCAAAGTGAAATTTCATTTTAGCTTTTGCTTGCTTGGCCTCTGCATTTTACAGTACTTTTTAAAAATAAATGATCATTTTGCCTCCTTCCTGAATCATGAATGGGGATTGCTAATGAATCTGTTACAATCCTCATTGTAGCCCCATACTTTCCCAATTTCCTAGTACCTTCTTCTTTTGCTTTCCTTCTCAAAATTCTATAGTGCAAATAAACTTGGTTTTTTAATTAGAATTCCTTTTGAAAGACACTTGGGTTTAAGGATTTTCTAGTCTGTTAGATCAGTTACTACTTACCCCATCTGCTTTCCATCTTCCAAAGATTTGTTAATGCTTCTTTTTCAGTTCATCTTGTTTCTGGTTTTCTTCATCCTCATGAATTTATACACTTTAATTTCATTATTATAATTTTCATGGTGATTCAGAAGGAAACCAAGAAAAACACATGTCTTAAGTTGCCATTTTAGCTGGAATTCTGTCCTATATTGACATATTATGAATTTGTATAAGGCAAATTACATGAGTAAAGGCTATTTAAATAATATGACTATAGACTAGGATAATAGAAAAGAATCATCAGAATGCAACAAAAAAATACTGAAATGTGTTGCTTTACTATTCTTCTTTATAGGAAATATTCTGTACAGGCATTTTTTAAAAAAAAAAATCTCGTGTGCCTTTTCAACAACGCTTAACTAAAGTATTCTTTGAAAAGAGCACCCGACTTCACAAAAATGCTTGTTGAGTTGTTGTTGTTGTTGTTGTTTTTTCAGGTAAGGGGTAGGTTTATTCATCATTCCTGGCTGGCACCAGGCCATCTTGGACCCCCACGAGGCGGGGAAAGGCCTGAGAAAGAAAGCATCTGGGCCTGGGCTAGGCCTTATCTAGGGTATGGGCGGAGAAAGGTGTGGCCACATCAAATTCAGATGTGACCTCAGCGGATGCAGATGTGACCTCTTCCAGGTGTGCCAGTTGCCTAGGTAACGCAGGTACTGGGTGGAGACTTTGCTGCGAGGAGGGTGGAGTCTGCTCGCCATCCAGGAGTGGACCTTACATTCCAGCCTTACATTCCAATCATGAAATAGGACGAGGATTCTCTCTGGCTACTACAAAAGGGGTAAAAGGCTGGAATTTGGTTCCCTCCCGGAGAAGGCAGTGAGCAGCAGCTGTCCCTTGGTGGCATGAGTCCTTAGCTGAAGTCTAGAGAAGTCTCATGAGGCATTGAGGGGCTGGGAAAAAAATACTAGAGAGCAAATAAATGGCAATAGGAAGGACTTGGGGCTGAAAATGTTGGTAGAAATGTCCCTAGCTACTTCTGACATCTGGTGACTAGATAGAGGAGAAGTCAGGTGACAAAGGAAAGATAGACAGGTAAGGACATTAGATGGGCAGGCTTCTTACTTGTACTGACCTCCCAGCTCTGGTTAATTTTGAAAGGGCAGGCACAAAGTAGCTGATGTGACATCATCTCCTCTTACTCCTCTCCATGTTCCCTTGTTCCCCAGACTGGCTGAGTCTAGGTGCTCGTTGCTGGGATGGCTTGTCCCAGTTGGTATTCAAGGAGGTTTGAACTCAAGGTGTGGGCACTGTCCCTGAGCACTTCTGCTCAAGGCTAGTGCTCTACCATGTTGAGTTACAGTACCACTTCCAATGTTTGGCTGGTTAGAGATAAGAGTCTTGAGCCATGCTTCCAGCCTGGCTCTTTGCAGTTAGTTGGGATATGGAGTCTTAGGAATTTTTCAGCCCAGACTGACTTTGAACTGCAGTCTTTGCCACAAAAGCCCTTTATTATTTCCAATTAAAGCAACAAGGAGATCAAGTAGAATAAGTAGAGCTTACCTGCTCCTTATCAAGAATTGACCGACAAATATTCTGGAATGACAAAACTTCTTAGATGTGAGAATCTTAGCACAGATATACCCAGTATTTTAGAACCACATAGTCAGTAGTAGAATACACAACACAAAACACAAAAGGCAAAACTCAAAACCTAAAATTTTGACAACGTTTAGACATCTTTGCTAACAAAGCACATCATATGGTTGGGCCTCAGTTACCAGGGCCTGTGAAAAGAGCAACTTGTTAGCAAGGCACCTTAGAATAGCTGGATGGAGTAGTAAGCTTGGTGGAAGGTTAAGGGTCAGATGGGGCCAAACCCTTAACCCACCATGTGGCCAAGATGGTGAATTCAAGATGGAGAATTTCTGAAAAATGCAAAGAAACCCTGAACAAATAGATCAAGCCTACATTGGCTAGCCTTTGAGAGGGAACCTAGAGGGGGGTCCCTGGGACCCAGCCTGCATTGCACTCTTCAAGGCACAAGCCAAAATGTAGAAAAGAGAAATGGAAAGTAGGGAAAGTTGGACATGAATGGCAAAGAGAGAAAGCAAAGAGAGCCTGAAAGTAAACAGACTTCTGACCATTTACCATTGCAGTAGCAAAAACTGTCTACATCTGAGAATGGCATAAAAATGAGGCACTCTGGCTTTCCGGGGAGCACAGGAGGCATTTCAAAGGGGTTTCATGGCTCAAGAGTGACTCGCAGCACCCCATTAAATGAGTAGGAGAGTCAGTCTGGTGAGTGAAGGAGAGTGACCAGGCAGAAGCGGCGTCCCGACTTCCCCCAGAGCCCTCTAGAGAGAAATGGCCAAGCCCCCAAAACCAAGCATCCTCGGCTTCAGAGGTGACTGGCCTTTCCACTAAAGGCCGTAGGAGCTTTCTGGCATGGCACCACATCTGGACAGAGACTGAGCAACAGAGAACCGTGGAGAGTATTTTCACTCACCAGAGTAGAGAAGTGGTGTGGACGTGGATGTGAAGGCCAGCAATGGTATCGATGCGCTGTGTCCACAGCAGACAGACGGGTGCGCAAAAGACCGTCAGAACTGTGGGTATTCCTCAGAGCGAAAAGGGAAGAACAAACAAAAAAAAGAAAAAAGAGGAAAAAACCCACAGAGGAATCCCACCTATCCTGACTTTAAGCCCTTTATCCTAGTCATGGCACCATTTACGTTAGGTTTTTAAAAAGAGGTCGCCGAGTAAGAACAGCACCACACATGTGGTATTCAGGTAAGGAGTAGGTTATTCATCATTCTGGCTGGCACCAGACCATCTTGGCCCTCCACGTGGTGGGTAAAGGCCTGGGAAAGAGAGCTGGGAAAGAGGTGGGAAAGAGATAACTGGGAAAGAGGTGGAAAAGAGCGCTTGGTGAGTTTTATATCAGTGGCACTTCAGGGGGTCTTAGGGACCCTCTGGAATTGCAGATTTTTCTGAATAAATGGCTTTGAGGTTGCAACAGACAGGATGAATGAGAATTAATCAGTGTAACTTAATTGTGTGTCTGTGTGAGAGAGAGAGAGAAAGAGAGAGAGAAAGGAAGAAAGAGAGAGACAGAAGAAGTGAGAGAGAGTGCATTTACTGATGGTGAGATATAATGAGTATTATCAATTAAAAAGAATGATATTGCATCATTTGTAAAGAAATGACAAGACCTGGAAAGAAAGATGAAGTAACATAAGTCAAACCCAGAGAGACAAAGATCACATGTTTTTCCTCATAGGAAGCTAGAATTAGCTTATAAACTTATAGGTAAATACATTGAGTGCTATGGAATGTATACAAATGTACTAACTGAAATACAGTAGATTCAAGGGAGAACTCAGTGAAACTCTTCAGACAGGCAAACTCAAAATTCAATATAACAAACAACAGGAAAGGAGTATATGTCTTTATTCAAAGACTTAGAGGAGGTCTTTAACCTTCCAGCATACATTATGAATTTTCATAAGAAACTTATATTGTGTGATAGCATCCAAGATTTTTGGACCAAGGTCCTCATTTCTGTGGAGAAAACGCAAGAGATGAGTGTTCTGCAGAAAATTTCAATAACAATTCCTCCGGATAGGGATAAAATATTGCAATGCTCAATAGACAGAAGCTTCTTGACGTTGAAAATCTCTGGTATGAATTGTTCATGGCTTTACTCATTTTTTTTTCAGATTTCACATTTTTCTCCTGTGCACAGCCACTCCGTGGTGTCATGAAGCTAACTCACATCCCCTCCACAAGAGACCATTGCTACATTTTTAGGAATTCTGCAATCCAGCTGCCATCATGTCAATATTTTAAAAAGGACTATGGCAAGAAGAGTCACACCACAGAAACTGGCCAATGCTACAAATCTGAGCCACCTTATTTGGGAGAACTGGTTGCTGAACATTTGACCACACACTACTAAGATTTGAACTCAGACTGTACTATATATCAAGGCAAATCTGCCATGCTATATGAATACAAGGGACTAGCTATCTAGGAAATAAAACAACAACAACAACAACAAATGAACCAAAGACTACAAAACAAGTGATTCTTAATAATTATAATAAGTAGCATTTATTAGCCACTTGTTACATGGTGAGAATTGCTCCAAATGTTTCTTGTGGACTAGCTAACAAATCAAAAGAAAAAAAAAAAAAAAACCTCAAGGTGATAGATACCAGTAATCTACCAGAGAAAAGAAGCAAACTGAAATGTGGAGCAGATAAATATTTTTTAATTATGTTGTTAGATGTTGGGATTAGAAAACTAATTCAGACTATTCAAACGCTAGAACTCAGGCCACCAGCATTTTGCTTGATCTCTTTATCCCTACGCCTTAAGAAAGAGTCGAATAACATAGTGTGAGTGGGTGTTCTGATGTAGGAAAATGATTACAGAGAGCTGGGAAACATGGTAGCTTTGTGCAATAAGTAAATGCAGATCCTCTCCCCTTTCCACCTGCACTCCTTATACCTACACAAGCAAAAGAGAGTGAGCTGATGTGAACCATGTCATTAGAGGCCTAAACTCCAATTGTCCTTCTCTCTGGCCTGAAGCCAGATCTCTGCTTCAGTTCGTGTCATTTTTCTCTGAGGTATGCATAAAGTAGAGGTTATTTGTGTCACATCTGTTCCTGCTTTGTGGGTTCACTGGGGGAAAAAATATCACTGACTTTATTTTCCAAGGGAGACTCCTTTTAAGAAAGACCGGATGCAGGGTGGCCAAGAGGGAAACCTGTGCAGGTCCTTAAAAGCAAGCCTTTCAGATTTTGCATTCATAAAGCATACCTTGGCATATGTGCTCAGACTCTAATGACTCCCCCTGACCTCTGTCCAGGTTTAGAATTTCAGAAACGTCACAACACTGCATTCCTTCTCTGCAGAAGAAATCCAACCTCTATGTCTATAATATATACTCATATGCAAAAATCTTCGGCTTGGATTGGACTTTCTATGATTTTTCACTGGAACAGATTTCAGTTTTAAAATACACCCTTGTAATATTTTTTTGGGGGGTGGGTTCTGGCTTCTTAATGAAAAGCTTTTCCTACTACCTAAGGGCCTTTGTTTGAAATAAATGGTATTATTAGACATCATTATTTTATAATGCTTCATGTCACCTTGTCTGTTCCTCCTTTTAAAATACTTATGGCATCCAGCTACACAAAAATTCACATTTGAAAGAACATCCTTTGAAAAAGGATAGATCATTTTCAGGACAATATGCACACAAGTCTTTAAAATAAATAGATATTGTGAAGGTAATCTTACTTTTCCTATAATGATACATTAGTGATAATTTGATTAGAAAGTTAACAGGTAAAATTAAAACCTCGAGCTGCATACAGCAAGATCCTTACTTAGGGGGAGCTAAGCAGCTCTTGTATGTCAAACATAAAGTGTCAACAGTGTGATCCATAATTTCAGGATGTCCTCTCAGAAAATTCCACAGAAAACCAGATAATGAAGAGATCCTAGAATTGGAGATTGGAGAAAGGATGAGTAAACGGAACATTTGCCATATTTATCATTGAAGTAAAAGTGGAGATTGATCTTCCTTATGACAATTTTTTTACTAATTCATGTATGTGGAAAACATGGGGCTGATGCATTCTTTCCTTTAGCCTTGGTAGGATAATTCTTTCAGGCACCCTGCTATGTATCCTCAAATATTTCCTGGATGCTTTGGGGAAGTAAAACTTATGCTTTGCAATTATACATAGCCTCCTGTTTTCCCCAGTATTTTCTATTCAATAAGCATAATATTTAATTTTTCTATGATGACTAATGATACCTTCCCACCCTATTCTTGCCTTTTCTCAGTCTGTTCACCTATTTGTCTGTTTGTCTCTCCTACTCTTACCATTTAGCCAATCTATACTGGCTATACCATTGATGATTTGATGTGGTAGACAACACCAAGTTTTCTATCTCCATTCATTTCTTGAAACAGATCCATTCATTGGAGGTCAAAAAAATGTCTTAAGTTTCTATTTCTAACTCTGTGATCATTTAAAGGATGTAGGTCAAAATATTAACTGATATCTCTACCGATTCTTATCTATAAAATATAAGTATTAAATAGAATAGAATATATGCACAGGTCTTGCACTAGTACCTGGCATGTATTAAGCATTCATGAATTTAATTTTCTTTCCTTTCTCAAATTCTTTTGGCCTGTCTCATCCTAGCTATTTCAGTCAGCATTTTTATCTTTTGGCATCCTCCATTCTTGGTCTCATACAAGATAAGTAAAGCAAATGAGTACAAACCAACTATAATTTCATTCCTAAGAAGACATGCTTGGTTGGAAAAGAATATTTTCTTCATGTTTCCTTATCTGACTATGACAGGTGATTATAATACATTGCATGTCTTCATTTACTGGGCCAGTTATTTAGTCATGTTTATATCCTACAGCAATTCATTTGAAAACAAATTTATCCTCACTAAACGGGATAGTATTTACACAATGAGGAAGCCGGCTGAAAGGTGATGGAATACCATCCATCATGTGTGCATTATGTACTTCTCAGTCAGGCTAACCCCAGAGTGTCAATGGGAGCTTCTTTATTGTACACCCATTGTCCGAATACCTTTACAGCTTCTGATCAAAAGTAGGTGATGGCAGGTAGCTTTAAGGTGAGGGATATTGTCTTTGACCCAAAGACATCAAGAACAGAAAACAAATCTGAAAAACTAAGTGGGGCAGTCCCAGTTTTGAACATGGGATGCTTTGGAGAACACAAAGAAGGAAATAAAGCCAGGATTCTTCATAAGAAAGTAAAGAGAATATGAATAAAAGTAAGTGAAAGCATGTACAATGCTAGCACAGATGGACTTTAGGAGCTTACTTGGGACTAAATTTTCCTGCTATTAGCCAGGTTAGTAATGGGCTGCAGAAGTACCCAGTATCCTATAGCACACTACTAGGAACCAGAATAAGACTCTGTATGGCTTTGCTCTCCCTTTAATACTCTTCTAACTTTATTATGTGTCCATGGGACCTGGAGAGAAGTTTCACATTATGTTCTAAGTAAACAGACCTTGCCATGAAGTTAAGATGTTTACCCGTAATCGCTATTACACAAGGATGAGGGAAGGTACAGTACTGACAGTGGGACAAGTTAGAATACCATACAGGTTGAATCAGTGCTCAACTAGAGGAACTAACCAAAGTAACTCACCTTGAACAAAGTGACTAAGACTTTACACTCTGCCAAAATTAGTCTCTGGATGCAAGCTGTACCGGGGCCAGAAATAAGTGATACAGTTCTTTTCGTGATCAAGTGAAACGTGAAGTTTTGCTAGTGGAAGCTAACTGCTTTCCCATACCTGGATAGCATGCTCTTCCTTTCAGTGGAACTGGATGGCTCCTCTTGGTGCCTATCAGAAAAGAACTAATATTTATGTTCCACATTTTGCACTAAGATATTATATACAATATATAAATTATCTTTGATGTTCTTCCAAACATCTTTTGAATAATGTGTCACTATCTTCTATATGTTCCCAAAGTTATAAGCCAGTTTCTTCATAGCTAGGGAATATCAGTAGATAGACCATCTTTCATGTACCATCCTATGCATCCCGCCAACATTTACGGTGCCATCTATGTGGGAGATGAAGAATAGCCATTACAATCACCGTGTGTACCAGGAGAGAGCTCAAAACAACTTAGGCTATGGTTTTGTTTTTGAAGTCCATCCATCTGAGTCAAAAGGTTAACATCTGGGTTGGTTTTATAGTGGCCAGTGATCACTGAGCAAACAGACCATTTTGCATTAAATGTATTTCTATGGCTAATCTTGGCTTTGACACTAACTGGTACAAGCTTGGTGCACTCACCCAGTCTTTCTAAAACATTCTTCCTCTTCCACATTGAAGATAGTCTAATATCTGCTTAAGAGGGCTAAACAAAACACATATGTATGTGGTGGATACTAAATAATAGTCATTGTGATCAGTGCCGTTGACATTGGACTTACTCTTTACCTGAGGGAATTGGGATAAATGAATTCTTATTAATGTATTCATATAAATGCAACATTTTGCTTGTGAAAGTTACTCAAACTTATAAATTCACTATGATAATGTCTGCTTTTCTCCCAAATGGAAAAAAATACAGTGAGTCCAGGATAGTGAACTGGTCCGTGCATATATCAGATTATTTCCTAGAGACAGGAATCCTATTTCTTATGGGTCTATGTGTATATTTGTGTGTATACATATTGTATATATATACATATATGTATATACATATACATATATAGTTTAAATACATTAGATTATTTGTGCTTGTATCTTCATACTGTATAGAAGAAAAATGAGGTTGCTATAATAGTCTTATCCCCATATCCTGTACTAGATCAAAGCCAGTCATTGAACTGAAATCTGTAAGTACTTCTTTAACTTATCAGAAGTGCTTCATGATGTGAACTTTCTCCCTGGAGGGAGAGCAGCTTCAGAGGTATGCATACCTTTCTCTTTAATGACAGAAGATACAAATACCCCCAAAAAGTAGATCTACTCAGAGACAATAGTCCCCACAGTTCAGGAATCAAGCTGTATGGTAAGTATTCACTTCTGTGATCTGGCTCTTAGGCAAAGAAAGTAGAATTGGCAGCAAAGTAAAAGAAGACTAAATGGGTAGTAGATTCATTGTGAGTCAGTGAAATGTACAAAAAAAAACCCTCCAGATCTCTTCCTTATTAAGTGAAGCTAATATGCTTAGAATAAAGAATGAAATCATGGCTAGCACAGAGCTCCTAATTTTAAAGTTAATGCATGTTCTATTAGCTGCCTATGTCAGAACACTCTGATTCATAACTCCATGAGGCCCAGAGCTATCTGTCCCAAGGGAAGCAGAAATAGAAAAGAGAGACAGAAAAAAAGATGTTTTGTTGTGTCTTTTCCAGACCTAGGCATGTGGAAGTATTTGCTTTCTGCGTGTGACTTGCAATGCTTTAAGTCAGCCTGTACTCTATGTGCAAACCTGCTGTTAGGCCATGAATGTGTTTCTTCTTTAGGATAGAAGAACCTCCCAGTTCCATTATCATTCTTTTTCTTTGCCTCCAGGTCTCATCTCTTCCCTTACCTCCTCCAGAGAGGTCTTCCTCAACTCTGACACCAGTCACTTCTAGGACTATTTAAAAATACAGATTACTGGATCGGGCTATTGAAAGCTCAGGTTCCATAAAGTTGGACAATGAGATCAGGCATTTGCCTTTATAATTAGTTGTTTCATGTAATATGGAGCTTGGTGGTGTTTATAAAGTTCCTCAAAGATACCACCATTTAGAGGTTTGTATTATTCTAGCCCAAATTGTATTCGTTTGTATGGTGCCTCTCTAGTCTCATGGAAAAACCTAACACAAATGTATTTTCTTTTTCATGAGATTTTACAAGGAATCCTTTTGCAGCCAGTATCATTTTTTTCTTTTGTAAATGTTTTCCTGAAGATTTATGTAGTGCTAAAGAATACAGCACAACAGTAATATTTCATTTAAAATAAACCTACTAGATGTGTCTCTTTTGTGGAGGGTCATGCTTTCACCTTAGTCCTATTTGGGTGAATTTCAACCCTTGTTGTCTACTGCTCTTCAAAAAAAAGTCTGAATTCTGGGTTTAGTCTGACCATAATTATGCAAAATTAATACCACGTTCCTTATAATACTCAGAAACTCAAGCCTGACTTCTAGTAGATAGAGATTTTTTTTAAAAAGTAGCCAGCTGCTGGTGACTCATGCCTATAATCTAACTATTCAGGAGGCTGAGATTTGAAGATTACAGATTCTTCTCTCTTATTAACCACAAAAATAAACTGGAAGTAGAGCTGTGGCTCAAGTGGTTGAGCACTATCCTTGACGGAACATCAAAGGGTCAGTGATGAGGGCTTGCTTGACTTTAAGCCACAATACCAGCACAAGTATGCACATACACATGTGGGATCACACACACACACACACACACACACACACACACACACACACGTCAAAATACGCTTTATGCATTTGTCATAACTTTATAAGCTTTCCTACTTCCTTGACCTCCTCCCCCAATTTCCACCCACCCTTCAAGTATCAGGTAAGATGATGTCATGTTGTCCTCACTGTTAAACATTTGAAATCATCCTCTTATGAACTAATTCCATTTTATCCATGCCTCACACATCAACACAATCCTGTTGTGCTTCATATTAGAGATGTTATATTAGTGTCCTTGTTGTTAAACCATGAGCATTCTTTATTGTAAGGCATTGAAATTAGCATGTGTTCTATTTTAGGGGCTGTATAATATATTCTGTATTTGATGAATAGTCTTATTAATGGGAAATGTAAACATTTATTATATAACATTGGTAACACATAGCTCTCTGTGATTTAAAATGACAGCAAAAGCAATCCTACAGACAGTAAAGCTCAAAATAGATGTTTTTTTTTAAATTGGCAGGAATATGAACTTTGAATCTTCACAAATCTTTTTATAAATCATTGCCCTCTACCATTTTACTATACATGTCAAAGCAACAAAGATCTGGGGTTGGGAAAAGACTTTGCTAGCAAACTCTTTCTTAGTGCAGAGCCGGAGAAAAACTCCAGATGTTATGCTAAAAATATTAATGCTTTCTCTCCTCTACCTTGTTGGACAATTTGCATTAATATAACCACAGACACAATTACTCCATAACCCATGATGCTTAATTCTAAAAGCAACTAGAGGGTATCATAACTCTCTGCAAGCCTGTTGGGGAAAGGTAGATTTGATAGATCAAACAGCTTTTATGCTTTGACCCTAAGTGTTTCAAGGATTTCAGACATTCCCCAAGTACTTTTTTTATGAAATCCTGGCATTGACACACCCTAACTCATCACATATAAATCTGAATAAATTGGGTATATATGTTCCCAAGGCTGACCTTGGGAGAGGATTCCTCAGAATCCACCTCAGTTTTTGTGTGATCCACGAACTTGATTTAGTGTAGGAGAAATAATACTAACTAGAACCCACATTATTAGCGGGATGGTAGCTATTTTAAGGAAACTTGAGATACCTGTGTCATATACAGTCTAGTTTGGGAAAGATCAGTGCAAATATCCAATTGGTTTAAACTAAGGCAACAAGCCAATGTAAGAATAAATTGTATATGGGTGTGCAGGGAAGAGAAACTTGCCATTTGAAACCAACATTTCCTTTTAAAGAGAATGGAACCTGCAAAACAAAAGGGCATACTGAGTATCTCACTACCTTTAGCTACATTTAAAAAAATAGGTAGAGCTGGGTCTGGGAAAGTGGTTCAGTGGTAGAGTGCATGCCTTGCATGCATGAGGCCCTGGGTTGGATTCCTCAGCACCACATAAGCAGAAAAAGCTGGAAGTGATGCTGTGGCTCAAGTGGTACAGCGCTAGCCTTGAGCTGAAGAGCTGAGAGACAGCACCTGGGCCCAGAGTTCAAGCCCCAAGACCAACCAAAATAATAGAAAAAAATGGGTAGAGCTGATATCAGGTGCATGAACCATAGAAACACAATTTGCCCAGCCCTAGAGAACATTGTTCTCATCCAGAGTGCTTTACTTCATACTTTTCTTCTTTGTGGGTGTCTTATCAGAAATCATAGGATGTGATTTATTATTTCTGAACCACCATAAGGAAGCAAGAAAAGTGGGTACATTATTTTAGGCTTCAGACAAAAACAATAATATTTGAGGTTCTTGCTTGAATTGGGTTCTACCTCGAGGATTTTCCAAGTCTTCCACAACAAAGTCTCCTACAAGGAAAGGGCTTTCTCTCCAATGCAGTAGTTGTCTGTGATGCTTCATTAGCAATGATCTCTCTCAATAGAAGCCTCTTCCCTGTGCACCAGGTTTTAGCATGACTGAAAGCACTATGGAAGTTGTGTTGTTGTTTTTTCTGTTCTTCCATTATCATTTATCTTTTCTTTTACTGCCCTAGAGAGGTTACTAATGTGACTCCACTTATTTTCTTATCTGGGCGTAAGTCACAGCATACTAATGTAAAAGATTAGGGGAGTGTTAAATTATCTCATTTCTTAAAAAAATGACACATAAAAGGGTATTTCACATGACAGTACCAACCAAATCATATCTTTCCCACCCAAGTAGTGACATTTATGGAGAAACAGAGCCATTGTTGGCTGTTTGCAGAGAGGAAATTGTCTTTGTCATATAATTGATATTCCTAAATCCTATAAACATCATGCTCTCTAGAGAGTTATATTTTAGAGTCCAGTGAGGTCACGTTTTGTTCACAAATTTTAGGTACTTTGTAAACAAAAAAAGCAGGAGTTGTAAACATGCAGCTTCTGAACACCACATATTCTGAACTAGGTGTTTGATTTCTGGTGTCTCTGTGAATACAACTTCAAATCTGAAATGCATACACCTGAAAGATGATTTCAGTTCTTGAAATAATAATCTCTCATGTGAGTCAGAATCATCCAGACAGTTGACCAAAACATGTCTACTTGGATCCAAACCACCAGGATCCTGACTCGGTGAGTTTGTATTGGGGAACAAGAAATTATGTTTCTAGGAAGCATTCTGTGATTCAGATGTGCTGATTCACACATCTAAATAATAATTCAGACTAATAATGATCAGAATAAAAGTCTCTTCTGGGGCACATTGTCCCTTTTATAATTTCTTCCAGTAATAGAACATTTTTTTTTTGTTGTTTGGGAAGAATTACTTTCCTTCAGTTTCTCAAACTAATCATTCCTATGGAAGCCTCTGATTTTGTACCTGTGGTTTCCTTTGTCTGAAACCTCCATGGCTCATTTTTTTTCATTCCTCAGATCAAAGGACATGGCCAATGGAAAGCATTCCTCACTTTTTATTATTTTCTGACCCTTCTACTGTGTTGAGCATCCTGACCTGTCTCTGTTGCTCATCACCTTTTCCCTAGTGTTTACCATAGGGCATCTTTCTTGGAATTTTTCTAAAGCTCTAGACCTTCTTTGGTAAGGTCACTAATAAATCTTCAGAGCAACATGATTAGCATAGGATAGTTGAATTATAACTATTAATTGCACAAAGACCTCAGAACTCCAAGAAGTTGAACACTGTGAGCAGAGCCATGTAAATCTTCAGAAATCATCTGGTTCAACTAAACATTTTATTGGTAAGTATTTTGGGCACACTGAACTAAAAAATAGGGCTGACTTAACATAGACTAGAGCTTAGTCCCTTATTTTCCCTAGCTCAAAGTTGATAAAAGTATCAGCATGTTCAACAAGAAGACATGATTTCATATCTGGGTAGCAATTTTGAATTAGAAACTCTTTAATATTTATTTGCTCCAAAATTCTCTCTTTAATGATTGTGAAGTAAGGATACCTTGACACCTCTGCCTAAATTTGAGTAGGTCATTTTTCTTTCCTATCTTAATTTCAGGCTTTCTATGAACCTCTCTTCTCATATCTCCACTTTATTTGTGATTTTCCTAGATGTAGTGTCACCCAATGCAGGCATTAGGTAGAGGCTTATATACAGGCAGCATATTGAGGAGGGAACTCAAAAATCCCTAAAAAGCATTGAAGTGAAGAATATAGACAGAAACAGAAGCCAAATTGCAGCTCAGTATGTTTTGTATCTTATAAAACTGGAAGTCAAGGTTCTAGAAGTGGTCAGGGAAAAAAAACAACTCACTGCTACTTATTGCATACCCTTACTTTTTTCTTATTTAAGTAGTCACTCAGAAATCGACCCAAATGATGCTGTTCTGGAATAATTCCTACAGATGAGGAATAATGCCTTATGATGTAATTTATTCTCAGCAATATTTTAGTTATATTACAAGTTTTTCTCTTACTAGACTTTTATGGGATTGGTTTGATAAAATAGATAAATACCTCTTATGAATTAGGTAAGAAAACTGAGATTCACAAAGGTCCTGCATTTTACAAAAACTTCACATCTTTCCAAGGGAATAGCTAAAACATTTCTGACCTGGGTTTGTTGAAATTATATACTGGTTTATGGCTTCAACTAGAATTTGTTGCCAGAATGCAAAGGAGACTTGAAAGCATGACAGATAAGAAGCAGTAAAAAGGACCTGGGAATATCTAACAGACAAGTTTGGGGATACGTAGAAAGGGAAGAGGGATGTCAATATTGTAATGAGCTTTCATCTACATAGAGAAAATGTTAGGATTGAGTAAAACTATGACTATAGCAAGTCAGTTGGAGCTGAATATGAAGAGTGGTATTCTGGTGATTAGAATTACCAATTTTACATGGTGAGATTCCATTAGAGTATTAATCACATAATAATTGAAACTTTATTTTCCTTAACAATAATGTGCTCAAAGAATTTATAGTTTGATAGGGAGAGATCAGGCCAAGTAAGCATTCCATATTGTAAACCCAAGCTGGACACATATAAAACGATTAATGAGAAACCAAATAGATAAATAAAATAGAGTCAAGCCTAGAGCTTCAAATCTTTTTCAAAAACCATATGTTCCCCCCATCATCCCCCAGCATGTGAGTAGGAGGCCAAAAAGAAAATGATTCTGCAGTCAAATAGGTTAGATAAATACTTAAATTCAAATTATTTTGCTTCCCATGACATTTTGTATAGCTTTAAAAATGAGGACCACGGATCTCCAAGAAACTAATCCAGTAGCCACGGATGCACAAACTTACATGAGCCATGAAACCTCTTTTGCATGGAAACATTAGCATCCAATTAGAGGAGTTTAAGTGAGGTAATGATCCCTGAATTTTTTCCCTCATTTTGAAATTCTGTCGTTCCTTGAGCTCAAAATGGGCCAAGGAGCTTTGAATTTGGTGTTCATCTTGGAACAATCCACTGTGTTTTCTTAAACAATTTCCTTTCCTTTTCTAAGCTTCGGTTTAGTGTCTCTGGCTGAAGAAAAATTATTGCTAAGACTTTTCACCTCCAATATCGTGTGGTTTTTATGAAGACTCCAGGGCATCAAAGAGGTGTTTCGCCTACTTGACAGCTCTCCTGGGCCTTCCTTCTTCTAATGCTAGCAAGTCTCCAACCTGGTGGCTTTGAGTAAATGCATATTGTTTCTGGTTCCTATTCTGTTGGATAGCAGCTTGAGGACAGGAAGCCAAAAAGGACCTCCAATTCTGGAGGTTTCCAAATTACTTTTGCAGACCTCAGCAATTCAGATTGTTTGAAGACACTGCAGAGATGTGCAGATCTGCAGTTGACCCCTCTCAAACAGTACATAACTCTGAAAAACTTGGATCTCCTCCATGAAGCCATATTTCAGTTGCACATTTTAGGCATGCAATTTCAGCCAAAAGCCATAATATAGCACTGCCGAGAATTTTTTGTTGTTGTTGTTGTTGCAAAAATATGTGTTTGGACAAAACTTAGGAATGTAAAATTGCAGGAATTGAATGTACCTCCAGTGTTTCCCTAAGTGCTAAAGGCCAAATGATCAATCATGGAACTATAGAAGTTGATGTCTTCCTGAGATTTCCCAGTCAAAAATCCCATGGAAGACCAGTCTTTCCTATGTCTCTGTGAATTCTTTGATTAGATCCTTGATCACACTTAGGATAATCATGCTATTTCTTTAATAGAGCAATTTAATATGATATCTATATCTATCTATCAATCTATCTATCTATCTATCTTGCAGTTAAGATGGCCTGGTGAAAGCATTATAACCACCTATGTTTCTTCTTCCCCTTTCTGAAAATGTAAGAGGGAAAACACATCTGCTCCTTTGTGAAATTGTCTTGAGTTTTGAAGGCAATAAAAGTCTCTCCCTCAGGCTTCCTACCTAAACATTCCCTCTTTGTTGGAAGTAATGTCACCAACCAAATAAGTAATGTATGCCATTTGAATTCAGAGCATCCTAGAACTCTAAATTCAATGTCATCTACCTGTACACAAATGACCTAGAGCTTTCTTTTTAAGGTTCTGACCCTTTGCTTCCATATTTTATACTAATGACAATGGCATAGGGTAGTGAAAAGGAACAAGTTAGAAAATTGCAAAACAACTTCTCCATGGTAAGTAATCAGAACCCTCGACTTTATTCTCTTACTTCACATTGTCTTTTCTGCTTTCTGCATACAAATAGGATATGAGATGAGATGTCATCTGAGATGACAACCTTCTGTCATGTGATATTCTTGCTTATCACCCCAGAAAACAGAGTTCTGGAATGAACATAATTCTAGGGAGTTTTCTTACTTCCCTAACTTTAGCTATTTCATGGTATTAATAAACCTAGTCCATAGTGTGAAAATGTCTCATTGAGCTTCAGATATTGTATTGGAGACCAAAAAAAGAAGACCTTGAACATGTTTCAATATGATATTAATATTGATGGGAGTGCATCTGAGGCAGTCAAAGCAGACAGTATGCTTGGACGATAACTAATTTCCTTAAGGATTATTTTATTATGTGCTTGGTGTTCTGAAATGCCAATATCTGCAGATTCAGGGTGATTACTTTGCCTTTTCCATTTCAATTATTCTTTCAAAAGAGTGATCGTTTTTCATTATGAAGTAAAAAGTTCTGAGCTCTAAAACACAATAGGACAGAACCACAAAACATTATCTTTCTGTCAAGTCTGACACCAAATTTAATCATGTTGGAGGAAATGCAGGTCACTAGACTGGAATGGAGGCCTGGATCTGGAGGTACATTCTGAACCTCACTGATGTGTGGGTTGGGGAGGCAAAGCTCCTCCTGCAGTCTTCAATGCTTCTGCTGCTGACCTCTAGGGTAGAACAAACAAGGTGATACTCAGGGATAATTTCAGGGTTTATGATTGGATGGAGCCTGCTCAGGCCTGTTCCGTGGCCAGGCTAAAGGAGTTTCCCATAATAGGGGAAAAGTAAACACCCATTTGGAATGAAATGTGAAAGCTGGGGCTGCAGTCTAGGGAGGCAAGTATAATCTCTTTTCAATTTGAGAGGTGAAATCAACTTGTTCAAAATCTGCCTATCAAAGTCTCTTACTTACCTGGCAAATTTCTTTTCATATTCTATCATTAAACTCCCAGTTATTATTCCAGTATGTCTGGTTCTTCTGTCTTTCAATTGTTTACAATTCTGTTGATAGTAGGTAAAGAGTAGCAAAAGGCAATATGGCATTTATAACAGGTCACCTTAAAGCATTACCTTGATAGGAGGAACGATGACTTGGTATTTAGCTTTTATATTAAACAAACTTTATTTTTCCTCTTAAAAATATTATTCTATAATGTGTGACTGATAATTCCTGTGAAAACACAATTCTCCTAAATTACCTTATAAAATCTATAGAGCTATATTTTTTTTCTGTACCTTATCTGTAAAAAGTTTTATTAAAAAAATAGCCACTGTTTGAATATTGTAGACTTTGATGATAGTTGTCTAGCATTTGATCTTTCACCAGAGCCTGAAATAAACATTCTGGGATTTTAAGGTCACTTAGACTTTAGGGTAGAATATCCTCTCTCTTTTCTTAGAGTTTTGAAATTTTATTATAAAGGTGATGTACAGAGAAGTTACAGTTTCATGATTCAGGTAATGAGTACATTTCCTTTTGAACAGTGTCATCCCCTCCCTCATCTCTCCTAGCTTTTTTCCCTCCTGACTTCTCTCTCCCCAGTTGTATAGTTTATTTCCAACATAGTGTCTAGTGTCAAAGGGTTCACCCTTTGTCCCACTCTTTCTGTGCTTCCCTTTCCCCTCTGCAAATATGATAAACTTATATACAATACAAAGAGTAGAGAAATAAAAAACAGTGACAAAAGAAATAAGCCAAAGAAAAAAGAGAAGAAGGAGAAGAAGAAGGAGAAGAAGAAGAAGAAAGAAGAAGAAGGAAGGAGAAGAAGAAGAAGGAGGAGGAGGAGGAGCAGGAGGAGGAGGAGGAGGAGGAGGAGGAGGAAGAAGAGGAGGAAGAGGAGGAGAGGAGGAGGAGGAAGAAGAAGAAACAGTACAATGCTTCCATTTCTTGGAGTTCATTTTCATCATTTTATTTGATCATATACATATAGTTATTGAGCCCTTGTGATCCTCTCCTAAGAATATCCTCCTTTGTTCTCACTATGTGAATGTTTAGATTACTGTTCCATTAATCATGTCCAAGTATAATTATTTGTCTTTTACTATCCATGGGGTTCATTTGTAAAGTTATAGGCACACAGAATGTTAATTTTAATTAAACTTTAAATACTTTCTTTTATCTATCTGCAAATTTTAAATGGAAGTAGAACCAAATACTGTAAGTTTATCAGCAAGAATCAGCAAATCAATATAGGTAATGTGCGTAATATATTGCCTAGTCACTATTAGGTTCTTAATAGGTATTTCCAACTTATTTTTTCTGGCTTTTCTTTATGTGTTTATAGCATATATATCTAAATAGTTCCAGTTAAAAGGGATATAACAATCTACATCATGAGGACAATTACCTTGTTTCTTCCCCTTATTCTGAAATGTGTAACTTTAGCACTTCCACAATTCTTCAGAGAAAAGTATGTGTTCACATCTTTCATGCCCATAGTCCCTACTCAGATAATCCCTAACAACCATATACTTACTAAGTGCTGTACTCAGGAGACAAATCTCCCATGACAGAACCTTTGTATAGCATCTGAGTTTAGTATCCCCATAACAAAATACTCATTTGTGTTGAAGGCTTAGTTCCTAATGATGATATTCCCCAAATGAAATATGATTGGGAGTTGGGGATGTAGGTCAATGCTAGAGCATATGCAAGGCCTTGGATTTGTTCCCCTGAATGGCAAAAATAATTATGTTGGCGTGGTGATAATATGAATGAATCTTGGATGTGTTGGCCAATGGGAGATGGAGCCAGGTTGGGGGAGGTAGGTCACTAAGAAGATGTCTTTGAGGATTTATCTTACCTTTGTCCTATCTTCTCTGTGTCTCTTTGTTTCTAGGCTACCATAATGTGAGCAGCTTAATTCTGCTAAGGCCTTCTACTAGAGTATCATGACATACAGAGACAAGGAGCTAAGTGAACACAGGGTGAAACCATTACCAACATAAATATTTCTAGCTGGGTATTGATGGCTCATGCTTATAATCCTATCTACTCAAGAGGATCACAGTTCAAAACTAGCCTGGGCAGGAATGTACATGAGACTATTAGCTCCAATTAACCACCAGAAAACCAGAAGTGGAGCTGTGACTCAAAGTGGTAGAGTCCTAGCCTTGAGAGAAAAAGCTTAGGGACAGTGCCCAGGTCCTGAGTTCAAGACCCATGGTGGAAAGAGAGAAAGAAAGAAAGGAAGAAGGAGAGAAAGCAAGCAAGCAAGCAAGCAAGCAAGCAAGCAAGCAAGCAAGCAAGCAAGCAAGCAAGCAAGCAAGCAAGAAAGAAAGAAAGAAAGAAAGAAAGAAAGAAAGAAAGAAAGAAAGAAAGAAAGAAAGAAAGAAAGGGAAAGAAAGAGAAAGAAGGAAAGAGAAAGAAAGAAAGGGAAGGAGGGAGGGAGGAAGGAAAGAAAGGAAGAAAAGTATTCTCTCAGGTATTTGTCACAGTGACAGAAATTCTAAGTAATCCACATAAAGACATTGAGATCATATTTTTTATAAGATCTACATAATAAAAGTATTTGGTACAGGTAGTGAACTGGGAAAATAGCCAGTTCATTCTCTACAGTCCATATGGGGATAGCCAATCTCACAAAAGGAAATGAATCACAGAAACTGTGCAGCTAGTTATTATATGAACTAAGACTAGAACCCAATTTTACAAACTTTAATTCCTTTCTGCCACACCATTCTCACTTTTATATTACATATGTCAGGACACAATTCATTAATTTGCCTTGTGTTGCTTTGTTTTCATGGTTCACATCTGGGGTATACTTTGTTAAAAGTCAAGCTTATATGAATACTTAAAGCAAATTCCATTTGGTTATTTCTTCATAAAGCAATCAGAGTAAGAGTATATTTTTATGAAAATAACATTATTTTTTACAGAGAATAAAATTATTTCTTTTTATTTTCAGCTTTAACTTGTTGCACAAAGAGGTTTCAATTCAACATGTCAGTTTATGGGTACAATACATCTTGCTCAGTGACACCCCTTTCATCATTTTTCCCCCATCTCTGCCAACTCCACCCATCCCCTAACATTTTTTTAGTTCCATTATATTTAAAATCAGAGTAAATAGATATCAGATTAGAGTAAACAGATATTTTGTTTCTAATATTTATCCGATGACTACAATGACTAACACTTAGGAAAGGCTGAGTCACAATGTCTGTCCTAGAGTGAAAGAATTTAGAGCTGATGGTGTGTTGTAAATAGAGAGACATTGCTTCCTATCTATTCCCCTGACAGATAGCTGGAACCTTGCATGTTCTGGACCCTCATTATACATTTGATGCACAAAATATGGGAACATCTATATTGGTTAATTCATCAGTGTTTTGTCAACTTCAGGTGATAGATTATGCCTAGATTATAAGGAGCCACAGTGGGGTTATTAGCTGTCCTGAATTACATTGATAAATGTCTCATGCTACATTTTCTCATTGGAACCACAAAGGCCATCTACTACTATCATCCCCATCCAGAAATCACATGGAACGTTGAGTATTGTCTTTCATGGCCATATGTACCCAAGTCATCTCCTCCAGCCCAAATGTCCTTTCTTTGGGTTCAACAACTTTTAAATGTGTAGTAAAAATGTTTGGTCTTTTTCTTTGATAGAAAAATCCCTTTGATTTACCATGAAAGATTGTTTTCAGACTCCCAAAATGACAGGGTGAGTTGACCAGTCACAAACATATCATTCTAGGGTGTCTGTCAGAAACAGTCTCATTCCACAGCATTTCAGTGTGTGGGAAAGGAAATAGCATGTATGCAATACCTACTCTGTTTGGTCACATTATATTGATTAACTCCTGGGATCATCACAACAATCCTTTTAAGTATATGCATATATATATTATATATATATATTATATATATATATTATATATATATATATTTTAAAGTACATGCCATTATTTATAGGTGATAAAACTGAGACTCTATGGTTTAGATTCTTCTAAACCAACCAGCAAGGACGTGGTAGAAATGGAATTTGAACTTAGGTTTGTTGCATTCCTCAGGCCTTTCTCCTGGCATTGTCCAGTGGTCTTCTCTCTCAGGATGTACAAGTGTGGTCAAATCCTTGTTTCTTTCATTTTCCTGTGAATATCTCCCATGAACCATAAACAATGTAGCCTTCCAGTAAATACTCCATAAACTTACTAGAAGGGCCACAAGTGGCCTGTTCAATGTGGATCTTGTTCGGTGATCTGAGTTTAAATATGATTTCAAAGGAAAGTACCATGAAACCACAGATACTCTGTACATGATCATAAGAGAAAACCCCAAACCAAATGCAATATTCAACATTTAACATTATTCTCCTTGTGATGTTTTCTTTGTTATAAATGCAATAATACCTGTCTTGTCACTCCCTTCTTTTGGTCACCTTTCCTTCACACATCCAACCCTTTATGGAAATTCTGCCCACAAATAACTTTTCATATCCTATCTTCATTTCAATGATCAATTATTACGATGACTATTAGTCAGTCTTATCCATCATCCTACTTGGTCAACTTTAATGACTTGAGTTGCCTTCACTACAAGTCATCCTCCACAGTACATTGAAAGGTCATCCAGAATGGTATCTGAGCAAGGTCACCTCTCTGCTCAGAGAGTCTTCAGGGCTGTCTGAGGGTAGGAGAGCAGTCATCATATCCCCATTTAGCAGGATATTCTAGTCAAGTAAGCAGCATTGCTTCTCACCCTAATTTCACTTTGTCTTTCTTATGAATGCTTAGGTAAATCAATTATTAGAGGATGGAATTAGGCTGACTTAACTAAGTGGAGAAAATCTGTTGAAAGACTACGAACATTGAAAATTAACTTCTCAGAATTATTCAGGGACCAGTGGAATATACTAACTCTAACGTGAGAATGTATGCATTGTGGAATTACAATTTTCTCCAGTTCTGTTGTACCAGTCAGTAGTCAGTATGTGTGAGTTTTGCTGCCGTAAAAACCATACCCCTCTCACAAAATCTCAGTGACTTCAAATAATAAGCATGTGTTTCTCATTTAGCCTGTCTGTTCATGTCCAGTCAGCTTCAAAGACACAGCTTCTTGTCATTCTCACCACAGAGAAAGATTGATGAATGGCTATAGATCTGGATCATGATTGGCCATGAAAACAGTGGTGAAGAAGATACAGATGTACTGAGTCTCTCAATAGCCCTTAAAGCTTCTTCTCAAACCCATGTCATCTCTGCTATTTCCCACTAGACAAACAATATACTGGGCCACACCTGCCTTAGAAAGATTAAGGAGGTATATCCTAGCACATGTAAAGGAGAACCTTAAATAAAATTGAACCTAATAACAACACCTGAATCATTTCCCAAGCAAGAGTATAAAAAGACACTATCACCAGGTATACTTGATATCATAGTTTTAGCCAAATGACCCAATTCAGTATTAATTCATTAGAAAGAAAATTCTGACATTTTGAGCTAATGATTAGATAGGAAAGGTTAATTTATTTCCTTCTTCAAAGCATCTGAGATATGCAACAAGGACTAGAAGCTAAATGTTTTCCCACTAAGTCAGATTGGCTCTCAAGCCTTGTTGCCTATGTCTAGCAAAAGTAATTTCCCAGTGCAACATTTATAGATTTGAATCAATTTTACCTGAATCACTGGTCAATCTCTCTTTGAAAATGCATTTTTTACTTCAATGAACACAAATTTCATCTTTATTCTATGGTTAGGAAACTTTGAGATTCTTAGTGCATAAGTTTCATAATAAACATGTCCCTGACTCTTCACTCAGCCTGTCTGTCCATACAGGCACATTGGTTCCTATTTGGCTGTCCTACCACCAGACTCCCCAAAGAAGAAATGAAAAGCAGACAAATGTCTTAGGAACAGGAAGGGCCTCCACGTGCCACCCCTCATTCTTGGTTTAATTTTAATCCATTTCCCTATTTCTAGGCCAACTATTTTTTCCCTCAAAGCCCAGTCCTTCTTCTCTCTGGAGGAAAGACGAGGTATTTCTTGAATTCATTTAATGTGTTTTTCCTTTTCTTCAGTCATCTTTGTTAGTAACGTCTTCCATATGTCCGTGAGCCGCTCTGTTAAAGAGCTCTGCCCAAAGTCCTTATTTATTCTGAGCCGATTGGAACAGCAGCCTTAAGTCTGGTATTCCCTCACGTTTGACAGCTTGAATTACAGACTTTGGGTTCATTTAACGTAATCCATTCATGTGGAATGGCTGTTGTTCCTCTCATAGTAGTTGGAAAAAATAAATATTTACAAACCCCTAAGACAAAGGCTCTTACTGACAAGGGCTCTAAAGCAACAACTCCCACGTCAGGACCCTTTCCACTTGGAGATTTCCACTGACAGAATCTCAATTCTCCTGGGTTGTGTGCACTTCATTTATGCTAATGGGGCCTTCACGAAATGGTTGAACTATACCTCTTGTACATCCAGAAAGGAAAGGGATCAGAGTAGGAGTATGGAAGACAGGATACAGTCAGCTCCTTTAAGTCTAGTCAGACACAAAGGCCCAGAAGTGTAGCCAATGTCAGGATCCAGGGGGATTCCTAGTATTTGGACCTCTTCTCTTTGAAGGCACTGTAAAATTACTTTGTATGCAATAATTTATCAGTATCTCGTACCTTTATCATTAGTGTAGTAAAAATAAGACTTGGAGGGAGAAGGAGGAATAGCGGGAGAACAACAAAGAGAGGGAGTAACAGTGCTCGACAAGAAATGTACTCATCACCCTACTTATGTAACTGTAACCCCTCTGTACAGCGTCTTTACAATAAAATACAATTAAAAAATAAGACCGAGAGATAAATGGGCTCATGCAATACCAAACAGCTAGCAAGTGGAAATTACAGAGGTTTGATTACAGACTTTGTCTTTTTGCATAAGATTGGAAGGGCTAGCAAGTATAATACATGTAATTTGTTTGGATGCAGATATACCAAGTAATGGTGTAAGAATCTACATTTCTGAAATGTTTTCCCTTAACTACATTTAAAACTTTCGATAACTGCATTAGATTGCTTCCATGCATGCGAGATTTTCTTAATTCTATCAACATTTAACTCTTTCTATTCACTCTCTTAAAGATCTATCCATATGTATCCATTGAGATTGTTTTCAATTATATATGCATGAAATAAATAACAATTCCTTAAAAGAAGAAAGATCAGCCTTAATTAATTTGAAAGTATGTAGTGAGGAGGAGGTAGGAATTTGGAGTGGTAGCTCTTTTATGTTAGTAACATAGGGACCTTTTACCTCTTTACTCTCATCAATGAGATATAGACATCAATTTCACATGACAAAATGTCTGCCTCAATGACTACCTTGCCTCAAGCAACAGGGAAGATAAAGAGGAAAGGAAGGGCTCATAACTTGCCCTTTAACAGGGACCATCTTTTACATACAACTTCAGCTTGTCCTTTTAGTTATAATGCTGTACCATGACACAAGAATTGAAAAGGTGGTCGGTGCAATCTTTGACATCAGTGGTAATGCTGCTCAGCTGAAAATGTCACTCAGTATTACGGAGAATTGGAGCTGTGAAAATAAGTCTAGTTAAACTATATTGGGACCACCAAAACTAGAAATTATAACTATTTTTTCTAGAATTTATGTCTTAGCTAAAGATAAACTTAGCAGAAGAGACATGGGAATCAATTAGAAGTCTGTGGTGGAATATCACATTTCAAAACCTAGTTTCAATATCAGACTAAGGAAGCAAGAAGAAACACTGACTTTTACCTTAGACAGACATAAGTTCAATCCTAGTTCTCTTTAAATGGATGGTTATAGTGCAAAGATGTGTTCAAGTATGTGTGTGTGTGTGTGTGTGTGTGTTCATCTTCTTGAAAAATGAGGCTATGAAGCCTCTATACTATACAAGTTATTATATCACAATACACAATGGATAACAAAACAGGAACAATTTTCCCCTTAAAATCTAAATGAGTCAAAGGGTCCATTGGCACCACCTGCCAGAGAGAGCTCAGTGCTCCAGAGAAGCAGTGTACAAGATCTAAAAGTGAATAAGTAAGCGCAGAGGTCACACCAGTGCTTGTACTTCTCCAAAACAAACATGTTAACTTAAAGCATGGAAAAATAAAGGAAACTGATGATAAATAAAACTCTGCCACTAATGGAGAGGAGACAGAGAAAAAAGCAGAGTCCCGTGGTCAATAGAAAACTCTAGAATACACTGTTGGTGAGAATGTAAATTTGTTCAAATACTCTGGAAAGCAGTATGGAGGTTCCTCAATAAAAGTAAACACAGAACTACCCTATGATCCAGGAATTCCATTCCTGGGCATTGGTCCAAAAGCTTACTATCCAAGATACATGCCATTAGCATGTCATTGCGGCAAGCACTATTCACCAGAGCCAAAGTATGGAATCAATCCAGATACCCTCCCATGAACAAATGGATCAAAAAATGTGATATGCATGTGCAATGGAATTTTACTCATCCATTTGTATCATTTGCAATGAAATGGAAGGAACTGATAAAAACTAGGTTAGGTGAAGTAAGTTAGGCCCAGATAGACATACATAAAAGTTAGAATTTATTTATAAACATATAAGTAGATATATCAGGTAGTATACAAGTGTATACAAATGTACTGACAGGAATATGGTAGATTCCAAGAAAAACTCAGAGTGTAATTCATTAGAAAGGCAACATCAAAGTTCAACAAAATGAACACCAGGAAGTGGGCATTTGAAAGAAGTAAGACAGAGGTCAAGTGGTGAAGGATAGACAAATGAAGAGGAGAAGTTGGAGAGAATGTAGTCAAGAATTCAATGGATATCCTACAAAATTAAGAAAGTGAGGGAAGGAGTGGATTGGGCTGGATGAATGAGAAGGTTGCTAGCGGGGACATTGATCTAGATGCGCTGTATTCATAAACTGCTTTGTTAAATAGCAGCTTCTTTGTACAACTCCTTAAAGGCAATTAAATATTTCAAAAAGTAGTTTTTGAAGAAACTGAAAGTATTTTGTGTCTTTAGTGTTCATATAAAAAATGCCCCAGCTGTAGACATGGATTGCATGCCCAATATAAAGGCCAATATAAAGGCCAAGGCCAATGTACACAGAGACTTGAGCTCTAGTAGGAGATCATCCTGTTGGACCGGATGAGGATGCCTGGCCCACAACTGAGGACATCAAGTTTGGCTACATCCTTGAGAATCTGTGGTCACTGATACATTAACCAGCCTTGGAAATCACCAAGTTTTCATTGGAGTCACTTCCCATGAATGTGGCCAAGAAAACTATCAAAACAAAGGAAGAGACAAAAAATGAAGAAAAATCCAAATCATTCATTGGAAGCCAAGCATTCACAAAGAAACTCATGGGATTTTAACTCTTTCTCTGCTGATAGTATTATTGTTCCATTGGTATAATGTGTTAGACTTAGACTCTAGGGTCAACATTGATGGGTCATGATTAATATTTAAGCCCCATTTCTTGCTGTGGACCCTAGGTGCGTTCCGGTATGTGTCTAGTCCTTACTGTTGTAGTATTGTAAAAAGAATATCTTCCTAATAAGGTGGTTGTACAGATTAAATTCAATGAAGTATTTGAAAAAAATCTTTGCAAACTGCAGGGCACAATGTTCATGTAAGGTAATTTGAGATGAGTGCAGAAGAGTTTCATAACAGTCTTCTTTCCAATTCTGACAATTCGTTATCCATTCACCTTCTACAGCCTGTCATTCTAATTCAGCCAATTTATTTATTGCACTATCGGTGGTTTCAGAACAATAGCAAAGTTTTGTTGAGTTCATATAGCCATGTAGTGATACCTTATTGCTTAACGCATTCCCTTTTACATAGCATCTATGGGAATGGAGCTGAGAGCCATTGCTAACACGATAACTATTGAGAAGAATACTAGAAATTTTTACATTCATGACTTGAGGAACAGTGATCTTTTTTAGGGCACCCTACCAGATTTGACAGCAAAACACAACAGAGAACTTCTTCAAGTGATTGTGAAATTTACCAGAAACAATAAGAACTCAGAACCCTTAATCCTAATTTTAAAAGTTTGGAATCAGTAAATGTGACATACTATGTGATGATGACATAATGATGTGTAAATGATGTTAACATTATTATGGCATGATCATGTATTAATGATTAAAGATTTTAATTAGATCATGAAGATGTTAAAATTTAAAAAGACTCTTCTCAATCAAATTATTCAACATACTTGTAAATTGATAGGCAATTTAGTGACATGCTTTCATGACATTCCTCCAACAATTTCCATGAAAGTAATATCAGTTTACAATATACCTAGTGATCTATAGTTTATCTACTTAGCCACTATTATAAGTCATCCAAATGTCACCCAGAAGAAGGATGAGAATGGTACAGGTAGAAAGTATAAAATCAAAAATTTTGAAATGGAAATAGTTGGCGAGTGATGGAAATATTACAGTGTACTATGAACTAAAAGATAATCAAAAGGTCGGAGCTAAGTTTTGGGTGATCTTGAGAAAGTTAGAAATACTTTGAAAGTACCGTGGTTTGAATATTTTTGTCTGCTCTTAAAACTACCACTGAAATTAAGCACCAACCCAATGATTTGGAAGTATATAGGGCCTACTGGAAGATGCTTGTATTGTTCCACTTTTCTGTCCAGTGAACATAGAGCTGATTCGTGGCTCTGTCATCTACCTTAGGTGGTTTGAGGATACATTAAGACCCTCAACAGATACTGCCACATTAATCTTGGGCTTCCTAACCTCTATAATTTAAGAAAAGAATTGTCTAGCCTTATAAATTACTCAGACCTATATCTCCCATTATAGCATCACAAAATGTACTAAAACAGTTAAGCCAGTTGTCTCATCAGAAAAATTGAACCCACTCACAGTGATACTCCAAACAAAAGGAAATAGATGCCTTACAAGCAAGCAGCAGCATCCTGTATGACCTCAGGGCACTTCTTCAAAATTTTGTGCTTAAAAGTTTTCATCTGAAAAAGTAACCCTACTAGAACCTGTGCTGTTAATGGTATGAGTATTAAATGTATTAAATATTAATCTGCATCACTACTTAATGATTAGTACATATTAAGGGTGAAATGGTAACAACTAATGTCTATATGCAAAACTTGATATATCGAGCACAGCGCATTATAAATACTATATTTATTCAAGAATACTTCCTTTTTATACTTCACCATGAAATGGCAAGATGAAGCCCATTTTATAGATGGAAAAACACAGCATTAGTAGTTTGGAGATAGCTGAATCCCACACACACCTGAGAGTATAACCTCAGCTTTCTGAATTCCAAAGTATCATTCCTTATTTCGAGAATCAGCCAGAACCTCTGGCTTCTCAAAGAACATGCTATTCCCATTAAAGCTTTCCTCATTCCAAATTTCAATCCCCAGACTGAAAAGGAAAGTTAACTGCTATAAACTGACAGTTTGGAATTCATTCCACTTGTCCACGTTCTTGAGTTTCATATATATGTATATGGAAGTTAACTATATTTTCTTGAATGTGATTTACGAGGACTTTCTAACAAGGTTCAAGAGGATCATTCCCCATGTAATCCTGGACTGTATGCCATAATGTAAACATTGGAAGGAACGTTTGAGAAAGCAATTCCCCAAAGGCTCACCCTCATTGAAATCACAATATCTTGTACTTGAAATGTTGGCCCCCAAACATTCCACTTGTCTTAGAATTGAAATTGACTAAAGTTATTATAACTTTGTGGCTTATCTGGTTTACGTTAAATACCTAAAGGGAAATGAATACATTCATGGTGTCAGTGGGAGAGTAAACTTGGTGTAGGCCCTCCTAGCCCCGGGGAAGGAAGCTTTTCTCAAGGAGAGATAAGTAGAATTACTTCCTTTTACTCTTCTGGGAGACAGATACAGAAGTCTAAGGGCTAAGTAGGGAATGAGAATGAAACAAGGCTAATCTCAACAGGACCTCCTTTCTGGACTACCCTGATTTAAAGTTATGTTCTATGTTGCTTACTATCATAAACTGGTAAGTTCTCAGATTATGGCAGTGTGAGGCCACAAATATCAGTGGACCCTTTATTTGCCCATCAGAATCTTCAGGTACCTTTCAAAGGTTCTGTATCAAGTTGCCTCAAATGGCAAGCATTGGTAAATCCAAGTCAAATTGGCTTCAACCATAAAGAGGGTTTACTGACTCATGCAATTTTAAAGTCCAGAAATAACACTCATCTAATGTGGAGCTTAATCCATTGGCTCGAAGAAAAATGTCATCAGGCCTTAGTTTTTCTCTTTATTTTCAGCCTTGCTTACCTACTGCTGGCTTTATTTTTTTCATTTATTTTCCCTCTGTCCAGGAGCTTCAGATTTCCATATTGACAAATGGTAGAGACAAAATGTAAACAAAGACCTCACTGTAGGACACACTGAAGATGAAGAGGTTTGCTTGCTCAAAATAAATTGTAGAATATCTTCTTTAATTACACATACTGTGATCCAGGAACAAACCACTTTTAGCATGGGAATGAGGTTTAAAGACAGCTCCAATAATCAGGACATACCTGTACAGGGCTAGGAATCAGGCTAATCCCATCAAATCTTTAAGACTCAGACAGCTCGAAGTTGACAATGACTAGATAAAGAAAATGGGGTACAAATACATGATGGAATATCATTTATCAACAAAGAAAAATGAGATCATGTCATTTTTAGGAAAATGGGTAGAAATAAGTGAGGTAAAGACAAATATCAAATGTTGTTGCTCATATTGTAGAATCCAGAAAAAAATATGTCATGGTAATGAAAGGAAGATTGCTCAGATGGTAAACAATGAATGAGGGGGAAGGGAAAGGAAAATGATGGACGTAGATGTGATCAAGGTACACATTTATGTAACATTTTATATATATATATATATATATATTAGCATATACATATACATGGCATTATATATGTCAAACATTATAAATTACATTTATGTATATGTATGAAAATAATATAATAAAATCCACTTCAACTGTTATGAAGCAGGAAGAAAAGGAAAAGGAATTAAAAATAAGTTATATAAATGAAATGGATTTAATCAAGTTATATAGTATATATATATAAGTGAGTTTAGGTATAAAGACTACAATGAAATCTTTTGAAATATTAATTTATGATGATACAATAAGAGACAAAAATAAATGTGGAGGTTGGTGGGCTAGGTACTGAAAAGAAATTCAGAAGGCTTTCAACTTGTGACCTCAATCTATTTTTCCCCATTATCTCAAGGCACAGAATTAAACAGAAAGTTCTTTTTTTCATTCTTCCATAACAACACTCTATTTAGATTTTACCTTATTTAGGGTACAGCAAGAAAATAACTCATATTTTACAGAAATTAATAGTTTATAAACTAAGGAACTGCATGGAAGGAAAGTGAACTAAAAAGGTGTCATGGTAGAGGGGACATCACTGAAAGCCTTGGATGCCAAGGTCAGTATCAAGGTCATTATCCAGCAGCTTATAGTGAAGGTATTGAGACTTAGACTCCATGTAACAAGGTAGCATTTTTGTTCACTTTGATGTGTGTCTATCAACTTATTTTTTTTTAGTATGAAGGAAAAAACCTTCTATTGACTTTCAAATTTGCACATTTAAAACAAAACTAAATTTTGTTCCTGAAATGTCATTCTTGACTCTTCTGTGCTTTGGGCTCTATACAATAATCCATTAATAAGTGCTGTATTCTATTTCCACGTACACCATTGAATCCATCCATCAATCACTTAGTCCATCAGCTACTAGATGACTTTGATAGTCACCCCATTGTAATATCCAGTCCTAAATCATCTACAAGACAATCTGGCCTCTGACTCCTTCTCCAACTTTTAGTTCCTCCCACTATTACCTTTGTATATGCCATTCACCATGTTCAGGCTGTTTATAAGGCTGTTTATTTCATGTTTACATCTCAGATAAAATATAATTGCCTCAGAAAGTTTTTTTCCATCATTACCCTAGCTAAATCATAATCTCCTCTTACTCTCTAACGTTTTCCTTGTTTACACATTTTAGTGTGTGTTTCTCTAATGTCTTTACTTTTTACTGCTTGCGTAAGTAGGTTATGGTGTAAGTTTACAGAGTAAGGATTGTATTCTCATTCTGTATCATTCCCTAACTTTGTTACCATGTCAGAGATGGATTAAGTACCTATTGAACAAAAGGAATTGTACCAAAATTCTCTCCCAATACTGAATTTCAAAAGATGTTTATTGAGCCTAAGCTCCCTCTGAATATGAAAGAGAGTAGCTGAATGTAAACTCCTTTACTACCTAAATAATGAATGGCTTTTTAAAATATTCATTTTTTATTATCCTTACGTAGTTGTATAAAGGGGTTTAAATTCAACACAGCAGTTTGTGAGTCAAATTCATCTGGATCAAGGTCAACCATTTCATTATTGTCCTCCATCTCCCAACCCCACTTAACTTTCCTGGTGTCATTTTCACACTGGACATTATGATTGTATTCTCTCTTCCTTTCTTCATTAATCTACACCTCCCTTTGGCCTCACGCTCTGACATCCAAGTTCTAGCTTCCTGGTATTCACTTTGTTAGAGAGTTGTTCCAATGAGTTCCACCATTGGAATTCTTCCCTGTGCTTACCATATGTTAATTAATACATTCATGTAATATATGCATTTGACCTTGTCTGTTTATATATACAATTATAAATGATTCTTAAGAATTTGTAGCAAGTGCATTTATTGCCTTACCTATATAAATATACTCCCTACTCATCACCTTTTCAATAAAAAAGAACTACTATATTGAATCCAAATATTGTATTAATAAGTTTATAAGTTAAAACAATACCAATGCCATTTTAAAAAATTATAAAGCCTATCAGTGAAAGAAGGAATCAAGTGATAATTTTGAAATAAGGGAATAAGGATAACAGAAACAATATTTTAAGAATTGGTCACATTAATATTCTATTTGGTTGTCTAAATATACGCACCTGCAATTGCACATTATAGTATCATTTTGGCAGCCAACTTGCAATTTTATGATTTCACCAGTCACGTAATTTCAGTAATAAAAAGTTTTGTATTTTTACATCTCAGAAATAAAGTGGGGCAAATATTCTTGAAGTTCTTAAAATTTCAACAAAATAAGCTGGGTAAATCTTTCTGCTTAAATACCTTTGAGTTTGAAAATTCTCCAATTTACTTTCTAATGATGATCAAGTCTCCTATATTAAATCTTATATTTTCAACCTTCAAAAAAAAAAGAATTTGTAGGATTTCAATTTCCTTTACTTAGTGGGAGTTATTTCAGATAGAATTGAATACATTTGAGGCATATCTTAAGAAACAGTAATAGAATATGTGTTTGTTGTTTTTTTTAAAAAAGGACAATTTGTGACCTTATATGGCAAACCAGATTTTGCCAAACAAAGATTCTCAAAACCACAGAGTCCTTGTGGTCTGTGATATACCACTGCAATTTGCCCAGTGACACTGAACAGAATTTGCTGGAGGGTGAATGTATTGCTTCCAGCTCTTGTCATAGCTTTTCTTACATCTTACCCTAATCCTTTTTCTTAACCCTACGGTTTGCCAAGGTCTAATTCCGTATCCCTCTACTTTTATGCTCTACTTCTAAAGCAAAAACAACCCATCTCATCTTGGCAGTTTTTTCCAGTTCTGTTAGCCAATCTTAAATCCAAATTTCTAATCCCAGGTTCACCTTTTAATCAGCAATATTTTTCAATTAGCCTGCATCATGGATTCCAAATTCTGTTCTACAGACTGGATTTGTATCTGAGCCTCACAAATCTACATCAATCATACCTGCCTTAAGCCTCAGTTGCTTTCTACATAACCTTGTATCTTTTACCTTCTTATACTGCCCTGTTAGCACATAAAAAGAACGTTTCTCTGTCTTATTTTGCACCATTGAAAGGAGTGTGCACTGCACAATTTGAGAGGGTGCCATTGATACTGCAGCCTTTGTGAATGGTGCCATCTGGAGTTGTAACTGGAAATATCTCTGAGTCTTTCTCCACTTTTTTCCATGTTTTGTGCCAAATGAAAGCCTCTGTACATTCAGGGCATCAGGTAAAAGTTGTTGACACACTATTTTTGCCAAGAGTGAAGACCAAAAAGTGTTAGAGAATGTCACATACACACCCTAAATCTTCTTTACTTATTTCCGTGAAACACTTGTCAGGTTACCCATCTCAGATAATTTGCTCCATTCTAAAAAGAAGGTATTTATATTAAGTATTGTCAACCTATCTCTTGCTTCCTTGTCTAATCCACCTATTGTATGGGTATAGAGCTCATGGAAGAAACTCAAAGCTAAATACAAGTCACTTCCTGAGGGCTCTGCCCAGAGATTGGTCATGGTGGTTGCTGAATTAAAAAATTGGAACATAAATTTCCTATGTTGATCACTTAGATAATATATTTACAATAGTGATTGGCAGAGGATGCACAGCCAGAGGCCCTCTGTGAACAAATTCAGGAACAGATTCCATGCCCTTTAGCCTGAACAAAGTTGGAATCAGTCTTCATAACAGTAAGAGTGTCCAAAATCCAATCGGATTCAGTGCAAAGGATTCTGTGTAATGCTAAGCAGACACATAACAACAAAGCACTGTGGAGTTACATTTTACATTCACGTAGATTTTAGCCACTTAGGTTTCTTTCTTCTCGTAAGTTGGATTTTATGAATCTAAACTAACTAAACTACCAACATTTCAGGATATGTAGAATAAAATGATACATTTGTCTGGTTTCTCATCATGATCAACTTTTGCAATAATTTCCTCAGACTTTTAGTATGCTATCTATAGATGACATATTAAACATGTCATTAAAAGAATTAACACAGCTAACCTTTTGTTACGTTTTTCATTTTTATCCTGTTTGGTGTTCTAAGTAAATATTTTGGCAAATGATAGATGTTTTAACTACACAAGTAAATGAATGAAGCATTGAGAGTAAGGTGTATTACCCAACTAGTCAGGACTTTGGGGACCTGTCTTATTGTAGTATTATATGAATAAGCTCTGAGCGTTCTAGTGGTCAAGCCAGAAGGTATTGCAAAACAGATAAGAAGATCTCCATGCTTGTTAGACAGACATTACTGAGTGTACAAGGAGATAGAGAGAGATTAAGGAAAGAAGCTTGTACTGAAAAGGCTCCAAGAACTTTTCTAGCAACAACTCTCTAAGTTAACTCACTCTATGGTTTAGAATATATCTGTATCTGCAATGGAATCAGTCTGGGCGGCCTTGTGGTGAAAGAAATGTCACTGTCAGCCTTAACGTGACCCAGCAGAATTATGCATTCCACTTCCTCCAGTACCTCATAGCATCTTAACATTAGCCCATCCAGTTATGTTTCCAGGATTATCCATATTGATCTCATTTTCTCACCCCAAATCTTTCCTCCTTTGGTTCTGGTCTCCTTATCTTCCAATCTTTTCCCAACATTTATTGCATACCATCCATACTCCAGGCTCTACCTCAGACACCATGTCAGCCACCAGTGTTACAGAAGTCAGTATACTGTATGCCAAATATTGATCCTCACAGTTAGTGCTTGGATGTCTATGCCTGTACACTATTTTGCCAGAATAAGCTATATGAGAATAGGCTCTATTTTAATACCCAGTACAAATGTACGATATATCATTGTTGAATTAATAAATCTAGTTAATGGCTTCAACTGGGAATATAGGCTTAATAAAGGAGTCGGTTGGCAATGCAGCATCCTCCCTCAACTACTAAATAGTTAGGAATTATATTGTTACTAAGGACTCTCAACAAGTCCTGTAAGACTCTATCATGTTTAATTTAATACATGCCATTGCTTTTCACATTTTTACCACATTAAAAAAAATACAACATCACATAAGAACAGTTTAGAAAATGTTTGAAGTGGTCCTTTTTCAGAAAGCTAGTAAGAGGTGGGGAATTAATGGTGACTGGATTTTAGGGTAGAGGGACATGAACGCTACAAGTCTTACCTAACATTTCCTAGCTTTTCATCTTTTCGTTTGAGTTCAAGCAAGTAAAACCATGTGTAAGCCATTTTCCAAAAACCTGAGCTGCAGTACCTGTCTTCATTCCTTTGTCTCTGCTGGTTGCCCTTTTACTGGTCACCCTTCTCCTCCTCTCCTGAATTCCAGTGTTTTCTGCCACGTTCTTTCCAAATTGTCAACAATTAAAAAAAAACTTCTTCTGACTGAACACTGCAATGATGATAGTCAGTATACTGTGTGGAAATGACCTTTGTAACTTGTGGGCAAGGATGGAAGGGGAAAACGGGAGCAAGGAAAGGTTGACATTATGCCAAATAAAAAGAAGTGTACTCATTACCTGACTTCTGAAGTGATAGCCCCTCTGTACAACACATTAATAGTAACCATAGAAATATTTATAAACGTCTTTTTAAGACTTGGGCCAGATATCTCCACTTCTTGAAGAATTCCAGTCATTTTCCTTCTTGATCACATTCCCTCCTGCTCATTCTCTCAAAAGGAACTCATTCTACCTTTAGTAGTTATTTATAAGTAGTTTTTCTCTCTGTTTTCACAATCTCCATGACAGACATAAGTTCAGCTTTATGTATCATTATTTGCAAACAGAAGCATGTCAATAAATGTGGGTGCTGGACTGGAAGCTTTATTTTTTGCTTGTTTGCCAGTGCTGGGGCTTGACCTCAGGGCCTGAGCACTGTCCCTGAGCTTCTTTTTGTCAAGGCTAGTGCTCTACCACTTTGAGCCACAGCACCACTTCCAGCATTCTCTATATATATGGTACTGAGGAGTTGAACCCAGGGCTTCATGCATGCTAGGCAAGCACTCTACCACTAAGCCACAGTCCCAGCCTGGAGTGGCAGCTTTTATTTTCTATTTACTAGATTTGCAAGGTTCAGCAATGCTCCAGAATTCCAGAGACAATGCCTTTCTAAAAGTATGACTAGCCATAAGGTGATTGTGCAAATAATCAAATACCATTTTGGAAACTGCCTTATACAATTTTCCAAGCTCTTTTTTATTATAGTCAATCAATGCATATATTGATGTGGTGTTTTCAAAGAACAAGATTATTCTGTTCATAGTTAATCCTTTGCAAATAGGAGAAACCCACAACATGTGCCACCCCTTTATTTTGACATGAATATTCAAAACTCAAGAGGACTTATTTTTCTTATCCTGTGTTTATGTTCTAAAGTTATTACGTTTTTTTGAATATTTAATTTGTAGAAAGGGGATGCTACGAGCGGGGTGCCAGTAGTTCAAGCCTGTAATCCTAGCTACTCAGGAGACTGGGATTTGAGGATCACAGTTCAAAGCCAGACCTGGCAGGAAAGTCCCTGAGACTCTTTTCTCCAATTAACCACCAGAAAACTGGAAGTGGTGCTGTGACTCAAATGGTAGAGTGCTAGCCTTGAGCTGAAGAGCTCAGGGACAGCACCCAGGCCCAGAGTTCAAGCCCCACAACCAACAACAACAAAAAAAGGGGATGTTACGGAGAATATAGGGTACATCTAGTTTATATATATATACACATATATAGTTTATTTTCTATAATAACAAAAATGAGAAGATCTTTGAATTTTCATGGATGTAGAACCCTCATAGTCCCACCACTACCTTCATGGTTCCATGAGGTCTTATCTCCTCCTACCTCACAGTATGGATTAAACTTCCACATGAGTTGGGATTTAATTGGGTAGCAACATTAAAACTATAGTCTCTCACCCTAGTCAACCAAAATGACATTCTCACATGTGAAATACATTCATTCTATTTCAATAGCACCAAAGTACTAACTCATTGCAGTATCAATTCAAAAGCCTGAAGTCCAAAGTCTCACCTGAGACTCATAACCAACTCTTTTCTTCTGTGAGCTTGTAAAAAAATCATCAATTTTTAATATATAATTGTGGGATGGGCACAAGATTCACCACTCCATTCATAACAACTAGTTTGAACTCTCCACAGATTAAAAAATGGCTTCTATAACTTGAAACACCGTAGTATTTGCTTACCCCTAAGTTGTTTTTCTAACAGGAAAAGGGCATATGTAAAAGAAAGCATCCAAACACCCAAATCTGCAAACAGATTTGAACAAAAGACATCTTAAAGAATATTTACTATGAAACGGAATTTGAAGATATTTTCAAGAGAATAAATGATGTTCTCTAAATGGCATGAATCTTTCTTTGGGATTTTTAGCTTATGACCCCAGCGGGACTTTGGAACAAGAGGGCACATTTTTCCCCAGTTTTAAATAAAAAGGCATATTTGTCCTACTGCCTTTATTTTCCATTAGTAAGTTAAAGTTTACAAACTGTTCTTGGATCCTCCCAGTAGGTTTAAGTGGTTGGCACAGGAATAAAAAATAGCGAGCATTTGAAGATGCTCTGTTTTCAAGAGAAGTTCTAAGGTCTGTTGTTTTCATCATTACAAAAATAAGGGAAATGAGGTACTACTGTTTTGGTTTAGAGATGAGTCGCAAATCCAGACAAGCAAGACCCATACTTTATAGGCTTAACCAGTAGAGTACATTAAACTTTCTCCTGCAGCCTCTGCCATGCTGTTCTGAAACAATGGTTCAAAGAGGTGATGTGTTGACCCCCTACCTAGCCCAGCAATGCAACCAACCCCTTGTTCTATGCTGCTGAGGTCAATCCTCAGCACGAATAGAACAATGTGGAGGGTCAGAGGCTTCCAACACACAAACCTTAAGGCTTTCTCAATCTAGTTAAGTCCCTACTGTGAATGTAGCAAACTAAACTTGGACCTTCTCAAAGAGCCACTTTTTAAAAATAAAAGTGTCCCTATAGTTTCCATCTGCAACTTTATAAACAAGAAACAATAGCCTGAAAAAAATAGCTTATCCAAGACCTCTAATCTAATCATAGGAGAGCTAGATGACAGATGACAGTTAAGTCTGGCCTTTGCCCTGCCATTTCTTTCTGTGGAAACCATTTCTAGCTTTCATCTAACTCTTCTTGGTTGTTAAATCCTCATTCTGATCCCGGGTGGACATAGAGATTCCCTGAGGTCGTGGACTAATTCTAACCTCAAGTTTTTCATTACAAAAAAAAAAAAAAAAGATAGCTGGGTACTGGTGGCTCACACCTGTAATCCTAGCTACTCAGGAGGCTGAGATCTGAGGATCATGGTTTGAAGCCAGCCTGGGCAGGAAAGTCCATGAGACTCTTATCTGAAATACACAGAAAAAGCCATTAAGTGGCACTGTGGTTCAAATGGTAGAGTGCTTGCCTTGAGCACAAAGAAACTCAAGGACAGTGCATAGGCACTGAGTTCAGGTCCCAGGACCAGCCAAAAAATAAAAGGGAAGGGAATATTGTCAACCTGCTACAGATGAGTTTCAAGAATTAGTGAAGTAAAGAACATTGTAAGGTATTTATGAAAATACACAAACACACATGGAAAGGGGCATGGTACAAATAAACATAAACCCTTTAGAGATTGCTTTATACAAGGTTCCAAGGTATTTTACTCAGTAATACATATCTTTGATGTGGTGGGGTTTTTTCTTAAGTAGTCTATTCCACTGTTCTTATTTAATTCTTTGCAGCCTTTTTCCAGAATCACAGTGCCCTTGTATTTCCATAGGAGCAGACTTTCCACATTGCTGAGATATTTAGACTATATCATATATTCCAATATTTCCTAAACCTTTCATGGGCTGCCTTTCTGAATGACACCTCTATACCCTAAAGTAGAATAGACACTAACATACAGACTCTCTACCTATCTTCAGAAAGTTCAAATCCCACCATCAGTAGCCCAGTCAAGAGTAGAGATTGTGGCCAGCAAGAGCCGCTCAAGGCAGGCTAATAAGAAACTAGCAAAAATTACAAGATATACAAGAAAATAATGGATTCTGACCTAGAAAAAATAGAGGGTGGTTTCAAGAAAGAGATCATACATATATGGATATGAGACCTACCTAAAATTTTGGAGGATGATGATGCAGGCTAAAGATATTCATTCCAAATAGAAGAGCTATGTGGGTTACAGGTAAGGTAATGCAAAATGTCAGAGCATGTTTGAAGAATAACTATTAAAGAAAGGATACTCTGGGCTCTTGTAGTGTCCAGTGATAGAAAGCGAGCATCTAGTTCTCATAAAACCTTGTACAACAGGGTAAGATATGTGGACTCTTGTGTTTTGCACAGGCAGGGCCTGAGAACAGCTGCTTCGCTTCTCTGATTATAGCGTGGTATTGTGAGGGCAGGAAAATCTCCTGAAAGAAAGCAGTAGTTCACACACACTGATTGGGTCAGGGAGACTAGGTACACAAAATCACATACAGTAAAATGTGGGCCAAAAGCAAGACAAAGGAGGTTGGCTTGCAAATGAGATAGAAGGAAATGGGCATTTCAAGCCACATTCGGAATGGGTGAACAATGATGAGAGGCAGGCTCAAAATACAAACTCCTGTGGGTGCGAGGTTTAGTCTATGTGTGTGCATGTGTGCATGTATGTATTTAGGAATGTGCAATGAACAGGGAGAGAGAGGCAGCTTTAGTTTATTTTGGCATAAGGACTTTTTCACGGAGAAGGTCTGGACACATCCGATCACCATCAATTATTCGCCTGGCAACTTTTCCAAAGCATCATATAAGTCTGTGTATTATCTACTCCTCCATAATTCGTTTCACTTCTCTGTCATCTCTAACTCAACCCTAAAATTAAACAAAATCGTAATTAATTTTGTGGCACATAGAAAAATAAAGTGCAGGGAAACGTTCTTCATTTCCTGCAGGGCAATGACTCTCAAACTGCCTGAAGAAATGGAAAATGATTTTTACCATCACAGGGAGAAGAAAAACAGCAATTTCCAATTAAGCTGTTTGCTCTCTGTGTTCAGAAAGAGGAATTGGATTGCTTTGGAACTCTTTCTGTAAAATAGAATTAAAATTATGGTACACAGTAGAAGACAGGAAAATGACATGATGCTAAGTACTGAGCAACAGAGACGTAAGTAAAAGGCCCAGCATAGGGTGTTTTAGTTTTTTTTTTCCTGTTTGCACTGTTCCCAAATTCTGAATATAAGTTTGTTGATTCTGGGCTGCTTATGGATGTCAGACATAAAAATCATTTCAATTATATAGTACAACAAAATATTCCCTCATGCTTCTCATGACCCACCCACCTTTCCTTCCTTCCTTCCTTCCTTCCTTCTTTCCTTCCTTCCTTCCTTCCTTTCTTCCTTCCTTCCTTCCTTCCTCCTTCCCTCCCTACCTTCCTCCCTCTCTCCCTACCTTCCTCTCTCCCTACCTTCCTCTCTCCCTACCTTCCTCTCTCCTTTCCTTCCTTCCCTCCCTCTCTTCCTTCTTTCCTTCCTTCCTTCCTCCCTCTCTTCCTCCCACCCTCTTTCTTTCTTCTTTCTTTCTTTCTTTCGCTCTCTATTTCTCTCTCTCTTTCCTCCTTCCTTTCTTCATTTTTTTCTCTTCTTGCTTGCTTTCTAGGAGGAAAAAAATGACAATGAAGTCAAAGAAAATTATATAAAATGTGTTTACCTTTCACTAGACATTTACAGATGTAAACTTGTTACATAGCCTTTGGTTAAGTACAATTACCGAATTTATTAAATAGGCATGGATATGATTCTAAACCTAGCATACAGACCTTACCTGAAATTTTTGAGCCATCTCCTTGATAATCTTTTTCAGTCTGAGAGTCCAATCTCAAGTTCCTTGGATCCTCAGTGCCCTCTAATCTGGGACAGATCTGCAGTCTTTTATTTTCATTTTAATATTTTTAGTTTCCATTTGCTACTGTGGCCTTTAGAAAAATACATAGCAATTACTTGATATAACCTCCCTCCTCTAATATTGAAATTCAGATAATGTGTTTTGGACAGTATTATAAGAATGACATTATTTTCTCAGTGCATTGCACTTAGTAATAGCATGCATGTTTGATTACTGACCACATTAGATTTCATTTTTGGTTATGGTAGGGGCCTCTCCCTGGTTTAACAATGGAAGGTAAACTTTTCCTCTTTTGTGTTTAGTGTTTTTTGGAAGAGATTTTTATATAGATACGTTCAGTTCTATTTTATACATAGACATACTGGAGTTGAAAGACTTGTGTTTTTATTTGTCTTCCTTAGTAGATGGTGGCATTCCTGCCATGGATTTTGTCTTAGTCATCTTTTGAGAGTCTAGAAACACTGCATGGTGCTTTTGGAGTGACCAGGAAAATGCTGATTACACAAGATGAAGTCATAAATTCAGGAAAAGATATCCAGCAAGAAAAAAGTCAGGATCGTTCATGAATTTAGGGATTCAACAAGCATTGAACATTTATTGTTAATTTGGTATTGGAAATATAAGATACATGAGACATATGCTATGCCTCCAATAACTAGAATATGAAGAGCATAATTTCACAAAAGTAAGTGGTATAGTATTTTTTGTTCTGTTCTGGGGCTTGAACTCTGGGCTTGGGCACTGACCCTGAGCTCCTTATTGCTAAAGTGGTTTTGCTCAAGGCTAGCGCTCTACCACTTGAGCCATAGTGCCATGTCCAGCTTTTTCTGTACTTAATTGGAGATAAGAATCTCACAGAATTTCTTGCCCTGGTTTGGCTTCAAATCAGGATTCTCAGAGCTCAGCCTCCTGAGTAGCTACGGTTACAGGCATGAGCTACTGATGCCCGGCCAATAGTCTTAAACTACTTTTGAGTAAGTGTAATACCTTGGACTCTTGGGGCCTTGGAATAACTGAGCGAGTGCTACCATTTGCTACAGGCCTTCATTGTGAGACTGATACTATTCCTCCTACCTCTTTCTTCTCACTGGTTTTCCTCCATTCACACATAATGTAACACATGTGGATCTTTAGATCTCATTTCACACTTCATTTCTTCTGTGTAGATGCTCCTGATTCTGGCAGGGTTGATGAGTCCTCATTTGGAGTTTACTATCACTCTCTGTCCCCCAATTCTCCTGTTTTTTACATGGTTGCTTTTTATAAGACACACGGTACCTTCACATATTGGACTGTTCTCTACATAGTATATGTGCCTGAGGGGAAAAACGTACATACTTCTCTCTTGGAACAATGCTCTGTATAGAAAACATGGTGGAACATGATTATGTCTCCATTTCCTTGTTCTGGCAGAACAGAACAGCCACTAGGAGATAGACTAAAGTCAACTTCATCCTGCACCTAGCAAAACCATGTGATTTCAAACCATGTGCTTCATCTCTCTGCCATTCACTTCCTTCGGAATTTAAGGGAAAAGCAGTACTTACTTCAAGGTCTATGGTCAGAATTAAATGGACTACGATCAATGTAAAGCACTTATAAATATCCAGCAATACAAAAGCACTTGTTAGTTACGAGTTAACTATCATTATTCTGCCCTTTACCAAACATCAGGACTCCATACCTCAGTGCAAGGTCTCTTTACTCCCCTGACCACACAAGAGGCTGTCCCTTTTGTTCCATGAATCCTTCCATTCAATCTTCCCTAGTTTCACCTGTCAACTATGGCTCAGTGTTTGCCTTCTGCTTCTCCCTAGAAAGTCTGATTTCCAACATTGCACTGAACTCTTCTCTTTTCTAGTATTCTTGTCATAAAGCTAGAGAATATTTAGACCCTCCTCAAGGGATTAAAGCTTCCTTTGGATTTTGACCACAAAAAGTGTGCCACTAGCCAGGTGCCAGTGATCCTAGCTACTCAGGAGGCTGAGATCTGAGGAATGCAGTTTGAAGCCAGCTTGGGCAGAAAAGTCTCTATGAGACACTTATCTCCAATTAACCAAAAACTGGAAGTGAAGCTGTGGCTTAAAGTGGTAGAGCACTAGCCTTGAGCAAAAGAGCTCAGGGACAGTGCCCAAGCCCTGAGATCAAGCCCCACAACCGACAAAAAATAATCATAATATCAATCCATACATCTCAGATCCCTGAAATATTACATCAGAAGTCATGGGAAGACCTAAATTTACAGTTAGAGATAGCTGAGTTAAGAAACCAAATCAGCAATACAACCAGCACTAAAACTGTGAAAGTTTATCAAACTCATAAATAGGTTTGTGAAAAGAACAAACCAGAAGATTAAATTTTCTGATGAGTGAGTCAAGATTTTCTTCTACTGTAGCCTTATGAAAATCCTTAGGATTTCTAGGTCAATTTTGGTTCATGCTTTGGGACCTATCTCTAAGGATTGAGAAATTAAACAATTAAATAGTTAGAAATTCCGGTACAATAGACATACTCTATACTCATTCTTTTCCTTTTTCATTGCTGAAACCATCATGCATTTTTATTTGATGGTAGATATATCAACCTGTTATGTAACTGAAGTACATATAACTAAATGCACATACATACATATGCACATATGAATACATACAGATACAATCTACACTCATATTAAAATCCAAGCTTCCAGTTTGTATAGAATAGGGTCTTTAGGTGACAAAATTAGAGAAGATTATAAATTCATAAAGTGAGGATCCTAACCCACAAAGAGGATGGTCTCAGAAGGATGGGAATTCTTTTTCTTTCTTTCTTTCTCTTTCTTTCTTCTTTCTGTCTCTGTCTCTGTCTCCTCTCTCTCTGTCTCTCTGTCTCTGTCTCTCTGTCTATCTGTCTGTCTCTCTGTCTCTCTGTCTCTGTCTCTCTGTCTCTCTGTCTCTGTCTCTGTCTCTGTCTCTGTCTCTCTCTCTCTCTCTCTCTCTCTCTCTTTCTGTCTCTCTTCACCATGTGAGGAAACATGGAAAATGTGGCTATCTGATGATCTGCAAGTCAGGATAATAACCCTAGCCAGAACTCGATTTGTCTATGATTTCAAATGTATAGTCTTGAGAGAATTGTGAGAAAAACAACTTTCAGTTGTTGAAGCTACCCACCCAGAGGTGATTGCTATGCCCATATGCAGTGAGATCCATTCTTAAGTCTTTAACTGCAATCTGCAGTTGACTTCTCAGGATTAGGACATGAATAGGCACAGACTTATTTTCCCTCAAGTGTTCTCTAATTCTACTACAATCAACATACATGAGGCCAGAAGGTAATGGCAGGTAAGAGCTGGGAGAGGAAAGAGAGGGACTCAGAAAGAATATTAACTTAATAGTTGTACTCTCATGGAGATGACCGATGTTTGAAAGGGAAATCATCATATAGTTCAACGATGGAGAGTTTCTTGTAGTCCAGCAGAAAATGGGCATGACTGTGCTCCTATACTCCCAGTGGTACAGAATAGCTCCCAGGGGGACACTGGGATTCCTCACTTTGGTCTAATTTTAAGTAAATCAAATGAGGCGGCACATTGCCACATCTCTCTGGAAACTATTCCAAAATTGAGCAGATCTCATCTTTTGAAAATGTTTCCTGAGTAATGGAAACATGAGGAAGGGGAATATTCTACAGACCCCAAACACATCTCTCAACCACTGTGGAATGCAGTCTACCAGACACACTTTTATAGTGGTCAGGATGGACGTGGGAAAGACTCAGGAAACAGAATGATAAGTTCTGATGTCTTTTAAAATAATTTCCATTGTTAAATACTCCCAAGGATTAAATGACACAGGACTAGGCACACTGGGACAGGCTTAATCCCACTTAAACGCATAATGTGTAGTTAGTACTGGCAAGGACCAGGTGTTAACAGACTGCATTGCTATGGTTCCCATAGGTCTAACAAGTGTGAGGGATGAACAAATTCAGTTAGGAGCATTCTACATTCTACTCATCAACTTTCACACAAGCCTCAGATAAAAAGCAGGGCTTCCCTGAATTTAAGACCTTAGTCACATTAATCTGTACCCCAGATTTACACGTATTCCACAGCTGATGTGAAAAGATCTGGAATTTGTAGTAAAGTTTTTCTTTCAAATCATCTTTGTTTATTGGTGTTTTTTTTTTTTTGCCTTCAGCATCTTTGTGTATTTCTTTTGTCCTTCCACACCTTGTTAAATAAATCATTTTTATGTATCTCCAATTCCTCTGAAAAAGCTCATATCCCCATTCTCTCTAATGTTTGACCCTGAACTCTCTGGGGAATATAAATAAGTATTCAAAAAGCAGTAAAATAAATGATTTCTAATTGGTTACTAGTTTATCTTCAGTAGCCAAAAGACAAATATTTTCAGTGGATCAAATACCAAATTACTTTCCCTATGCCATACATCTTACAATCTTAAGCTTTTGGTCTACCTACCTCTTGTCTCTGGCTCTAGCCCTCCACATAATCACGCCTTGGATTTACGTTCCCAAATTGTTATGGTTTGGATATGGAGTGTCCCCCTAATGGTTAATGTATGGAAATATTGGTCCCAAGGTTAGCAGTGTTATTTTCAGATATTCTGGAAGCTTTAGAATGTGGAACCTATTTGAAGAAGTAGGTCATGTAGGGGATTGTCCATGGGACTGATACTGCATCCTGAACGTCTAATCATCTTTCCTTCTGCTTCTTGTTTTCTTCAAGGTGAACACACTCCTTTTCCATGTGCTTCCAGTGCTATGATGTCTTACCTCACAATGGGATCAAAGGCATGGAGCCAAGTCATTGCAGCCTGAAACTTCTGAAGCTATGACCCCAAATACATTTTTCTTCCATTAAATGGCTTCAGGCAGGTACTCTGCCATGGCCATGAGAAAGCTGATTTAACACACAGGAAAACAAATGGGATGCTGATTCAGTGCATTCTAGTGAGGGATTATTAAGAGATGCATAGAAACCTTTGTTCTTGGATCTTTCCCTTTGTGAGGTCATTCCAAAAGACTTACCAAGAGTTTTTTTTTTCATAAAAAGGATAGTTTTATGCTTGTGAAAAATTCTGACATTAGAACAAAATATGAAGCAAGCAAGCAATTCTCTGTATTTTTTGTTGCTTCTCTCCCATTCTGTTCTTCGTTGAGTAATGGTGCTATTAGTTGTATCTATGAATAGGTCCTGTCCTAAGGTTAGCCCCTTACTTATAAGCCACAAATCATAGGGATATTGTTAACCCCTTTCTAGTGTTACTCAGCCTAAGTCACCTTGACTGACCTTTGCTTTGAAATGAGGACTCCAAAGCCTCTATTAAGTGCAGGTGTCAGTTGGGAATGTGATGTGGAGTAATGGAATGCCATGTGAGTATTTAAGACAATTGCATTAAACCTCTTCTTTTTTTGGATCTGAAATGTAGGATTTTTTTTAGTATTTTAATTGTCTTTAAGCTGCCATTCAACAAAGCAGTTTATGAGTACAATGCATCTTGATCTATGTCACCCCTTCCAACATTCTCACACATTCAACATTTCTCAACCATCCTGCCCAAGCCACCCCTCACAGTTCTTAATTTTGTAGGATATACATTACAGTTTGACTGTAATATGACCAAAATATTAGGACTTTCTGGACTATTGAATAACAGCTTAGTATAAAGAATGCTTCATAAATATTTAATTATTCATTGATAATGCTATTTATTATGGCTTCACTGTCATCCTTACTAGCAACTTGTCTGGATTTTTGTAGTCAGCCTTCAAATGAACATATTGTAGGACAGCTAAAGTTCTTGTGTGTGTATGTGTGAGAGAGAGAGTGAGAGAGAGAGAAACAGAGAGAGAGAAAGATCTATTAAAAAGGGATTTGTCATGAAGAAATGGCATGTACGCCCACATGGGACTATGGAAGCAGGCCAGTACCAAGATCTGCATGTTTGCAAGTATGCAGGTATGCAAGCTGGATACTCAAGAGGAAAATAGTTCTAGGTAAGCACATAATGACCCAGTAACTGTCTACGGGTCAGGAGAAACAAAAATCCCAATTGGAAAGCCAACAACAAGAAGACTCTTTTTCAGGCTTACTGTCAGTCTTTGCTTTCTACTCAGTCCTTTAGCTGATAGTGTGAAGCTTACTCAGATCAAGGAGGGAAATCTGTTTCACTCAGTCTAAATATATCTCATCCAAACATACCCTTACAAAAGCTCTCAACATAGTGTTTATCCAAATGTCTGGGCACTGTATGGCCTAGTCAATTCAAATATAACATTATAATCACAATATCATAAAAAGTACAAGAATTCAAAGGACAGAGTCTGGAAGAGAAGTAACTGGAGAACCCAACCCACTGGAACAGACTTTAATAGGAATCAAAGATGATCAAGTTCCAAATTAAAGTAACAATGAGATGTACAAGACACTATGATGAAAATGAACTTTACAACTTCAGAGATGGGGTGAGGGAGGTGTTGGGGAGGTAGGGAGGGAAGGGATGGTGTGGGAAAAACAAAGGAGGGGGTAACAATGCTCAATAGGAAATGTACTCATTGCCTTACTCATGTAACTGTAACCCCTCTGTACAGTATCTTCACAATAAATAAATAAAAGAATAAATTTTTTTTTAAAACACCATATCCAGGTTGAGGTCTAGAGTGGAAACATACAAGTAGAGGGTAAAGGTCAAAGGGCCTAGACAACAATCCATTGGGTCCTGATCTCTGTATTCTAGTCCAGCCCCTTCTCTGCCATCTGTGCATCTTCTTCCCTAAGGGCAAACTTAAACTTTTTTTTTTCAGTTTAAGGGGTTTGAGGTTTTCATTTTATTTTTATAAGTGGGTATTGAATGGAATAAAGCTTCAAAACTGACAGTGTAAACATTTTTAGAGTTGAGATTTCTCATTCCTATCAGGAGATATTAGACAAGAATTTATGACCTTGAAACACAACAAATCAAAGAAAGGTTGGACAAATGGGATTGCATGAAATTGCAGTGCTTCTGCATGGCAAAGGACATAGCTAGCAAGATCAATAGAAAGCCCACGGATTGGGAGAAGATCTTTACTAGCCATACAACGGACAAGGGTCTCATATCTAAAATATACCTGGAACTCAAAAAATTAAATCCCCCAACAACAAATCTTCAAAGAAACAACTGACCAATAAATAAGACTTAAAGAGAAACTTCTCTGAAGAGGAAAGAAGGATGGCCAATAGACACATGAAGAAATGCTCAACCTCCCTAGCCATAAAAGAAATGCAAATCAAAACAACATTGAGATACCACCTCACCCCAGTTAGAATGGCTATAATCAAGAACTCTAATAACAACAGATGCTGGAGGGGATGTGGACAGAAGGGAACCTTACTGCATTGTTGGTGGGAGTGTAAACTTGTTCAACCACTTTGGAAAGCAGTATGGAAGTTCCTCAAAAGACTCCACATAGAGCTCCCCTATAACCCAACAATCCCACTTTTGGGCATTTACCCAAATGTTCAAACAAGATCACACTAAAGCTACCAGCATGACTATGTTTATAGCAGCATTATTTACCATAGCTAAGATATGGAACCAACCCAGATGCCCCTCAGTAGATGAATGGATCAAGAAAATGTGGTATATATACACAATGGAATTCTATGCCTGGATCAGAAAGAATGACATTTCCCCATTTGTTAGGAAATGGAAAGACTTGGAAAAAATTACATTAAGTGATGTAAGCCAGGCCCAAAGAAACATAGGTCCCATGGTTTCCATTATTTGCAATATCTAGTATATATCTGAATCAAGCAGAAAAGGTCAGATAAGTTGATGTTAGGGAAATGAACCCTTAGATATGTATTCAAATGTTTTTTTTTCTTTCATGTGATTGCTTCTAACACATTTATAAGATTATTTCTTTGTTGCTTTGTATGTCCCTCCCCCACAGTATAACCCCTGCTTTCACTGTATTTGATGTCGGTATAATTTGTGGAGGGGAAGGGGAAAAACAATTCATTTAAATAGGGATACAGGTGGACCCATTGCAACAATGAGACATACAAGTCATTATGTCAAAAGCGAACTTTACAACTTTGGTGGGGGGGGGGAAGATTGGGGGCGGGGAAGGGGGGAAAGATGGGCAGGGATGGGAAGAGGAAACAAAGGAGGAGGCTACAATGCTTGATAAGAAATGTAGTCATTATCTTGCCCATGTCATTGTACCTCCTCTGTACAGTATTTTCACAATTAAAAAGAATTTATAACCTCTTTGCTCATGATAACTGCGGGGGAAGTGTGGTCTCTAGGAGGAAACAGAACATGTCCATGGCTTCATAGAGACCGTAGAAGAGCTTGTCTTTCCCAGTCCTTCCCCTCAGGAAAGTAACGACATCTTAAATTTCTACCAATGGCTATCCCCATTTGACTGTCTCCAGAAAGGGGAACTAATGAAACCATGAGCTCTTTCTTGAATCTGCATTTTAATGCTTTGCTAATTTAATTCCAATGGCCAACCTACAAGGCAATCACTGTCATCTGTAGTTGACAGGTGAGACTATGGATCTCTAGAAAGATCAGATTAATTTTCCTACTTTCAGAAGGCATTAGTCGCATGATTGCTGTCTACAATGGAACAGAATCAGAGATTTTGTAACCAGTCCGAATAGAACTTGAGTCCTAATCTTTTAGTTTTAACTAAATATTTATGGCCTCAGAGTTGCTTTTCTCATTTGAAAAGAAAAAACGTTGAAGAGACAATATCAAACCAAAAAAAAAAAAAAAGATTTTATAATGGCAGAGCCTGTCTTTGTGAATTGTATTCCATGGTGCCTTAGGTAACAGTAACTTCTCAGTTAGTGATAGATACAGAATCACATTATAGATTCGTATTGTGTTGGCCTGTTTCTCTGATCCTGACATCGAAGTCTCCCAACCTTCCAGTACTCTCTATGGTTTGGACAGGCAACATAGAAGCATAGCTTATCTATGCTTGTGGTCAACTCTTTGACTATGAAGATGAATTTGCTATGAAGATGAATCTAATTCAGACAGATAGGTGATTCCTGCAACAGCTACAGCCTTCATTCATTTCAGAAATTCATGTGAGAAACAGCTCTTTTCTTCTGCCTCATCCTGCCGCCTCATTGAAGCATAAATAAAACTCACTATGTACCATGTTTCATATACAAACCAAGCTTTAGCCAAACAAACAGAAGCATTAGTGTGTCCTGCTCATCAAGATTTCTGCCCCTGCTATCTTGCAGGGGGAGAGATGATTCTCATCGGAGTGACAAGGGCATCTGATGAGTGAGAGAGAATAGAGTCCTCTGCTCACTGTGTTTCATTCACTCACTGCCAAGAAGAGAATCCCAGTCAAAAGTAAAAACAATCCTGCCTCTGGTTGCACCTAATTGTCCAGCAGCAGAAAGGAACGTGATGTGGGTGACTGCCAATGTCTGAAAGCTGAGCAGATGTTTTCAATTACTCTCCCTTTTGTAATTCTACCCTACAAATAAGAGTTCAAACCTGGAAAATAATAGACTTACATGAACCTCACAAAAGGACATGCATAGCAAAAATGAGACAGAACGGATAAAGTAAATGCATTTAGAAGCATCCAATGGGAGTATTTAGGAATTATTTTTCTATCAGAAAACAATTTTACCCCTAGATATCTTCTAATGGTGGGTTTGGGGATTACATGTTCTGGTAAATATACTTCCCTTAGATGATAGAAAAATGGGAATGTTTTCTTTTCTTTCTTTTTTTTTTTGTTAATGCTATTCCTGGGGAATTAAATCTAGGATCTCATATTTTTGCTTGGCATTTTTTGCTCAATTCTGGCTCTTCTCTACTTGAGCCACAGCTCCACTTCTGATTTTTTGCTGGTTATTTGGAGATACGAATCTGACAGCTTTTGTGCTTGGGCTGCTTTCAAACCATGTTTCTCAGATTTCCCTGAGTAGCTTATGATTGCAGTTGTGAGCCATCAGCACTAGCTGGAAAGTTTTATGATACGGGACTAAACACTGCTAATACTTTTCTGATATTAAAACAGATTAGGTTGACATTCAGAAAGTATTGATAAATCATATTGAAGTAGGTATATATATATATATATATATATAGTGAATTAGTAGAATTCTATAAGATCTTTGTAGATTATTTGTAATCAGTTATCAAAAGTAAAACATAGTAAAAACTATAAAATGGAACTGTTATGTGAATTTTTCACATATGTTTTTCATATGGACAGGGAGATATGGAGCTGTCAGCTTTGGTAAGATTAAAGAATGAATCAAAGACTACATGGCACCATGGGATATTTGACATGTATAGGTAACTAATCATATTTATTTCTCTTTCATATAGTTGAATGCATTAACTTGAAGTATGATTAAAACAATTTCATCCCAGCTCTCACATTTCTATAATAAATGGTACATGAAATAAAGAGAATGCTTGTTGCATAATATAGACCATCTACCATCATTTTCATTCTTCAGTCCTTCTCTAGCATTTTAATGTCAAAAGAGTCGGCCTACCAGAAGTATTAGAGAAGATTAACCACTTTGGAAAACAAACATTCCCAACAAGAAAAAGTAAAACATTAACAAAAAGCAAATTGTTCATATTTGCTTCTTGAAAGGAGGTTCTCTGTTGCCTCTTCCTGGGAAAATACAGCCAGGGGTAGTGAAATGAGATTGCCCGAAGTGTTTCACAACGATCTCCTTGATATCAGAGAATCCTAAGTTTTAGGTGTTAGCACAGCTATCACCATCTGACGTTACATTGCCTATTTGGTCAGTATTCCTTGCAAGCAGCAGCTCAGATTGGATTTGAAGGCTTCACTAAAACAAAATACTTAGCATTCAACCCTCAAGAGAAGCAAAACAGCTAGCATTAAATATACATAGCTAGTCTGAGGTTGGTCTCTCCGGAGCCACACTCCTTGGTCTTTGAGAGGCTGTTGATAAACTGTACTTCGCAAATGCCCTTTAGATATTGCAGGTTAGGGACCAAGTATTCCCTATGTCTTTTTGTTTCTACCACCTAGTCCTCTCGATTTGGAAATCCTCTACAGTGTTTATAGCTATGAAGGTTAAGTTTATGGTCAATTTGGCTAAGACACACACCCATCTAGATCTTACCTGGGAAAATGATTTTTAGAGGTGATGTACATTTAGATCAGTACTCATTCAGCATAGCAGATTATCCTACATTATCTGATTAGGCCTCATCCAATCACTTGAAGGTCTTAAGAGCAAAGATTTTCATTATGTTTCTCTGGAGAATGCTAAATACTTCAGATACCAGATCTCCATCCAACATTGAAGAACTGAATGGAAGAAGCATCTCTGAGTGGAGTAGGGAAGTATTATGATTCACTAGGATTGATGCTAAGGATAGAAACCAAGGCCTTGAAGATGATAAATAAATAGTCCCCAGATCCTTCCACTAGGATTCTTAGGAGCTCATTCTCAACTGAGAGAATCTTTAATTTTCTCAATAATTCAAAATCCTTCTGGACATTTTATGAGATAAATATATTCGGGGACTACAATTAAAAAAAAACAATGCAAGGTCTTTTTTCCATCCTACTTCCCAAAATGTAGACAATCCAATGTTGGAAATGACATGAACCAAATATGTGAATGAAAATGATAACTTTCTCCAGTGATGAAGATGGTAAGAAGAAGTCTTCCACACCTTCAGAGATTTAACACTTATAACCTAGCTTCACAAATATTTCTCATGAGATTCTAACTTCAATACTATAAACTAGACTATGACTTCATTTTATAGACCCAATAAAAGGCTGGGAGATATCAAATGATTTTTCCCAAGACCTCTATACTCATAAATACTAAACTTCATGTCTAACACTTTACCTCACTGCCCTTTTCCATGGCTTCCTTTTGATAAGTAGACAGAAGAGCTAATCCGTAAGACTATTCCATGACTATATTATGCACTCATGGGAATCGGAACCCTTTTTGACCAGGAAATACAAAGGAAAAGGCCTCTGCCAAGACCAGACCATCCTTTGCCTGCGGCTATTTTTGTTCATTGAAGCCTCAAGAACGCTAGAACATCAATGGAAGCATACATTGGGAAATAAAAGACGTGAGAAAAGTTCTCAAACGGGCTAGTTTTCATTTCCTGTTGGCTTTTCCAACACATTCTTGGCACCAGATGAGAGTAATGTGGTAATGTGGTAAAGTGTTTCTGTGAGATCCTGACCGTTTTGAGACCGGGGACAGTGAGATACCCCAACCCATGAAGCCTCAAGGGTTTGTCTGGACAGCCTGAGGTTTTCCTGGTAGCCACTGTGCTGGACTATGGGTCATATCAAGTATATTTGCTTTTCAGGGACTCTCATAGCATTAACACAATATGACTTTCTCTTTTTCCCTTGCTGGCTCTTATTTGAAATGCCAGTAAAATAGGTTTGCTTCATGTTTACTTGATCTCTAAAGAGAACGAACATGCCCATTCTTGTCTTGTCCTAACAGACATAATTACCCATCATACTATGCACTTCATAGGATTAGTATCAGCAACAAGAAGTCACATTGTGTCCTACTTTAAAGAAAACAAGTGGCCAAGCCTTGAACACAACAAGGGAGGTAACTCTCACATTTGAAAAGAATTCTCATGTTTTTATGTAAAACCCGAAGTGTACCTACTATGAGCCACGTGTTTTGTAGATGTGATCTTTAGTTGTCAGGATGACCCTGCAAAGCCTTGGAGAGAACACTGATATTTAGTGAAAGAAGTGGCTAAGATCACATAGAAAAAAATATTTAGCCAGGAAAGATTTCTAGCAACTGTTTCTGCTACGACCCTGAAGTGTTTGCCTTCAGATCATATATAAAACATATTATTTGTAAAAAATGAAAACTCTCTCCCTCTGTCCTTTCTTCCCTCCTTTCTTACCTATCTCTCATTCTCTCTCTCTCTCTCTTTCTTTCTGAACCCTCCCTCCCTATTCTCCCTTCCTAACTGAAATGGGTTTAAAATGACATTTATGAAAAAAGAATCTATCTCATTGGGAATGATAGTATAGTTAGCTCTTAGGACCTATCCAGAGCTGTCACTTTCTATTGGGTATTTACTATTTATGAAATTAGAAATGCATCATTTGTTCTAACTGCTCTCCTATGTTGCCTCTAGAATCTTCTTGTTACTTCTTCCATTAGATACACTTTACAATGTATTAATTTCGTTGTCTTTAAATAGTTGTACAAAGGGGTTTTAATTCAATATGTCAATTTATGTCTACAACGCATCATGATCAGTGTTAACCCTTCTATCATTCTTCCCCTCTTGTCTATCCCAACCCCTTCAAGATGCTTAAAAGAAAAGTCATCGATTCTTCCAGGGAGCATGTACAGAGCAAATACCCTAGTCGTGGATACAGCACTAGGAAACAGGGTACTGCATTAGAGAAGAGACATTAGCTTTTAAGAGAGGCCTTCTGAGAAGACAGACTTTAAGTTAGCAATGTCAGGGAGTGTACTAAACCCTCCCTATTGTGTGCACAGGTCCTAACACTGCACAGTGGAAGACCTGACCCAGCACTCAGGAGACAAAAAAGGCTAGAGTGGCCTAGTGCTTAGCCAAACCAAGATTCCCTTTGATTTTTATGCTCTCTTTCATCCCAAGAGAACTTCAGTTGTAGGTGATTCTAGATTGTTCTCTCAGAACCATAGGCATATGAGGTTTATACATAGGTAACTTTCTATATGAGTCAGATATTGTCTACATCTTCCCACAGAATAAGGTAGAGAACTGAAGACCCCAACTGCTAAGTGACACTTAGAAACCTTAGACCGAAGAGCACACAGAATTTGGGAGAAAACCGGAGACATCTTCAAGTACCAGTCCAATCCAAGAATTGAGATGCAGGTCAAGAGCTAGCAAGAGGATGCCTTGGTGCTGGGGAAGGGCTGGGGAGGGCGTGAAGAAGGCAGGGCTGCTGGAGTCTTCAGAATGGAAACGGAGAGGTTCCAACTGCAGCCGGGTGGGAAGAGGAAACTTTGTAGATGCTTATGGATGAGACTTGAAGTGATCCAAGGCTCCCAAGTGCCCAGTCCTTTAGTGAAAGACAACTGAACCTAAATCTCACCTTTCTGAACAATGCTGTTGCTTTCCTTGTGGGGTGCTTGGTGCCCATGAAACTGCACTCTCCTCAGAGCTATGCAAGGTTATCACATTTTTATGTAAATATCTCTCCAGATCCTATATGATTTTATGACTTTCCATTTTAAAAAGCCCATCTCATTTGACCTTGGCCCTGGAAAATGTGAGCGATTTCATAATTATTTGTAACACTTTCAAAATAAACCTGCCCGAAAGCTTATTAGAATTTTCTCCAGAGGTGTACCACAATGTCCATTCCAATACTTGGTTATTAACTTCAGGCTCACATATAAAAGTTGCTTAGCCTTTGTGAATCTGATAGGATAAAAACAGCATATCCTATTATATTTTTGTTGTATATGATCGTGTCCCGCCTCCCCTTAAGTCAGAGACCCTTCCATGTGTGAATCAACTCTGGTTGCTTCATCTCTGAATTACTATTCTGTGTTTAACATATAATATCTATTTTTCAGTCCAGCTGTTCTTTTTGAAAATTTTGTGGGGGGAAAGGAGAGGGTGATGGGGGTGGTGAATATGATAGAAGAGCTTTCTCTGCAAGTATAAAAATAGCATAATGAAACCGGGTGCAGGTGGCTCACAACTGTAATCCTTGCTACTCAGGAGGCTGAGATCTGAGGGCGGCAGATCAAAGCCACCTGGGGCATTAAAGTCCATGGGACTCTTAGGTCCAATGAATTACTCAAGCAGGACATGGCAATGTGGCTCAAGTGGTAGAGCTCTAGCCTTGAGCAAAAAGAAGCACAGGGACAGCTTCCAGGCCCAGAGTTCAAGCTTCAGGACAGGCAAATAAATAAATAAGTAAATAAAATAGCATAATGAAACCTATGAAGGAGGGGAGGGGTAAGAGGACTAAAACTGAGCAGGTATCCATGGGGTACATTTAGTCAAAGTATACTATATGCATGCTGCAAATATCATGATGAAACCTTTTGCATATTAAATTTATAAAATATTTTAATTTTTTTCCTATTGGCATTTACTTATACGTAACATTTATACAGTATGCATTTATACAGCGCCAGGTAACACTTTCAATGTTTGGCTTGCTACTATTTATTGTATCTTTATGATAAATCCTAGAGAGGGACAGAGAAAGACTGAGTCACTGATAGAGAGTCAGAATGCAAAGATCTTCGGTGCTTAAAATTTCTGTTTGGTACATCCACTGACTCTCACTTCTGTTGAATTATTTTGTTGAATTATTCTGCATTGTGATTAAAGACTAAGAGCTTATCATCAGAGAGATTTTATCTGAGAAGTAACCCTCTGGACCAGAGATGAAAGCATGCTGTTTCAAAAAGGTTTTTCATTTGCCTATATTAGACATTCTGGGAATTCCACTGGAAATTTGCAGCAGATTTATTGAGATAGAATTTATATGCCATAAAATTTACTTGTTTAAAGTATACAATTCAAAGGTTTTTTTGGTATATTTATGGATTTGTACAACCAACAGCATTATCTGATTGTATAATCTCTTTATTATGTCCAAAGACAATCCTGTATGCATTAGAAGTTATTCTCATTCTTTCCAGTCCACTCACTAATCTATTTGATATCTCTGTATATTTGCCTACTTCGAACATTTCATAGGAGTGGTATCATACAATGTGAATTTTTGGGACTGTCTGCTTTTACTTAGCAAAATATTTTGTATTATTTTCTCATCAAGAGGATTAATGAGAAATGCTTGTTTTATAAAGTAAATCTTCAAAACCACGTAATATGTGAGCTCTAGATACCCTTTCTTTTGCCTAGAGAACAAGCAATGCGTCAGTCATGTTTACAGATTGGCTTGGTGCATTTTCAAAGCTCAAAACTCAACAAAAGGGATTTCTCCTATCCAGGGTTGTTCTCCTTCAAGCAGTGGTATTGCACCTAGCAATCTATAGGAAGTTACCTCTGGTCTAGAGAATACCCTTTGTCATCTCCTTCCTTAAGCAAATATCTCTGTAGGTGTGTACATTATTTTCATAAAAGTAATATTCACATTTTCTGGGCTCATTGATATCTTTCTAACAAACACATTGCAATTATTAGTATGGACGGCACATTATAATAACAGAAACTACTTAAAGGATATAAGTAGTAGGTTACTGAACCAGTCATGAATCCAACAATTGCTGACTACTCACTTGTCCACCATTCTTTTTGGGGGGGGGAGGTTCTAGATATTTATAAGTTCTACCCTATAGATAGAGAGATAGATGATAGATAAATAGATAGGTAGGCAGATAGATAGATAGATAGATAGATAGATAGATAGATAGATAGATAGATATTCAGAGTTGAGGATATGAGATAGAAAAGTAACTGATCATGCCCAGAAAGCTACAGAATGATCCATCAACTCTTCATGGGTCTCTCCTAGCTCAAAGCACTGCCCAGGACAAGTCAGCTAGACGTCTCAGGGTTTACTTTCTTGATGGGTGGCTCTCATTAAAGACAGAATGCTATAGTGTGAGAGGTCAAATTCATTCGTCTTGAATAAGAGCAGAGTGAGAGATGCCAAACTCAAGAACTTCCTGTGGGCTCAGCTGAGGGCCAGATTTTACCCCAAAGCACACTCCTGGTTGGTTTTATCCATCTCTGTCCTGCTTTTGCCTCGTCTGTCTCTCTTAGAAGCATTCTTTTAGGTGTACCAAATACAGTATTCCTCATTGAAAATACTGCTCTAGGGGAAGCTGACCCAACATGGCAGAGTGAAAATTTCTGTCTCCAAATTTCACACATTTTCTTGTTAATACCATTAGAAGGAAGAAAGTAAGATTCAGAGGTTCCTATCTTTATACATATTATATTATTGTATTGTAAGGATGTTGGCAGAAGGTTTGCATAAATAAGGCTGTGAGTACATTTCGTGTCAAACATTGTTACCCCTCTCTATTTTTCTCCCACTTTCCCTCCCTCCCACACCCCTCCCCCAAGGTTTAAAGTTCATTTCCAACATAGTGTCTTGTATCCCTCTTGCATTGGTTCAGTCTTTGTCCTTTGTCTCACCATTTTGTTATTCCACTTCTCCCCAAATCAGATAAATGTATATACCAGACACAGAGGTGGTACCAAAATCAAAAACAGTGACAATATGGAATAAATCAAAGGGGGAAAATGAAAAAAAAACTTTACACAGTACATTAAAACAACTAAAGAAAAGAAAAAACCCTTGAATTTCCATATCTTGGAGTTCATTTTGATTAGTATCATTTTATATGGTCATATATGCATAGCTATTGAGCTATTATGGTCCTCTGCTAGGAATATCCTAGACATATACGAATTATTACAAATGAGGAAAATAATGGGGCCTATGTTTCTTTGGATCTGGCTTACTTCACTGAAGATGATTTTTTCCAAGTCTTTCCTTTTCCTTATGAAAGGTGAAATGTCATTCTTTCTGATGGATGCATAGAATTCCATTGTGTATATTTGCCACATTTCATTTGCTGAGGGGTTGGCTCCATATTTTAGCTATGATGAACAATTATGCTGCAATGAACACAGTAGTGTTGGTAGCTTTAGTGTGGTCTTGTTTGTGATTTTTTGGGGGTAAATACCCAAGAGTGGGATTGCTGGGTCATAGGGGAGCTCTATGTTTTAGTCTTTTGAGAAAAGAGATTCCTATTTTTTAAGACCATGAGGATTGGAACATGCTCAAATCTAATATTCTAAAATCTTCTAGTTGTACACATTGTCTTATAAAGATCTTTTATAAAGATGATGTATTGAGAGGTTAGAGTTACTTAAGTCAAAATAATGAGTACATTTCCTTTTGAACAGTGTCACTCCCTCATTTTCTTCCAGATTTTTCCCCTCCAGATTTCCTTTTCCCCAAGTTGTATAGTTAATTTCCAACATAGTATATAGTGAGTATCACTGCTGAATTGGTTCACACGTTGTCCCACTATTTCTGTCTTTCCCTTTCTCTCCTCAAATCAGATAAACTACATTGCCTTTTGAAAGTTGTACAGGGAACTAAATCTGTAACAATGAGCTTACAAAGATTTCTCAGAATCTCCCACTTAGAACTGTGCTTGTGTTTTTTGTTGTTGATGGTGGTGGTGTATTTGGTTTGGCTTTTGTTTTCCCTTACACTGATCTCACTCTGTTACTCAGGTTGGCCTTGACGACAAAAATCCTTCTGTCTCTGTTTTCTCCAGTAGCTAGAATTACAGTAGTGAACCATTGTACGTGGCTGGACTGATATTCATAATCTCAATTTCTCTAAGTTACACCAAGGAGTGATTTTGTTCAGTGTCTTTTTGTCCTTTTTGAAAGCTTAAATGAAATATCACGAGACTTGTTTTTGTACACAGCTTAGTGCTCAGTATCTGCTTGTTTTTCCTTGAAAAATCAGGATAAAGAAACTCTAACCAAATAAGGCCTCAAACGGTCCAAATTGTTTTCACCAACCACAGTGTTTCCTTAAAGTAAAACCTCTGTCTGAAAAATGCTGAAAAACAACAAATAATCTTGACATCGACTGTAACATTTTCTTCGTGGATCTGAAAGATTTTATTTTTAATGGTAGCTTGTGTACTCAATAGGTTTCTTAATAAAATCCAGCCCCACTTCCCAAGGAAGAGAAGCCACAGAAGCTAGAAATACCACATTAAGTCAGTAGTGACCCAGCTAGCCTTTCCTAACTGCTAACTAGGCAATTCTCAGGAGCCCAGGAAGGAAATCCAAAAGGAAATAAACATGAAATAAATCAAGCATCCAATTGGTTTGGGGTTCTTTAATCTTTTTCTTTCTGTCTGTTTTGTTTTTTTTTTTTTGTCTGTGTATATGTGGAGTGTGTGTGAGAGAGAGAGAGAAAGAGAAAGAGAGAGACAGACAGACAGGGAGAGAGAGAAAGGGGGAGAGAGAGAGAGAGAAATAAAGAGTGTATTTTTTAACATCATCAGGACATTAGTATTCAGAGGCAGGAAAATGCCTCTTGAATGAGATGTTTGTAGGGAAAATTACAAGGGAGAGGACGTTGACTTTGACCGAGCAATGCCCTCTGAGGATTGGGGTGGATCAGAATGGTTTCTCATGTTTTTTTTCTGCTCCCCTAATGGAAGTAAAATAAAAACATGAAATACAGGGGGTGGAACAGCCAGCAGGAGGATAAATACCAAGGAAGCGATGTAAACACAGCCCCCAATTTCCCCAGCGAGTAAGAGAATGAGGAATGTGTTATTTATCTCTCTCTGCAATCTGCAAGGCAGTGTATGGAGCTACCCCCTTTGGGAATATCTTCTATAAATAATCAAAGAATTGTAGGACAGGAGTTTGAGGTGAAGTGAAAAAGAATCCAGTAAACAAAAGTTCTCCAAATTCCAGATCTTTGCACACCTCTTCCATGAGACTCACGTATTATTCTTCCCAAGCAGTGAATGAACAGGCCCCTTAAAACCGACAGATGTCACTGAGGAGGCTTAGCCACCAGTGTTGTAGAATAGAAAAATGATGCTATGGTTCATGACTTGATTGCCCACATTTACAGATGAATAGTTCGTGTAGGCTCTGGAATTAAAACCACAGTCTCCAGTCCTACATTAATTATTTGTTAACTGAACAAACTTGGGACCATGCTTTGTTTTTCTCATCTATAAAATGGAACAAGACCAATAATAATTCTTACTTAATGTGATTATTATAAGAAATAAATATGGAGGTCTTCACACAATAACTGCAATATATAAATAACTGTATAATGCCGAAACACTGATCTTGCTTTTGTTATTTTTACTATAATGAATATTTGTTGATAAAGAGATGCAGAAGTCAAATGCATATATTAGAGCATTTCGTTGTTCTAACACAGAAGGATATAGGTCTGATTTAATAAGACTTGTAGAATTTTCTCAACCAGGCCCTAGCTCATGTCAACCAAATGCATCTCCTTAAATGTTAATGAAGGAAATATGGAACTGTTTCATCTTCATATAAAGAAGAGAGATGTAGTTGCCATAACAAATAAAATCTATCATCTTTGATAGTATTTGTTGACTATGAATCAGTGAATAAAATCTATTCTTCTAAAATGATCTTGGCTCTCTTTAAAAAGAGACAGGGAAGGTTTAAAAGGCAGAGTTTATGCCATCAGTAGGTACTGGAGGAATATGTGGTCCTGAGATGAAGGTAGGAGGTAAGAGAAGAAATTCTATGTGAGATAAACACATGTCATGTTTGATATATCTCCGTGTCAAGAATATTCTTTAGCACAGAAATGGAGGAACAAATGGTGAACAAATGAAGTGGAGGAACTAACTACATACTATGTTGAAAACGAACTATACTACTTATGGGTGAGGACAGGAGGGAAAAACTGGAAGAAATCCAAGGAAAGAATGACATTGTCCAAAAAACTGTACACATTACCTGACTATGTAACTGTCACTCCTCTGTACATCACTTTTGTAATAATAATAAAAATGAAATTTAATTTAAATAAAAGAATATTCTTTAGCCTTTAGGATTTCTTTTAAAAATTGCTTCATTTTTAAAGGAAGAAAAATTTCCTTCTTTCAAAGACTCCTCCAACTTCCTTTTGAAGCATGTGCTTTCACTTCAAACTGAATATCTACGAAGGCATGTTGAAGAAGCAGAATGGGATGAACATATTCTGAATGCTTAGAGTCTTCTCTGATATGATGTAAGTTAGCTCTGGGAAAATAGAAGTTGTTTTTTGTTACTTAGTGTTGTATCCTGAATGTCAAGCACCCTGTCGAGGTAAAAAGTTGGCAGTACCATTAAACGTTTTGTCAGTGAATGAAGGGAAGAATGGATGGATATTTTGATGGATGAATGGATGGATGGATGATAAATGGGTAGATGGTGGAGTCAGGAGTCTCACCTGTATAGAAAAAGGTGATGTGCTGAAGATAAACAGATGGATGACAAATCTCCTGTTTCTGTTTCTAAGAAGAATGACCTTGTCCCTGTCCTTCAGGGCAAAGTCAAAGTTAACAGTATTCTATATGTTTCCTGATATTGAGGTTATACCTATAACTTTCAAGTCGTTCACATAGAAGTGTTCGCATTGTACTAACTACTGCCCATGGGAAAGAACACAAATGTGATAATGCATGAAAGGATGAGAATAAAATACTGAGGAGTTTTTGTCTTTGTAATACAAGTATCCATTACACCTATGTGCAAGGTCTTAGGGGAGGCACAGATAAGTAAAACATGGCCTTCTTGAGTGGTAGTGATGAAGCATGAAAGAGAAGAGAAAGAATGAGGATATAAGACAGAGAATAAGGAGAAAACATTTAAGGAGAAGAAGGAAGAGAATAAAGAGTATAGTGACAAATATGTTATGCATCTTATCCCATTTAACAGATGTTGAGACTGAATAACTATAAAGTATTTGGTCAAGCCTATAGGATACTAAGTCAGATCCCTCATGGTCTTGATACTCCTTGCTTGGTGGAAATAATTAGAAGAAACACAGGCAGTTTTGATGACTTGTCAAGAACACAACTGTGTCATTTCCATTTGTAGGCCAGGAATTATTCCTCTGGGGTCTCCCTCTCAGATCCCTGACATGCTTTCCTTGCCCCTGCACTTTCCTATAAAGAAAAGAAAAGACACTCTTCTCACAGCAAGCCACAGGTAGAAAGACTATTTTCCCCGATAGGTACGGGAGAAAAGAAAGCATGCAGAGGCATGGAGTACAGACAGGGCAGGGAGATGGCAGGACACGATCAAATGGAAGCCCGGAGCAATTTGGCTCCTCTCCTCAATTCTTCCTTCTTTCCTCTTGCAGCTTTTAAGTTTCAGTCACTATTTCAGTGGGATTTGGAGATTGAACTGAAGTTGCAGTAATAGAGATGCTGCAGGCAAATTTTGATTCTTCAGCTTCCAAGGAAAACAATTATCCTAATCTGGTTTGCCATCCCTGTTTTTCTTCTGACAGTGGAAATTCACTGGGCTCAGAGAGCAACATGTTTGAGGAGGAGACATGTATGAAGTTTCAGTCACAGTGGCTTATGTGATTGTACTTTTCCTCAATTTCTCTCTGTTCCCCACTCAGGCTCCATATTTCATAAAGCATCTACCCAAGGCTTCACATAAGTAGTTTTCGTTGAGCCCTTCCTAGGAATTCAACAGGATATGCTAGCTTCTTATTCAGGTCCCACAATGACCCACACATTTTTTTTATGCCAGAGACATTAAATCACTTGCTCAAAGTTATAGCTGGTAAGAAGAGCCAATTTTTAAAGTCAATTGTCTGACTTCAGAACCTACATTGTTCAACGTGTCTCTCAACCATAAGTGGGAGCTGAGGGTGGTCACAGGAGGTTTGCATTTCACACGGGGAATTCTGTTTGGCATATGATCCATGGTTTGGAAGTGAAGACTTGGTGCTAGTCTTCCTCACGTCTACAAAGGACTAGGAATCTCTTTTCCTGACCTGTTCCTCTTCCAGGATGTCCCTACAGGGTCAATTAAGTCTGATTTCTACTGTCAGTGCAGAAGATGAAAACAGAGTGATTTTCCCCCTCCCCCACCCCAAACACTGCTCTTCTCTAAGGAACAGAACTGGTCATATTTGAGTCTCATGCATGTCAATGATTTCTAAAGTGTGCATTTTGGTTTTGGTGGTGGTGGTGGTCATCGTGGGGCTTGAACTCTGGGCCTGGGTGCTGTCCTTCAGCTCTTCAGCTCAAGGCTAGCACTCTACCACTTGAACCACAGTGCCACTTACAATTTTCTGGTGGTTAACTAGAGATCAGAGTCTCACCTACTTTCTTGCCAGGATTGGCTTCAAACAGTGATCCTCAGATCTCAGCCTCCTGAGTAGCTAGGATTACAAGTATGAGCCACCAGCACCTGGTAAAAGGGTGTATTTTTATACCCCTGAAATATAAATCCTCAGACACTGACCTATCTATTCTCGAAGTTGTTACCAAAATTACACTAGACAATTAGATAGCTCACTTTCTGATTCTGAGTTTCAATTTCTGGAAACCATTAATTCTGGGGATGAGATCAGATTCAAGAAATGTTACTCAGTTTAGGTTCTAGAATCATTGCATGTGTGTGTGTGTGTGTGTGTGTGTGTGTGTGTGCAGGTATGTCTGTGGGTGTACATGTTTATGTGATCATATAAGTGAGTGTGTGAGTTTGTGTTTGGATACATGAATATGTTAATACTTACGTGTGTGTACATGCATATGCATGCACATGATTGTGCATGTTTTTGTGTGTATGCATGTGTACACACACATGTGGATATCTGCAATACTAATGCAACCTACTGGTTAGAATTTCTAAGGTTAAGGTATAAACTCTGCTTTCAGAAGCAGCAGCCAAGTGATGCCAGTGGAAACTGAAAAAGATCATTCAAAATCTGTTGATGTTCACAGAAAGTACCAGAAAGGAAGAAAAGGACGGAATGGTAAATTATAGACATTGGGTTTTTGTGTTCTTCTCCAAATCAACAGACTTTGATTTCTCTCTCACTTTGTCTATATATGTGTACATCTATGGATGTAGAGATAGATAGATAGATAGATAGATAGATAGATAGATAGATAGATAGATAGATAGATAGATAGATAGATAGATGGAACCCACTTGACCTCTAGAACATTAATAAGTCCATGCTGTCTTAAGCCTGTAAACGTGTGGTAATTTGGTACAGCAGCAATAAGAAACTACCACAGTGGCATCTAGAATTTTTGTTTGTCAGTCATAAGGCTTGAAGTCTGGGCCTGGGCGCTGTCGGTGTGCTCCTCAGCTCAAGATGAACACTCTACCACTTGAGCCACAGCACCACTGACGGCTTTGAACTGTGATCCTCAGATCTCAGCCTCCTAAGTAGCTAAGATTACAGGCAGGAGCCACCAGCGCCTAGCTCTACTCTGTCTTTGAGGAGTCAGAAGTGACCTCCATAGGTGCCACTTAAATCACTTTAAATGAGTATCGCAGACACTGGCACCAAACTATCTATGCAATGATGCATGCCATTAGTTGCTAAGTACTAAGCACTATCCTTTTTTTTAAAATAAGTTTTTTAATTGTAAAAATACCATACAGAGGGGTTACAATTGCATGGGCAAGGTAATGAGTACATTTCTTATCAAGCATTGTTGCTTCCTCCTTTGTTTGTCCCCTACCATCGCTGCCCTCCCATCTCCACAACTACACTCCCCCCGCCCTTATTCTCACTCCCCACCCCCGCCAAAGTTGTAAAGTTTGTTTTTCAACATAGTGCTTATACATCTCATTTGTTGCAATGGGTCCACCTGTATCCTTATTTAAACATTTTGTTTTTTTCCCTTCCCCTTCCCAAATTATACCAACATCAAATACAGTGAAACCAGAGGTTATACCGTGTGGGAGGGACATACAAAGCAACAAAAAAAAAATCACCTTATTAATACGTTAGAAAGAATAGCAAGAAAGAAAAAACCACTTGTGTCCTTATCTTGGGGTTCATTTCGCCTAACATCATCTTATCTGACCTTTCTGCTAAGCCCTATCCTTATGCAATTGTGTCTCCCAGAATAGCCACTGACACATGTTGATGTGGGACAAATATGTTTGGAACTGGTTCAGTCATTTGACTTTTCCACCATGTTGTGCATACATAGACAGTACTAAAGGACTGATCCAGCAATAGGAGGCTTTTGACAGTAGTATATCAACCCTGGAATGCAGTGAATACAGAGACATGAACTTGACTTATGATGCAATTGACCTAATCAGGAAGGATTTGCTGAAGGAGTCTTTGGAAGCTGGAGTTTAGAGTGGTAGTTGGAGCCTCATTGCCTGCCATAATGGGGAAAAGGCACATGCATCTTCCTGATGAAACTAGTCACAAACCTTTAGGCCTTGTGGAAGGGACTGGACCTGCAGAGTTAGGAACCCTAACACAGGTCTATAGTATGCACAGACGGGTTACCTATGAGTACTCAACCAGAGGAATGCTCGAGTCTGGGATGATTTGCTTATAGGGTCTGGTTATAGTGGAAGTAAAAATGGAGAGCTCCTGATGACTCCCTAGGCATCTTACAAAAGAGGCACCCTACCTTCAATCACCTACCATATTCCCTCTAATGCAAGCTTTAAGGATACTAGCCAATAGGTCTGCATCTTCCTGTTAGTACCTCGGTGTCACTGTATTTGATTTGGGTACCCAGCATCTTGTATATACACTTATCTAATTTGGGGAGGAGGAGAGGAAGAGAAATAACAAAATGCTGAAACAAGACACAGTGTGACCCATTGCAACAATGATATAAGACGCTATGTTGGAAATGAACTTTACAACTTCGGGGGGGGGGGTGGGGGAGGCAAGGGCGGAAAGGGGTAACGGGAGAAAAACAAAGGACGGGGTAACAATGCTCGACAAGAAATGGACTCATTACCTTACGAATGTAACTGTAACCCTTCTGTACAGCACCTTTACAATAAAATAACATTAAAAAAAAAAAACCTGAAAAACACAGACCTTCCTGGAGGAGGCAATAAAGAACAAATTATTAACATGACACTTTTGTAATAACTAACAGAAAATGTACCCTGTGTCCAGGTGAATGCAGATTCTCATCAGAGTGTATATCTTCTTTAGTGCAGTAAGATTTCTTCATGGTCTACCCTTGTGCAGTAGGTAGCCTACACAACTACTTGCAGCAGCCCTGCAAAGTGAGAGACATCATTTTCCTCTTTCTCAACATACCATGGACATTCACAGAGCAGCCAAAGAAGCCATAATTATTTTAATATTTTAAATACTTGCATAAAGGGGGTTCTATGGAATTTTATGAAATAATGAACATTGGTCAATGATACTTACCCTTTCTAGCATTCCCCTTCCATCTATCCTAACCCCTCCATTCAAGTGCCATTTTCACATAGGTACATTGAGTGTTTTGATTGTATTTGCTTATTCTCCATCTCTCCCTTCATCCAGCCCTATCTCCTAACTCTTCCTTCCCCTTTAAGTCACACAAAACATCTTTCAGCTTTCTGTTATTCATTTCAATTGGCTAAAATTGACTGTCACTTTACATTCTTAGACTTTAGCAAGCAAGACTAGGCATTGAGACCTAGGAAGAAAATATGAAAATCCTCTAAGATACAAATAGAGAATATGGGAACGTTTAGTCTCCATAGTGAGTTTGAGATTTTATACTGTATATAGGTATGTAAAAGAAAAGTTCTTTCTACCTGTATTGAGAGATCAGTGCAATCAACAGGCATAAGTCAGTTACACGCATCTTGTAAATACATTAGTAGGACCTTTGTCAGAAAATACAGAAGGAAGAGGCGAGATAAAAATTGCTTAATGGCTTGTTTTCACTTCAGTTGTAGCAAGTTGCCCTTTTATTTGATGGATTTCTTTAGGAAATTTTACTGTATGAAAATTTTCACAGCCCAAAATCTTTGAATGCTGTCAGTGTAAAAACCCTGCCTGTCATTAACTACACCTTTTGCTGTCCCCAAATGTGTTCTTGTGCTCCTCCATCTGCTCATGTTGGACTGTAGAATTCTTCTAAGAGCAGGTATTTTATTTTATTCTTTGCTGTATCTGCTAGGGTGCTCTATAACTTAGATATCTCTGCATGGCTCAAAAAATGAACTCTTAACACCCTCCCCCCCACCAATGTGCTCGGTTCTAAGTTCAATGGCAATTTTTTGTCTTCAGGTAAAGATAAGCTCTCGCTTGGATAGGAGGATGGGTATATTTTAATCCTTTCCTGAAACTACAACTCAAATTTTGACCTATATTGTCTCTAGCTATAGGATTTGAAAGCAGCCTGGGTAATGATAACTCATAATGACTCCAAGTTCTTCCCAATACTGTCACTTGCAGCAGGAAATGGTTGATTTGGGGTTCACATGAGATGGAAATTATTTCATGCTAGATGTCTCCATTTTTACTAAGCAGATGCAAAATGACTCAATGTGCAGGAAACATTTAGTGCTAAGTGAGCTGACATCGATTCGGCTGGAAGGTCAGAGGTCCAAGAGAATTGTGGGAATTCAGAATGCCAGAGAAAGACCAAAGTTGTCACATCAGATGAAATCAGCATGCTGTCTTTTAGTCACTAATTCCTGTGGCATGCCATGGTGGAAGGAAATCAAGACGCTCTGTCCCGAGGCTGCTCGTGGAATGGCAGAGGCAGCAGGTGTGGAATTTTGTTCTTGTAAAAATCCTCCCATTGAATTCTCATATGATAGTGTAATCTGGTCTGGGGTTTGCCACGAACCACTGAATGACATTGTGCCGATTGTTTCCCACTTGTGCACCTATTTGTTCATCTCTGTCATATAGGGACTCAAGTTGCTCCTTTTCATGTATCATATACATCTATGCATCCATCCTATAGCCATAGACATTGTGATATGTCATAGCTCAGATCTCAACTTCCAGAGTAGCTAGAGTTAGAGGTGTGAGCCACCAGTGCTCTGTTTGTTTTTTTTTTTAACTTTTTTTGTTTGGTTTATTTTGTTTTCTACCACCATGGACAAAGCACCAGGGCTTCCTTTTTGTTAAGTATTCCAGGGAGATGATTGTCTGCACAGATGGTTATTCTTTGATATCCAGATCCCATGAAGAGATTACCTTACATGGTAAAAGAGGCTTTGCCAATGTTGCCACCACTAATGTGTTTGAGATACAGAGAATACCCTGAATGATCTGGGTGAACCTAATCTATGTATGAGTCCTGAAAAATAAGAGTGGATAAAAGAATGGATCCTGTCTGCATTGGTAGAATCGAAGGTAGTATAGATGGCAGTGTGAGAAAGACTTGACCCCTTGTTGTTAATTGTGAGTATAGACGGCCCCTTGGCCTGGCCCCACATCATAGCAAGTAAAAGCCAACTTAGGCATTTTAACCATGCATGCATTGGTCTATTTATATTACAATAGTGAAGTACGTGGATAGACTAAATCTTACAAAGAAAAGAAGTTTATTAATCTCACAATCCTATAGATTCAATCACAAGGCTGGTATCACTCAGCTCAGATGAGGACCTGGTGGTGGATAGAGGGAATGTGTGTGGAAGTAAGAGGTCACAGATACAGACAAGGATCCACCGTGCCTCAGTCCCACAATCCCTTGGAGGATACGTCCCCAGGGTTCTAAAGCCCACAGACTAGGTTTTACTTTTTAAATGCCCACCACCTGCGTACAGAAGATTAATGCCTCCAACATAGGAGTTCTTGGGAGATAAACCAACCCCAAACCCTAGCAACGAGTTGCATTGTTCCAGATAAGTTGGAACATTCACTCAAATCACACAGCCTTCTTACAGCTCACATTTAGCAACCTGAGAGTCACACCAAACTGCTGACCTATAGGCTAAAATACAGGAAATATGAAGGTTTTTGAACTCCTGTTTATAGTAACTTACTAGAACAGCCATCAAAAAGTAATGTATCAACAATAAATTAAAAGCATCAAATTAATATCAGGAGGAGATGAGCCAGAAGGTGGCAGAGAAGGAGAGAACATAAAGCCCTCTGCCTATAGAGTAGCAGAAATACAAAGACACTGTAAGATCCTAAAACTTGCGGTAATACAGATCTAGACTCTGGCTGTAAAAGCATTTGCTTTGGGGCGAAGTCTACAAGAAAGACATCATGTTTTATTTTTGGAATTGATTTCAAATTTTAAAAAGCTTAGAAATAAAATCAAAAACCCTGGCCAAAAGACAAATTAAATGTGACAAGGAATCTCTAAATTGCTTATAATCTGTCCTAGTCTCCTGGGTTGTGACACTGAAGTCTGAGCTAGATTACACTGGATGAGGTTGCCAGACTTGGAAAAAGACAAACACTAATTAATTCAGTGTTATTCAGGGGGGAATTTTTTTCCCTCTAGTTTGAGAGGAAAAAGAAAGAACCTGTTGGCTCAATTCTTATCCTCAATTAAACTACTCTGAGCTCTAGTCCTGGAGTGGCTTTGAATCCAACTGTCCAGGGGTCTAGTGGACATCCCAGGAGTAAAAAGAATGGCATTATTACAGATATTAATGCACGTGATCTGAAGGCTCAATGGCCCTGAGCCTGGCCCAGTTAGTCTCTGCCTGCCTCTCTTAGTCTACATTGCTTTAACTCCCATTCACATCCCAATCTGTGAACCCTACTCATCCTTCATGAATCAGCTTACATGGTAGCCCTCTCTGAAGCCTGCCATGTGTTCATTAAATGAAAATCACTCTCTAATTCTATCTTTTCTAAACCTCTCCTCTGAGAGGCAAATTTACATGCTCTATCATCTGTTTGATGCTCATCTTTTCACTACTGGCCACAGTCAATCCATTCATAAGTTTTAAATGTTTCTTTTTATTTGTTTATTTTTGGATGTACTTGGAACTGAACTCAAAGCATCACCTGCAAATATTGTATCACTTGAGCCACGCCTCTAGCTCCTTTTTGTGTTGGCTGTTTTCAAAGTAAGATCTCACTTTATAACCTGGGAAAGGTGTAGTTGGTGAGCCTCCTGTGCATGCTTCTCTGTGTCTCTGAGGATTGCAGGTGTACCAATGCACACAGCCACTGCTTCTCCTGGAGCTGAAATAACAAGCATGAACCACTGTGCCCAACCATTAGTTGAGATTGAATATTTGTGATGCTAGATTGACTTCAAACCACAATGGCTCTCATATCTATTTTCCAGGTAACTATTCTGAGAGGACTGAAACACTGTAACTTACTTCATTCATAACTTAGTTTTTCTTCTTTCAATATCTCTCCCAGAATCCTCACTTGGATTTGAGGAGTCTCCTAATTATTCCCTCACGTCCTCTAAAGAAGTCAAAGATATTTTAAAAATATAAATTATGTCCACCATGTGTAAATGTCCTTCAAAGCAAAATGAAGTCCTCTGTTACTTATAGAACTTCCCTTTTTGTTAAACATTCAACCTTAGCCTAAAATTTTGCTTCTTTGCAAGTTCCTAAGTCCTATTCTAGAGATTTTACAGAGAAATTTTGATATCTCCTCTTAGGGTTTGAACTCAGGGCCTAGGGACTGTCACTGAGCTTTTTTCCTCAAGAGTAGCCTTCTACCACTTCAGCTACCGCTCTACTTCTGGCTTTATATGATTAATTAGAGATTAAGAGTCTCATGGACTGGGAGGCTCATGGACAGCATTGACTGTCTTTGAACCACTATCCTCAGATCTCAGCCTCCTTAAAAGCTTAGATTACAGGTATGAGCTACCAGAAACCAGGTCCAATTATAATTTTTCACATACATTTGTGGATGCCTAGAGTGTGCGTTTTTCAAAGTTGGTAGTACAGAAACTCCAACAAAGTTGGGGTATAGAACACTCAGTTTGGGAAGACTTGTTTTACAAGATTAGACATCAAAATGGGCACCCCTTGCTCATGCATGCAATCCTGGCTACTCAGGAGGTTGAGATCTGAGGATCATGGTTCAAAGCCAGACTAGGCAGGAAAGTCCATGATACTCTTATCTCCAATCAACCACCAGAAAAGCTGGAAGTGGTGCTGTGGCTCAAGTGGAAGAGCACTAGCCTTGAGCTGAAGAGCTCAGGGACAGCACCCAAGCCCAGAGTTCAAGCCCCACGACTGATGACAAAACAAAAGATTAGACATACAAAAAGGTTGAGTAATTTAGTACACTCAGGGTCCAGCAGAGAGGTATCAGATGTGCCCAGAATGGAATACACATCCTCTGACTTTTAGACCAGTTCTCTCTCTATGTCACCTCACTAATTCCTGGCCATAAAGGCCTCAAGACACAGTCTTCATCTCAGGATGTGACATCACCTCTTAGTTCTAAGAGGTTCACGTGTCATTTCCTTCACCAAACACCCAATTTGGTACTAGTTTCCATTCCAACTAGACACTGTCTGGAAATCATGAAAGAGTGGAAAGTTTTTACACAAGACCAGAACTCTAAGTTGGTCAAGGAGAATGTGTCCAAAGCACTTAGCTTGTCTGGAAAACATATGTAGGTACTCAAATGTGTGTGTTTTAATGATAAAGAAGGGATGATTTCAAGACTAGTTTTCCTACCCAAAGGTATCACTTGCTATATGCAATATGGTGATATGTGAAATGTAATACGAAATGTGAAATTGTCTCAGGAGATATTTGATAATAAGAGAGCACTAATATTATCTGTTTCTTAATGTGCACATGTTGAAGTTTATGAACATGGGAAATACCATTACTGAGGTTCTAATGATAACCTCCAATTGCCTCCTGTAGGCTGAATTCATATGATTCTGAATTTTCTCTATTCTATAGTTGTGGGATCTTACAGAATGGGTTTGGTGTGGGAAGGATGGGGACAAAGATATTTTAGTAAGAGAAAGCATCATGCTTAACTGGTATGTGAACGTATGTCAGACTCAAAGAAAATTGCCCTGTGGAAAAGATACTCAGAGTCTTGCCCCAAGTTTTGCTTCTACTTATCTCCAACAAGTGGCTCAAATTCTCTGATCCTCTGATTCCCTATGTCCTTGAACTTCGCTAGAGCATATCCTGTGGGTTATCATTTCTTGAGATGCTGACACCAGGAATCTTCAAGATGAATTTAAGAGATGTTGTAGAACACATTGTACTTACTGTTTTATGATGCATTTTGGCCATCAAGAGTTGTGATAAGCCATTGGCAGTGAAAATCATTTTTGCATAGAATCACTGAAGTACATTCTGTAGTAACTAGGACCTACAGAATTATTTGGAAAGGACTGAAGCACTTTCAAACATGTCTTAGCACTCATTTAACCTATGGTCTGAAAGATCCAGACAATTAGTACTGGTCCAAGATGATCTTTTCTTACTTACTTTTCAATTACAAACAAGCGTCATCCCACTCACAGCCTGACTTTGTGGTGCTCAGGAAATTCAGTCTCTAGTTATAAAAAGTAAAAAACAAAACAAAACAAAACAAAACCCTGTGTCCCAAAAGGGGTTGCCCTGAAATACCTGAACCATTTGGGACCAGAAACTCCTCCCATCTCTACAACTGTATGATAGTCTTCCTACCAGAAAGTTGTCTCTACTTTACCTGTCCTTCACTCTAGCATAAACTTGTGAGATTCTTTGACCAACAAATTATTGTATAAGCGGTTCTATCCTAGCTTTGGCCCTGTCCTTAATAGGTTCCATTGCTTCTTTTTTTCTTGGCACAGATTGAACTAGACTTACTAGAAAACTTCTGGAGAGGGGAAGAGAGGGAAGGAGGAGAAGGAGAGAAAGAGAGAAAGAGAGAGATATCATGAATGAAAAACTGAGACTCTGAAGGAGATACCTAGTCCTGTCGATCCAGATGCTTGACATTCATGTCTCAGCCAGGCTCTCGACTGAAAACAACTCCCTTATTTTATTTTACCCTAGTCAATGCCATATGGTATTGACTAAAACCTCCCAGCTGCTACCCAAGTCATCAATTTGAAGAAAAGAAATGTTGTTTTATGCCACTGCACATCAGGAAGAATTGTAGGTAGCAATACATAACTTGAAAAATAAGCAATTGCAACCATAACAAAAATAAAATGCATGGCATTAGCTTCTGAACCAGGTTATAGGCAGAGACCAGGAAGGTGGGCAGGAAAGTCTGAGCAGAGAATGGCATAGAAGCATGGAAATTGCTATTGGAGGATGCTGAGTAACCTGTGTTATGAGTGGAAATATTATTACTTACAATAAAGTGGAAACTTTAAGAAAAGTGAACCGAACAAACTTGTGAATTTTGCCAGAAGATTTTTCAGTAAAAAATATTGACTCTTGTCATTTGGTTCATTTGTCTGTCTATTAAGGGAATGGAGAAATAAATTAAGACGTGTCTCATTTCTAAGCACAATTTAAGGGAAAAATATTTCCAACTCAAGATTTACAAGGTTGGAAATGAAGCTGTTTTGAATTTTTCAAGCACTAAATCTGGCATAAAATTGGAAAAGTAAGAAATAAACCCCCAGCAAATATCAAACCTTAAGTATGGCCAATGAAATGATCCAATCTACCATGAGATTATGATACATCATATTTTTTAAGTTACTGACTTTAAAACTTTCTCAAATAGTCCAAAAGTCTTCAAGGGCATCATCTTAGCACACATTAAGAACTGAAACAGAGACAGAGCCCTGATTTGAAGAGATGTGTAGGTAAGGAATTATCTCATGGAATAAACAATAATTTGGTATTTAGAGAAGCTATGGAGTTTTGTTGTTAATGATCTTTTTAATTTAATTACCTTTGCATTCTTTTGAATAATTGCGGATGCAAATTTACATGTGGTAAAGATCATCAATTTTGGTGTGCTACTGCTTAGCAGAGTGAGTATAAATAATAATGTGCTATGTATCTTTTTTTGGGGGGGGGTGTCTGATTGTGGGGCCTGAACTCTGGGCCTGGGCGCTGTCCCTCAGCTCTTCAGCTCAAGGCTAGCACTCTACCATTTGAGCCACAGCGCCACTTCTGGCTTTTTTCTTTTTGCTTATGTGGTGCTGAGGAATCGAACCCAGGGCCTCAGGCATGCAAGGCAAGCGCTCTACCACTGAGCCACCTTCCCAGCCCCTGTGCTATGTATCTTAAGCGACTTAAAAGTGTTTTGAGCATATTTACCATAAAGAAACGACAAGTGCTTGTGCTGTATTCATGAATATGGTATATATCTCCAATTACATAAGTCTCAATATCACTCAGTACTATTCTGTAGCCTTCAGTGTGTTCTTTCATATATCTTCAATATATCCTTCATATATATATATATATATATATATATATATATAAAATATATTTGGTCATGGGGCTTGTACTCTGGGCTTGGGCACTGTCCCTCAAGTCTTCAGCTCAAGGCGAGTGCTCTACCACTTGAGTCACAGCGCCACTTCTGGTTTTTTAGTGGTTTATTGGAGATACGAGTCTCATGGACTTTCCTGCCCAGGCTGGCTTTGAACTGTGATCCTCAGATCTCAGCCTCCTGAGTAGCTAGGATTACAGGTGTGAGCTACCAGCATCTGGCTCCTTCAAATATTTTATAATTTGTTGTAATTGTAAATGGTACATTTAGAAAACCAATTTCAGTTGTCTTTAACTAATCTATACTTTTTGGCTAGTATTGAGAAATCAATTTAAGGTCTCGTGTTCATTAGTCAGGTATTTCTTGATCCCTGCCTCCATCCCCTTTATATATTGGATAATTTTAACTTAATGTCTCAATTTATGGCTGGTTTGGCTGGGGCTGCCACCATCCTTCTGGTAATTCCCTGTATCTCTGAGGATGACAGGAATGTGCCACTAGACCCAGCTATTATGCATCCTCCAAACATTATACTGGCATGCCAGGTGCACTCCACCATACACAGTCCTTGGTTGAAATGGAGTGTAGAGAATTTCTTTTTTCTTTTTTCCTGACTTTGAACAGGGATCAAGATCCCTGCTGTTCACCTCCCCTATAACCAGGATTTACAGAATTGAGCCACCTCACCTAGGCTGACAGGAACATTCTCCAGTTTCAGTAAAATACAAAAGGATATGAACTAAGTTTTTCAGTGAAGCACAAAAGTACTGAAGAATGAAGAATACTAGTGAACCAAAGTGAAGAACAGGTGTTATTGAAAATGAAGATGGTAACACAGGTCCAGAGAAGGTCCAGGAGCAGACCAGAGAAGAAATCTACCTGGGCCCAAATAGCTCATTACATGAAAAATTGAGCATTGAGAGTATGGTAATGCTTACACCAGAAAGCCACAGTAGTGAAGAAGTGGACAAGAGTTGGAATGCATAAGGAAAAGGAAACAATTCTAGTGTATCAGGTGCTGAAGATGGAGCTTGATAACTTAAGGCAATGGATAAAAGAAGTACAAAGATCCCAAAGAGCATGAAAAGGCTCTGTAAAACACATAATAAATCAAGCTAAAAATATTGCTTAGAATTTATTAGACTATACCATTTTCTGGAAAGGTTCACCACTTCCTTTTATTGCCAATCCAAGAAATATTTTGCACAGGACAGAATCTGAAAGAAAAAGAACATTATCGTGATTTGTTTCAGGAAAACACATAAACACAAACATATTTTAAAGACTATGTTTAGAAAGTCTCTGAAGGATGACAGTAATATTTTTATTTTAACTTATTTTTGCTTCTCTTTGACATATATATTTAGCATGACAATTTTCTAGTGGAGAGAGTATGAGTAAAATTCCAAGCAGAGTTATTATACTCTGACATCTCTCTTCAAGGTTCCAAGGTAGAACAATATATATACTTTTGTGCATTCAGACATATATATTATACTACAGGTGTCCAGAGGTAATAGATTGGATGTTCATTCACTCACATGCATGCACATGTATCAAGTATTTATTAAGCAGACCTAAACCATTTTACGTTTAGAATAACCAGAGACTCTAATGCTGGGATCTATATACTGTTTGATTTGAGATAGATCATGTTATTTGTGTGATCCTTACATAATTTTCTCAGAAGTGAAAAATAATCAGACCTGTTTTATAGGATTATAATAAAAAGTAAAATGAGACAATTTTTGCAGGTATAAGTTCAAGGACAAACACATGTGAACTAGCATGAGCTTATCTAATATATAGATCTATATAGAAGTGTGGATACACACCTGGAGCAGAAGAAAACTCAGCTCACTAGATGCTCAATCGAGAACAACAGCCAACTGGAAGATTTGGGTTAAAGACAAGATTGAGGGCTGAGTTCACTTTCTTTAAAGAGAGAAAGATGAGGGGCTGGGAATGTGGCTCAGTGGTAGAGCGCTTGCTTTGCATGCCTGAGGCCCTGGGTTCGATTCCTCAGCACCACATAAGCAAAAAGAAAAAAGCCAGAAGTGGCGCTGTGGCTCAAGTGGTAGAGTGCTAGCCTTGAGCTGAAGAGCTGAGGGACAGCGCCCAGGCCCAGAGTTCAGGCCCCATGACCGGACCCCCCCCCCAAAATAAAAGAGAGAGACAGATGAATGTGATGAAAGAGCTGAGGATTTCATATAACTTACAATCACTTTACCTGCAAAGGTAGATGGCAGAGTGCCATCACTATCCATCAGATATGTAAACAAATACATTCCTTCAAATGTGGAGCTGGAATTAAAGCATTGTGAACTGCCAAGCACTAGTGGCTCAAGCCTGTAATCCTAGCTTCTCAGGAGTCTGAGATCTGAGAATCACGGCTCAATGCCAGTCAGGGAGGGAAAGTCTGTGAGACTTTTATTTCTAATTAACCACCAGAAAACTGGAAGTGGTGCTGTGGTTCAAAGTGGCAGAGTGCTAGCCTTGAGCAAAAGGGCTCAGGGAGAGTGCCCAGGCATGGAGTTCAAGCCCCAGGACCACAAAAATAAATAAACAAGTAAATAAATAAGAATGAGAACTGAAGCACTGTCAACAGATGGGCATACCTCACAATCTTTCTTTGTTGTTCCCCTGATGGATAGTGTTATCAGATCATGGTGGAGTTTTTTTTCATTGAGCAAAAATGCAGCCTCAAAAATCTTCATCGAGGTACGTGACAAACTAAGAGTTTGTTTGGTTTTAGAGATAGAAGAGAATGATAAATAAGGTTTGACTTATTGACAACTTCAACCAACTGACTGCATCATGCTATAATGATGATGCTAAGATTTTGTTCAGGCTTTTCAAGAAAGAGAACCAGTAATGATACCCACTCTGTGTTTATTACTGTGGTCTTGTAGAAGGATATTTTTGCCTCTAAACATCTTTTCAACATTAGTATAATAACATACTTATTCAAAGTGATATTCACTGTGTTAGGTCTGTGAAACAATTCAATTCAACTTAGCAAAAGTAGCCAGAGAAATAAGCATGAGTGAGGCACTATGGGAAAGGAAAGGTAGTATCATAATTGCTTCAGGGAAGAATATGTATCCTTAGATGCTTCGAAACAGGTAGCATAAAAGAGGGAAGATGTACTATTTTAACCCAGGGGTTGTTTGAACAATAGAACAAAGAAAAATTTATTAAAAATGTCAGGATGAGTCATTTGTACTTTCACATGGAAGGAGATCTAAGGAGTGGGGGATGGCCTGATCATTCTACTGATGTCTTTGCGCCACTCCCCACAGGCGGGGAATCAGGAAAACAATTGAGAGTAAAGTGACATGATCAGAAGTATATTATCAATATATTGGTGTGCCAACTATGGTGGTGCATGCGTGCCTGTTTTCTGAACTCAGGAGGACTGTGATTCTAGCAGAGATCAGAAAAACTGTGGTTCAAGGTCAGCCTGGGCAAAATGTTCATTTCAACCAAAAAGCCAAGTATGGTACTGGGCCTGTGTGTTTCTAGCTGTACAGGAGGCATATGGTAGGAGAGTCTTGGTATGAGATTAGCCTGAGCAAAAACACGAGACCTTATCTGAAAAATAAGTAAAATCTGAAAAGGGCTGAGAAGGACCCAAGTGGTCAAGGGCTTTCTGCTAAGCATGAGTTCAAATCCTAGCAGTGCCATGAAAACACAAATGCACTGGCTTTTAACCTCTCCTGAAGCACTCAATTGGAAGGCACAGGGGGTTGGAAACCTCTCTGTGGGGGTCTAGTTCTTGCTTTAGACAAAAATCACTGAATGGCATTGAGAAGAAAAATTTCCCTTCTAGAGTTCAGTCTTCTCAACTAGAAGATGGTTGAGGTGGTCAAAGTGATGCCATTTGTGCTCTTACAGATACAACAATGCGCACCAATCCTCTGGCAGCTGAGTTTTTTTATTTGTTCCTCCATTATCCCTTCTGAATGATTCAAGTATCACTAGATTCCCTATCAAGCACAAAGAAAAGACATGGCTTAAGCAAAGTTACAAATCATCTTCAAGAATAAAGAAAACACTGAAGAACAATGTCAAGTCACCAATTGGTTTCTAAATACATACTTGCCCCACTGAAATTGGGAAGAAATGTTACTTTAATATAATATATGAAATAGAGGTATGCTGCTTAAGAAAATCACATTAGTGGTCTATACCTTTCATGGGTCTAGCTGCAAGAAACTGCATGTTTCTGTAGGCTCGTGGTTTTTAGGTTCTGCCAAGAAAAAGCAAATGAACAAACAAAACCTCACAAAACAACCCCTCACCTGGGTCTTTCTTATTCCATCACAATTCCAGTTTCATTTACTTTTTTTTAAATCCTGGTTATCTTTTCTACCTTTCATCCTTCCTTTTTCCCCTCTACCTTTTTCCTAGCTTTCCTTCATCATGTCTTCTGTGTATAAATTGCCTTTCTCATGCTGTTATTCTGACAGAAGTAGCAATCAGGACATATCTTCTCTTTATTGGATAACAGGCTTGACATTACTCTGAGTGGTCCCAGAGACTGTTCTGCAGAAACAGAACACCAAGATGGGGAACAGAAGAGTTCTCCATTCCTCCCTACTCTACAGTCATCTTGCTGCCACATGTTGAAGCTCTGTTGGAGAATGGAGCCAAGTAGAACTAGGTGCATAGGAAATGGAGACATGGATTTCTGATGACAGCTTTTGATCCCATGACCAGCCATGTCTGACAATGTTCTTCCCATCAGATGTTCTACTTATGTGAGACAATATATCTCCTGTGCTACTTTTAAGCTTGTTTGAATTCAGACTGTCATTTGTAATGTAAAGAGCTTTAGAAAATATTTATATATGAGAATCTCATCTATGACTTTATTTAAGAAAAGATTCTTTCCCACTGTTTTCCTCTGCCAAAATATAAATTTGGGAACCACAAATCTCATCCAGTGTAATCAGTTACAGAGGAGGCAAGTGAAGCAAAATACAGAATCATTTTCCAAAGGTACAGTTATACATGGCAGAACTGACACTGGTTCATTCATTGTTGCCTGTCTTCACTCAGATGTACCTGTCCATGCATGTAATGTTAACCCCTGTCATTTCTATCCAATGTCACTGTTCCTAATAGCAAAATATAATATTTCTAAATGGACCAACAGGGAGGTATTTAAGGAACAAGGCTTATCTGTCTCTACAGAGGCCTAGCAAAGGCTTCCCACATTTGCCACGCACAAAGATGTCTTGAGCAATAGAAGAGGAAAATTTGCTTAATCAAGTGGACATTGTGGAAACAACCCAGTAGATTTCTTGGAAGATCTCTGACCCAGAAGGAGTTGTATTGCTCAGGCTCCAAGACTCTTATCATCATTGTACTGGAGCTCCACCTCCTGGAGCTGCTGGAATTAGAGTTTATCTTTTCTAATTAAACAAGATCTGGTAATAGCTTGACTTTAGGACTTTTGAGCCAGTAGTAGGTCCATAATGAATGACTTAATTCATTACTCCTATTTGATAGATAAGGAGAGGAGATAGGCTAGAAAAATATATCTTCCTATCATTATTGTATGAATTAAGAGAAAGAAATCTTAATTCAAATGTACAGATACCTTCTGTTCGCAATGCTTAATTCTGTAGTTATAAAAGTCGAGAATTACTCAAAGAATTGAGGGGATAATGGGGAAAACTTAGGTCAAAATAGGCAATTTTATGTTTTTTGCTGGTTGTGGGGCCTGAACCCTGGGCCTGAGCGCTGTCCCTCAGCTCTTCAGCTCAAGGCTAGTGCTCTACCACTTGAGTCACAGTGTCCCTTCCGGCTTTTTCTGCTTATGCGGTGCTGAGGAATCGAACCCAGGGCCTCAGGCATGCAAGGCAAGCACTCTACCACTGAGCCACCTTCCCTGCCCATCAGCAATTTTAAATCAAGATAGCTGTCAACATTCTCTTAAAGGTACTATCCCAATTCTGTATGAGTCAGCTTTAAATGTTTCCTATTCTGACAATACCTCACTAGAGCTTAAAGTTCTAAGGAGAAAAACATACCCACCTAGCTTGAGACCCTTGCCTACATATAATAAGAACATTTAAAAGTTCTTGATCAGAGCTTCATAGGAAATACCCTGTAGAGAGAGGTATTTCCCAAAGGAAATTGTAATAGTATTCCCAAGTAAAAAGGGAAGGGATGCTAGGGACACACACACACACACACACACACACACACACACACACACACACACACACCAACAGATGTCCACTGCTGGAACAAAGCCAGAGATATTACTCAAGCATTTCTAAATTAAGAACATGCAACATTTAGAACAGAATATGTGCTCAAATATAGAAAGCACCCTATGCATTGAAGGTGACTTGGTTTTAAAGCACGGAAAGCCATGAGCTCACCACTTTTGATGATCTGATACCTCTCTTCACCGGCATTGTTCTTTCTATGGCTTGCTGGCATCCAAATGTGGATTCAATTTTTTTCAGCTACTTTGGGACCCAAACACCATGTCATTGAACAAATGCCATGCAATTAATGCCTGGACCCTGCTGACTATATATATATATTTTTTTCAATACAAAAAGCTCCTAAATCACCATAAATTTATATTGGTTTTCATCTTCCAAGAATGGAGTCCATTATTACCAGTAAGGATCTTTTTAGGTCAGTATTTCATTCCTTTGGTACTGTTGATATTGTGGGAATTTTCTTCTCCATTGTAGGGAATTTAGACACAATCCTAGTCTCTTCCTTCTAGATACCCCAAACAACCTTTCAGCATGACAACTTTGTACCTTGCCAGTGATGAGCTCTATGAGATAACGGGTAGGGGACAGTGAATACATTTGGAGATCAATCCAGGAATTTAAGAAACCAATCCCATTTTATAATACAACAAATTCTATGGAAATGCTCTACTTCCTAGGGAAGTGTTTTTATTGGGATAGTGAGTTGTGTTTAGGTAAATACTGATTAGAGAGGCTATAAAAAAAAAACAAAGAAAGGAGGAGACATCAAGATAAATGGCTCTTGTTTGCTCAGTCTATTGGTTTTTATTTTGTTTTATTCTTAGATATGAAATATACAAATTTCAGGTGTTGGATCATGTCATTGCTATTTATCTACAAGGTATGCATTTCTCTTCAGCTCTTTTGTTTATAAAGAGTCAAAGTAAAATCAATTGAAAAGTGGGTGCCTGTGGCTCATGTCTGTAATCCTAGCTACTCAGGAGGCTGAGATCTGAGGATCATGGTTCAAATCCAGTCTGGGCACAAAAGTTCCTGTGAGACACTTATCTCCAATTAACCACTCAAAAACCAGAAGTACAGCTGTGGCTCAAAGTGCTAGAGGGCTAGTCTTGAGCAAAGGAGCTCAGGTACAGAACCCAGACCCTGAGTTCAAATCCCATGACTGACAAACACAAAACAAAACAGAACAAAAAACTCAATGAACACAAAATGAAGTGCATATGGATGGAAAATGTAAAGGAAAAATCTATATTATTTATTGTTTGTTTATTGTGCTGTTTGCTGATACTGGGGTTTGAACTCTGGGCCAGGATCCTTTCAACTAAGATTTTTTTTTGCTCAAGGCTAGTTCTTTATCATTGAGCTACACCTGTACTTCTGTTCTTTTGCAAGTTATTTAGAGATAAGAATCTCAGAGACTTAATTGACAAGTGTAGCTTTGAACAATGATCCTCAGATCTCAGCTTGCTGCATAGCTAAGATTACAGGCCTGAGCCAGCAGTCTCTGGCTTCTTCCTGACCTTTTGCTGTGATGTCCTCATTCTACCAGCTGCTTCCTTGTGACTTGAGTTTGACATTGACTCAATAAGGCAACTCAAACATCTTCCTTTAATTAAAAACCTTAGGGGTTTAGCTACTAACCTAAAATTTCATTTCTTTCTGTAATACCAAATTCTACTTCCTGGAAAAGAAAAGATAAGAAGAATGCCAGTTCATCATTTAGTATGAGGTAGCAATTGATCTATGTATGGACTGGCTAGTGTATTTGTTATTGTATCTTTGAATATATGTAATGAATGACTGATTCAATTAGCAAAAGCAATAAAGAAAGACTATTCTCTAATAAAAAGAATCCCTAAAATAGGTTTCTCCTGAGATTTGATCATTGATAACCCAAGGTTTGAGGCTCTTGAACATTAAAACTTTACATCATTGTTATGGCAGATCTAAGCATCTAATCGAAATATGTAAGTAGACATTTGTCTTATTAGGTTTTCTTTTGAAGAATGAAAAGCCTTTTCCAGAACTCACCAGAAGTCTCACAATTATGCCCATAAGTCTCACATCTCATTAACCACAATTATGAAATGTACTATGTACCAAATGCTATCAAGAGGAGTGAGTTGACTATGATTGTCTTGGACTAATGTGGTTTTAGTTCCAAGCACAAAATGGAGACAACTTTTCTACCTGTACAAATATTAGATTGTTACAATAACACAGAAAAATGTGGTTGTGGGTGGTAATGGTGCCTGATTGGCTTTGGGTTCAGTGGGCATTTTTCTATGGTCTGGGAAGATGTGATCCCATGGTACAATCTTGTTGCCTGGGTAACCTCTTGTCATCTTTATCATGGATCTGGTACCCATTCTAATTGCAAAATTTTCTAATAAGCTTTTCATGTAATGGACATGAAATTTCCTGTTGGCAGATTATGGACAGGACAGTTTCATTCAGAGGAGGTTTAGGGAGATGTTAGTAACAAGACATATGCTCAATTAAAAAGTTTTCTCTTCTATCCATTTTGTGTTGTCTTCATCTTTCCTGCTTGGTAAATTATTTGTCTTCTATGTGTCAAGCCTTTGGATATAAAAATGAAGAGGATATAACATAGAATCAAGGAAGCCAATGTTATAAGGGCACAAACTAGAGGTTCTGTTAACCTCTGAAAATTAAAGTTGTTTAGCAATTCCAGATTAGAAGACATGTTAGCAAGAAAGTTTCGAAGTGTTGTAGCTCTGAAAGAAATGTCTGAAAATAGGTTTATAAAAGAGGGTGAACCCATGGTTTCCCTTATTTGCAATATCTAGTATATGTCTGAGTCAAGCAGAAAAGGTCAGATAAGGTGATGTTAGGGAAATGAACCCTAAGATATATATTCAAATGTTTTTTTTTTCTTTCATGCAATTGTTTCTAACACATTTATAAGATTATTTCTTTGTTGTTTTGTATGTCCCTCCCCCACAGTATAACCCCTGCTTTCACTGTATTTGATGTCGGTACAATTTGTGGAGGGGAAGGGGAAAAACAAATCGTTTAAATAGGGATACAGGTGGACCCATTTCAACAATGAGATGTACAAGTCGTCATGTCAAAAACAAACTTTACAACTTTCGTGCAGGGCAGGGGGTGGGGTAGGGGGGTGGGGAGGATTGGGTGTGGGGACAGGGGGAGGATGTGAAGGGATGGGAAGGTGAAACAAAGGAGGAGGCTACAATGCTTGATAAGAAATGTACTCATTATCTTGCCCATGTAATTGTAACTTCTCTGTACAATATTTGCACAATAAAAAAAGAAAAAAAAGAGGGTGAAGGCCAGCTTAAAATGTCAATCTTTAGTTACATCTAAAGTAGCAATGCATTCCGTTTACATTCTCATACTACCTCCTTGTGCATCATGCCCTTTTGTTCATGTTAGCAGAATTGATCTTTGTATCCATCCTGTGAGTTCCATGGTACATGAGGCTTTCTGCCTAAGGCCCAGATTGATGGTGATAGCAGTTCATTTTAAGTGTCAACTTTATGGATTAAATATCTAGCACCACACAAAAGCATTACTTTTTGGTGTGTCTGTATAGATATGTCCACAGAACATTATCTTGTGAATCTGCTTAAACCAGTGAAGATGCATGGGTGATACCATCTAATGGACCAAGACCTGGGGAGAAGAAATGCTTTTCTTCTCCAAGAACTGAGCTAAATTTTCTTTTTGACTACTTTGAGCACCAGAATTGTGGGTTCCTTGCTCCTTTGAAATCCAGGACTTATATAAGCACCCTCACCCACACACCCCTGAATTCTCAAATTTTTTCAGTCTCAGCCTTAGAATTACACCACTGGTGGTATTAATTCCTATTGGATTTGTCCTGCAACCTGCTACCAGCATCCTAGGATTCCAGTTTCCCGATAGCCTAGGCTGGAGACTCCACAGCCATAATTGAACCAGCCAGTTTCCTAGTAAATCTGCACTTGTCTATCTCTATATACATGCTATCTCTATATACATGCTATCTCTCTCAAGAAGCCAGACTCATACCAAGATTAAATCTATGTAACCTAAAATAGGTAGAAGGTAACAGAACAAACACAAGAACAGTGACTTAAGCCCAGGTTGTCTGGCTGAACACCAGGCTCTGCTCTGTGGCCATGTGCTGCCCATTGTCCTGTAATTTTTCATAATAGAAGTAAAGTCATAGGTTATGAAGTCTAATGATTACATTCAAGACCTATTTAGGTTAGGATCAACCTTTAAAAATTTGATTGTTATAAAAAATGCAAATTGACTTCTCCCAGGAACACAAATTAAGTCAAACAAAGATAAATCTCATAGGCACAAATTATGAAGAGCCTACCATAATAAAGAGATAAGAAAGATCTTTAACTGGTATGCCATCTCTGTATGTGTAAGTTGTGTTTCTAAAGATATTGGAAGATGTGCTCACTTCGGGAGCACATAGTCTAAAAAAAATATATATTGGAAGAAAGTTTGCTCTTTTAAAAAGGTTAAATATTGCTGTCTGTCATACTGTTTACACTGTTAATTTGCTTTCCACATCCTTTTAGCCAGATAAAGCAAAGGTAAACTTCAGAATAGGCCCTGTACAAATTATCACCAATTCTAAATTAATGAGCTTTTTGCTTTATCTGAATTGCAGAAAGACTAAACAAATGTACCAGGATCATATATTTTCTTTCCATCTTAAAGGCTCTATTTCCCCCTTTTAACACTATTTCCTCTCAGGAAATTCAAGAGTCCACTAGTTTAAAAAGTTCAATATTTCAGCATGAAATGGACAGCTAGGCCTTCCTCCTGACTATCTTTATACTTCCCAGTAGGTGACTAAGCCTTACTTTCTGACTTAATTTAATTTTTCTATTTCCCAACTCACATTTGACATCAGTCAACAGTTATGTGATTGTGTACAATGCTTCCGTTTGCTCTAACATTCTGGGATGAGATAAAGGCTGGTCAGTGAGAGTGGCACTGTATATAGTTTAACTAGAATAGCAATGGCTTGCGCTCCCTCCCCATCATGAGATCCAGGTGAGGCCAATTTGGCCATGATTCTGTACTCTCATTTATCCTGGGAGCTTGAGCCCACTCTTCCCAATTCATGAACTTGGAAATGGAAAGCATTGGATACAGATGAATCCTGCTTTAATCTCAACTCTGCACCCTCAGGCAAATCACTTCCCCTCATTAAGACTCAATCTCCCCGTATGTAAAATGAGAGTCTCCAATATGATTAAGATCTCTTCAAAATATCAAAATGTTTTACTTCCACTTTGCAAATTTTTTGTCAAAGCAGTGGTCTGTAATTGCCCACATCATTGCGACTATGCCAATATTGTTCAAGCATTTCCCAGAGCAGTTTAGAAAGTTTCATTAGCAACGACTCTCTGCTAAACCCCAGGCCACAGGCAGAGAATCCAGTTTATGGCATTCTCTTGCAGGATGTCTAATGGTATCCATCATGTAGAAAAGCAAACATTGGTTTTGTGAGACATTTGCCAGAACAAATGCTTATTTTTAAAATGTATCTATACCTTCCACCATGATCAGGCTGAATGTAGATGTTCATGAGCTATGTATTTTTCCCACTGCTTCCAAAAACATTTTGTTTTGTTTTTTTACCACTTACCAACCCCATCTGGAGCATACAAATGATTATTTCAAAACATAATAAAACCTGTGTGTTTTTGTTTCCTTTTCTCTTTCCAAAGAAAATGCAACAAAAAAAAAATGACGAAAAGATCCAAGTTAAAGACAGGTATATTTCATAAAACTCATCTGTCCTTTTAGAAGGACTATTCAACAACAACCAGAAAGTAAATAACAAAAAAGAACAACGAAAAGATGTCTCTGTGTGTGTGTGTGTGTGTGTTTGTGTGTGTGCGCACACTTGCGTGTGCTAGTACTGAGGCTTGAACTCAAGGCGGTGGGTTCTTTCTCATCTTTTTTCACTCAAAGCTGATGCCCTGCCATGTGAGCCATGCCTCATACCTTTACTACTAGCTTTTGGCTAGTTAATTAGAAATTTTAAAAAAGTCTCTTGATAAGTTTTCTGTCCAGACTGGCTTCCAACTGTAACCCTTAGTTAGATCTCAGCCTCCTGAGTAGGTTGGGTTACAGGTCTGAGCCACTGGTGCCCAGTCAAAATAAAAAAATTTAAACCTACCGACTAAGCATTACTATCACCACAGTGTCAACAACAGAATATTTATGGCTTTAATCAGCATCTGTGGGAAAAGAACTTTGATTCAATAGATTCAGACCAGAGATTGTTGCTGTTTTCATTGTTGTTATTGGCTTGGTTTAGCTTCCCTGGTATTTCTACCTGCATGTCCCACAAGCACTTCTAACTGAAAATGTTCAAGACAGAATTTTTACCATCATCCTTTCCCCAAAACTTTAGTGACTTACTTCAGCAAATGGCAAAAACAAGCTAAAAGTACATGGTATGGTTTTTTTATTGCACATCTATCACAAATAACTTCCTAAGTGCTGCTGACTCTCACTGGAATTATTGCTCAAATACTTTCACTCATGAGTCTTTTCTACATGAACATAGGACATTTAAGATACTGGCCATTAAGCAAAAGATGATACTGATCCCTGATACATGGCATGAATATTATTCTTTTGAGTTTTCCAGGATGTAGTCTAAGATAGAAAATGTACAATACAGTGGACTGAGATAAGGAAATAGCATGGAAAATTCAGAAAGTAGAAAGAATCTGGAAGTCACAGAACAGATACAGAAATTAGGAAGATTCATGTAGAAATTCACAGGTATACAAAGTATCTCTTTCTGGTATTTAGTTGACTACAGGGATGGATGTAAGTAAACCACTGGAAATTGGAGAAAAAAAATCAAAAGAATTAGAAGTGACAGTATACACTATTCATTCTGAACCAAGTGGAATGCAATTTCTCACTATCCAAATGAGAAAAGTGTGTCATCCATATACATCAGGCAGAAAACACAAAAGGGTCATGTCACATCAAGTTAGAATAAATAAACATCATTAGACATCCACAGGTAATATTTACAATGTTCAACCCCCAATCAAAAATTGCCATATAAAGAGGAATGAATGAATGAATCAATGTAATGAAAAATTACAATGGAAGAATAAATGCAATTAAAACAAAAATCAAACACCCAGAAGCAACCTAGAATTGACACAGATATTAGAGATAGCAGCCACATTAGAACAATCAGAAGACACGCAGGAAGACAGTAAAGCAACATCTTCAAACTACTGAAACTATACTTCAAAAACTGAACATTCTCTTAAAATAGTGAACATGCTTCTTTAAAACACCAAAATGACTTTTTTGCTAAGTAGAAATATCTTCATTAAAAAGGGGAAAAAAGCAAAGATATTTTCAGGTATTTGAAGCAGAAAAACATCACCATCCTAAAATCTGCATTAAAACATATGACAAAGAATTCACCTCACAAATCCTTATCAACCTCTGAATCGCATCTCTTAGGCCCTTGTAAGTTCTTTACCTAGTCTCAATAGACCCATGTTAAGGAAGACACACAGTTATTCGAAAATATTGAAACTGAAATTCTTTTTGCCATCTGTAGAATACTATGGCAATTTATTTTTGCTTTTATTAAATAAAGTCTTATAACTCACACCTATATTCCTATTTGAAGATGAGCTAGCTGTCTTCTCTCATTCTTCCCCTTCTTTCCCAGTCCTACTTACAAAGCAATGCAAAAATCCAAGTAATTAGCTGAGCCAGATACTGACCTGAAAGTTTCCATTTTCAAATTAATTCTTAATTTTGTACATATGTGAGTCAGGGTTCTTTAGAGAAACAGAAAACAGTAGGATATTTGTTTGTTTGCTTTAAAGAATTGCCTCATGTGATTTTGGAGGATGGCAAGACCCAGTGTCTGCAGAGTTAGTCCAAGATAGAGACCCAGGAGAACGAATGGATTCGTTTCAGTCTAAGATCCAAACGTCTGAGAATCTGGAGAGTCGCTGGTAGACTTCCCATCCAAATGCTAACAGGCTCAAGACTCTTGAAGAGCAAAGTGCTTCAATTTGAGTATGTAAGGAGGTAAAAGTAGATATCCCAGTCCAAATGTCATAGGGTAGGAAGAATTCTTTCTTGGGAAAGGTTAGTCTTTTTGCTTGAGACCCATATACATTAAGGAGGGCAACTTGCTTTAATCACTTTATTGGTTAATTTATTTTTAAAAAATTCATACGAAAGCTAGCAAAATTAAAACAGTTAACAGATGTTCACCTTCTGTCAAACTGGCATTTATGTTTTCCTCCTCAAGATTAACTTTATTTCCAAATAAAGACAAGAGCAAATTCATAATATTGCCTAATAGGATAGAAATGTCCTGTATACAACTAAAATTACACCAAGTCTTTGTCTACAAATGGAATTAAAGTACATGAGTAATGTTAACTCTTCTGGAAATGTTTTCAGTACCATACTTCTGGAAATGTTTTCAGTACCATACATAAAGCAAGTAGTTGAATCCTGTGCTATAAAACCAACCATCTTAGTTTAGATATAAAAATAAGTGAAGGAAAACAAAGATATTGCATAATATAGGTTATTGTATATTTGTACCTACATACACGTGGATATTCATAACAACTTAAGAAGAAAAGTATCCATGACAGTTACAGCCCTCAGCTTTTGAGTGGTCACAGGGTCATGGCTAGTATCTATGACCAACTGCATCCCCCACTCACCTTACATTGCTTCTGCCTTCAGTGAGCACCTCTACTGGTGCTATATGCATCTATTCTGATTTCCATTCCAGAATGGGATTCCAGAATTACAGGATGAAATAAGGGACCAGTTGAACTCACTATGGGACAATCCAGAGTGAAAATTCTCTTGATCGAAACAAATCTCCAAAAGTTCCTACTCAATTGGTAGACTCTAACTCTATGGGGGTTCTCCTGGGATTGACATCACTGGAGCCAGTGTCTAATTATTTCATTTCCCCAGCATTAGTGACTTCTATTTGATCTTTTCCAAAATACTAATGCTCAGTTTATAGGTCAGGGGGCCATCGGACCTTTTGAGGGTCACTAGGATTAATACTAATGATACACATTTTAGCAGTGTCCTGCGGTCCTTTCTCAGGGGACACAGCCTCCTCTTCATTCATAGTTTTATGTGTAAGCTAGTTCAAGTTGTGGAATGGTGGAGGAGCTGTGACTGTTTTATTTGTTTATGGCTTAGATTAAGTTTTGTTCATTTTATCTAGAAAGTTTCTGCTTATACAGAATGATGTTACACCTACAAACAACCCTGGTACATAAATCTACAAGGGTAATAAGTTTATAACTATCTGCTTTATTCTCAGAAGCACCACAATCATTTCTCCAATGCTCCAGGTCTACAGAAAATCAGACTACTCTGATTGCTGCTTTAACTCTGCTGTCCATTGGAGTAACCACACCCACTTTACCTTCTACAGTTCAGTTCTTCCACTTAGCCCCTGATACCCTAGGGTCCAATTAATACCATTATATGTAGGTTTCCCAATGCAGTGACTGTTTGAACCACAGTGTCTGGCTGCAGGGAGAATCTATGACAGAGTTCTTCAAGAATGTAGAGGCTCTCTTCACACATTTATTTTCTGTAAGCTGTGGTAAAAGGTCTTTCTTCAGAATTCTATGAAGTGGATGAGTAGGCATTCAATGACAGAGCTATTTTATCATTCTAGTCTCCCTATGTCTTAATCTCTTCCTCTAAATTAATCCAAAGCAGATCTGGTATTTCTAACTTTCTTGGTGTGGGCTGAATTTTAACCCATGTTTCATCCCACCAACCAAATCATTAGTCCTTCTGAAGTATTTGAGCTACAATATTACAATAGAATCTCTGTTTAGGGAGTTCACAGAAATAATTTGGCTGGCTGTAAGCTTTGTGTTCCTTCCACTATTATCCCTCACCCTTACCATCTATTACTACACATGATCTTGGATTCCTGTGTATATAAGTTTAAAACTTCAAGAAGTTCCATTGAAAGATAGTATACTTTTTCATAGAGCACACATTGTACCTCACCTGCTAGGATTTGAATCTAGTTATAATCCTAAAGATAAAGAGTTGTGAGGGTAGATACTGAGTTAAATCTCTGTTGTCATGCAATAATGCCTAAGTGAATGAATTCTAGTTTCTTCAGGCAAGTTGATGTCCCACTGGTCAGTGGTCAGTGAAGCTGGTCTCACCGTCAGGATAAATGAACTTGTACAAGCAAAATATAGTCTAAATTTAGGGGCTCAAAATTCTTACCCTCCAGACATCCTCATTCAAACTTTCAGGACCCCATTCCTTTTCAAGAAATTTTATTTTAACCTAATGCTTTCACGTTCACTATGAAGCTGGTAGTTAAACAGGCCTTCTCATTCAGTCAGTTGAAGCATAGGATTTGGGAGTCTGATTTTCAGCAACCTCAATATTAAAGATAAGAAGGGTCTCTTTCAGTGTCCGCATTGAAGATTTTGGGGTCATTCCTATTGTACTTACATTGAACATTGGAATCCTCAATATCACTTCACCTAACAGCTAGGAACAACCATCCAATCTCATTTTATTCACTATTTTGATCAAAACATGTTTAAAACTATCATATAAGTTTATGAAGATTCTTCTAAGTTTGTTTAAAGTGGTTGATTATAAGAAGCACATATATCCAGTGGCAACATTTTAAGTGTTTCTATTGTTACATCATTCCATGGACTGTCATTGCTCTCATTGTTCCTGGAAATTGACTGAATTATTAACATCTTTAAATTTAACCAAATTAGGAAAAAAGTTTCCCAAACTCAAATTTAGAAACCTGATACTTAAGATTCTTTTTGTCTACAAACAACCTAGGTACGTAAATCTATGTTTGTCAGAATTCTACTTACAAAAAGAGCTGAAGCTTTTAAATTTGGAAAGACACACAGGAAAAGATTTATCATAAGAGATTACCTCACAAGATTATGGATGATGGAAGTTCCCAAGATCCACAGAGTGAATAAACTAGCTAGAGTAGAGATAGAGGAAAGCCAGTTGTTTAGTTTCAATCTGAGTCCAAAGTCCTGAGAACTAAGAAATCAAATGACTCCATTCCAAAGGCCAATGTTGTAGCTAGAATGCTATGAAGCAGGAAAAGTTCTGCTTCTCAGAAGATCATCCTTTTAGTTTGTTTGAAGCCTTACATTGAGTAAATGAAGCCTACTTACACTAGAGAAATCAATTTTCTTCCCTAAAATTACTAATTTAAATGCTAATCTCATTTTTTAAATCCCTTTCCCAAAACCTCAGAGTGCTATTTGACCAACTAGCTAGTTCACATCAGAGTCAACTAAGTGAAAACATAAAAATAACTATCATAATACTACTAAATTTTAGTAAGTGGGAAGGGATGGAAAAACTTCATCATGAAAGGGCCATGACTTTCTTAAGGTATAATATTTGAACAAAAAAAAAGAAAAAAATTAAAGCCATTCATCCAGTTATAAAGAAACAGCAGTGTCAACTACCAAGAGTCTAAAAGTGCTTGCCAGAGTCTAGGAGTTGCAAGGATTCCAGAAAAGGTAGTACAGGAATGAGTGTTGGAAGTAGTGATAGGACAGGTCACAGATGTAGCCAGAGGTCAGATCATGAGTGTCCTGACACCAAAAGGCATATGGATTGTGTTCTCTTTATAACAAGTAGGCACTAGAAGAATTTAATCTGTGAATTTATATGAAATGCTCTGAGAGAAGTGTGTAAGGTAACAATGAAAGTAAGATGGTCCATGAAGAGCCTGTTTCTATCATCCAATTTCATGTCCTTAACTGGGGCAGTATAGTACACATAGTCCCTCATCATTCTCCTAGTCCCGGCTTGAAATCTGCTTGCCACTTACACAGCCTCATCCCCTGTATGCACTTTCCTTCTTGGTTCTGGAATGCAATATGGAAACCGGCATCCATCAAAGTCTTTGGCCACCCTGATCTCAGAGGGCAGATACTACCCTCAGGATTTCCTTTGCAGTATCAGAAGCTGTAGGCTCATTAGCCTCAAAATATGTGAACCAGTACCACAAGTCAACTTTGATTTAAAGCAAAGGAGTTGGCATTGCTAAAAGGTGAGGTCACTGGAATCGGAGCCTTGATGAAGTTTCTCAGAAAGAAAACATTGTGCTGTGTTTGTGTCCTCCCTCACATTCCTCCTTCCCTCTCGCTTCACTTCCCACCACATGTGGCTTGGCTGTTCCTCGGGCCCTAGTGACTAAATGAAAAAATCATTGAATTTAGAACATGTCAAAGACTCCATACAAAACCAAGGCGAGATCCTCTTTAACCTGAGCATAGTTTTGCAAAGAAAAATACTCAAACCTTGATGGAAGACGGAGACTGGGAGAGAAAGTTGCATTAACATGTTGAAGAAAACATTTAGTGTGTGCTCATGGAATTCACTACCTAATAAAGCTGATTCTCTAGCTGTGAGTCAGAGATTGGTTGAGGTAAAACCATAGATGAAAACTACCCTCACGGTTTTTACATAGGCATCATTTCCAGGACTATCAACAAGGGCTGGGATGAAGCAGTCTGGATACTTGAGTTTCATGATCAAATAGATCTTTGATAGAAAGTCATAGAAGGCTGAAATGGTTATTTTTTTTTTCATTCACTTGTTGTGCTTTTGTTGTCTGTTTTTGCCCACCTCAGAAACTCCATTAGAGTCCAAATTTTACTAATCTACCCAGTTGTGTGTTATACCTGGCTACTGAGCTCACAATAATGTACATGGGAAATTGGTACCTTGTATCTTTCTAGTTGGATGAAACAACTCTTGTTTCTATATTGTGAGAAAGTCACCATGATAGTGCCTAGCAGGTATGAACCCCAAAGAAAAAAATCTACCAAGTCTTCCCTTACTGGTGTGAAAAGAGATGAGTTGAATGAAAGGAACTAAGAAAAAATCCTTCAGACTTAGGTGACAAGGGTTCTACTTAGTGTGTACTTTTAAAAAATAAATCATACTTCAGAAAAAAAAATTATCTTGGAACAAATCTGTATTCCTAAACAAGGATCTTGACTAACTCATGGCTGTAAAATGTGGCATGTTTTATTATTTTTTTGTGGAATTAGGAGCAGCTCACACATAGGAAAAGGAGACTGGATGGAAAGGAGTAGTGGTGTGTGAGCTGATATGTTCAGCATCTCCATCTGGTGGAAAGCTTTTTTTCCTTAGAGAACAAACCTGAGCTCTACAGTGGAGAGAACACAGGCCGTATGTCCTCCATGAGTTATTATTTACCGAAGTATAGAAATATACCAAGAAATGGAGATTATCTATCCTGAATTCAGGGTACATATCCTAAGTGGAGAGAGAATGTGAGGTTTGTCCTTCAAGAAAGCATTTCATCATCAGCCATCTAGTGGAATTTCTCATCTTGTTGCTAACTAAAAATGACAGGAAGTCTGGGAATGTGGCTCCGTGGAAGAGTGCTTGTCTTGCATGCATAAAGCCTTGGGTTCGATTCCTCAGAACCACATAAACAGAAAAAGCCAGAAGTGGTGCTGTGGCTTAAGTAGTAGAGTGTTCGCCTTGAGCAAAAGAAGCTCAGGGGACAGTGCCCAGAACCTGAGTTTAAGCCCCAGGACTGGCAATAGAAAAGAAAAAATCAAATAAATAAAAATGACAGGTGGGGGAAAAAACAGGAAGAAAATGAGGGAGGGGAGGACACTATTCAAAAAGAAATGTACTCAATACCTGACTTACGTAGCTGCAACTTCTCTGTATACCACCTTTACAATAAAAATAAAAATGAAGCCTGAGACAAGAAGGTGTCAGAAAGAGGAGAGACCTGTTCTGTCTTTTTGTGATGCTGGATTTTGTTATCCTTGACACATATCCTGTGTCTAGCAGTGGAGAGATATTTTAAATCTTACACAGCTCAGGATGGGGAGAGCACTGGAAATCAGTTCTTGCATTTGAAGGAAGACTGAGAGCTAGATCAGCATGGCCTACGTATCCTGAACTGGTATTCATGCTGTAGAATCTCAGGGAAGCCACTTGTATTCACTCTGTAGAATCTCAGGGAAGCCATTTTCTAGCGGCAATTATAAGTTATCTGTCTGTGGAGCATGCTCAGTTTTATTTTCCTCAACCTATTAGGAATGGTCCTGCACACTTGCACAGGGTAGCTAACAGGAATGCTGCTACCTCACTGAGAACACGGAGCTGGGTGGAATGGCAGTCTGGTGAGTTACCACTGGCAGCCTGCGAAGTTAGATGATGTCACAACCAAGGGGCAGATGGCGTGGAGAAAATAAGGAAATGACTCTGCCTACATGTGTTGGAGTGTAACCTGGAAAAGTCTTCTGAATGGCCAAAGGGACAGTGGGTGGGGTGGATAACCAGTTTTTGGCAATTAAGCTGCTTGAAGCTGATGCTACAATAATTTTGCTCTCAAAGTAAATGCGGCTTATTTTGGAGTCGTGAGCTACATGTCCCAAGGCTCCTGTAGAGATGAGGGGGAAGCAGTGTTGTCATGAGGGAGCTCTTTGTTGGAAGGGTTTCCGGGTCTCTCAGGAGCCACTCAGCCCTTCCTAGTCCCCACCGTGAGCCAGGCACAGAGGCTTCATTTTTTAATTCCTATTTTGGAAAATAGGCTTTTCCTAAGGCCTAGCAAGAAATCCACTTGGGAAGGAACATGGAAGGCGTTTTTGCAAACTTCTGCAGCAAGGAAAACATGTTTTTTTCTTTCATTCTGGAAGGAATGATCAGGTCAACATACACATACAGGAAAAGGTCAATTTCCTATTATACATATATGACATATTAGGTCAGCTCAGGTACATTAAAACCAACTTACACCTACTCAGCAGGACTGTGTACTTTGAGATTAATTATCCCCACTCTCTTTTTATAAAATCTTTACTATTCTGTTTGAATTTGTTTTCTCATTACAGAAGTGATGTTTAATGCATGAAGGGTATATGTGCCAAGGCTGGGAGGTTTTGCAGCTACCTGCAGTCTCACTCTCTCCGTCAACTGAGGCTCAATACTCCAGCTACCTCTTCCAAATCCCTGTGTGGCCTTTGCTGCCTTCCACACAGAAATTGTGAGGACTGTGGTGATGTTGGGAGGGATAAGAGACAGATCCACCTTTGCTGCCCCACACTTGTAGTGGATTCCTGAACATGGCACAAAGTGGGTGTATTAGGGTCAGGTACCTGCGCCCTGTGGAATTTCAGAGAAGGGCATGTTAGCAGCATTCCTTGTTCCAAGTTGCTGGCGTTTAAGTGACCCTCTTGTCTACCACTGAACAAGGTAGTCAGTATATCCCAATGTTAAAGTTATCATTCTTTATTTTTTTTCTCTCTCTTGTCAGTCATGGGGCTTGAACTCTGGGCCTGGTCGCTGTCCCTCAGCTCTTCAGCTCAAGGCTAGTGTGCTAACACTTGAGCCACAGCACCACTTCCGGTTTTCTAGTGGGTCATTGGAGAAAAAGAGTCTCATGGACGTTCCTGCCTGGGATGGCTTTGAACAGTGATCCTCAGGTCCCAGCCTCCTGAGTAGCTAGGATTATAGATGCGAGCCACTAATGCCTGACAAATTTATCATTCTTTAGTGCTCTCCTGTCCCAGTGGGTTGTAGCAGTGACTCATGAAAAAACAAAAGCACTGAATTTTCCATTCCTATTCCAAACATCCCACATCCTCATCGTCCTTCTCGTGGCCAATAGTACGAAAGGGAGTGAGGTGAATATGACAATTTGGGAATCAGGACATTGGACACTTAAGGGGGTCTACTCTTTCCTAGGGAAGTAGCCTCTTGTCAAAGAGAAGATGCCATTAAATGGAAAACACAAAACACCATGAGATGTGAGAGAGACACTACCAAAGAGAGAAGAATACTGTATCGTAGAACCTTTCTGACATGATGTTATGCTTTTTGAATACGGATCCTCAGAAATGACAAAGCCAAGCTTGGTTATATCATAGTTCCTTGGCTTTCCAGATAACCCCTGCATTCCTGCCTCTAGCCTTTATCTGGCCAGCAAGGCAAGCCAAGACAATTCTCACAGGCAATGCCAGATCTTAGAGAGTCAGAACTGAGAAATTTGGTGGGGTAGAAACGGGATGGGTCTTCATTGAATGTGTGAAGAGTTGTCCCCAGAGTTTAACTTCATCCAGCTCACTTTCTAAAAATGGGTGGGAGGGGCACTATACAAAACCTACCCTAGACACAAATCTCCAGTTCTGTGAACTCAAACATGGCTTAGACAATGCAGGTGTGTTTCAGTTGGTTGATTGCAAGCCAAACTTCCATCTTGTATTTGCAAAATTCTGGAATATCAGAGAGAGGGGGGGGGGGGGGAAACATAGCAAGAGTTGTAGAGTTTCCCCATGCAGCATTTGCACAGGAGGACAGGGGACCTGCTCATAGATTAGAACCAATTAGGTCTGTGGAAGAACTTGGGAAAGAACCTCTGAATCTCAGTCCTTGATGGTTTCCAATAAACCTGAGTTCCTGATACCTTTCTCTAATTCTCAAACATATTAAATGTCACAAAGTTAGAATTTACTGTAAAATTGTTACCACATATAGAATATCTATTATATGCCAGGTATTTAGCATACATAGATCTCTTCTCCTTGCTTCGTCATCCCTCTCCTCTTCTCTTCCCCTCCTCTCCTCCCTTCCCCCCTCCTTCCCCTCTCTCTTCTCTCCGCTCTACCATCTCCCTCCTCTCTTCCCTTTCCTTCCCCTCTTACCCCTCCCCTCCCCCCTTCTCCCCTCCTGTTCTCTCTTCTCCTCTCCTCTCTCCTCCCTTCTCTCCTCTCCTCTCTTCTTTCCTCTCTTCTCTCCCCTCCTCTTTCCTCTCTGCTCTCTTCTCCTCCCCTCTCCTCCCCTGTTTTCTTTTCCCCTTCCCTTCCCTTCTGCCCTCTCCTCTCCCCTCCCCTCCTCTCTTTTCCTCTCCTCTTTTATTTTCCCTCTTCTCTTTTGGATACTTCTGAGGTTTAAACTCAGAGCCACACTATAACTTGAATCACACCCCCAGCTCTTTTTGCTTTGCTTTTTAAGATAGACTCTTGTGTCATGCATGACTATAACCTATCTATCCTTCCTTTACATGTAGGAATGCATGTGGATTTGAGCATGTTTAGCTTGTTGGAGAGGAAGACATCATCTGTCTTGGCAGGATAAGCCTTGAAATGTGATCCTCTTCATCTCTGTACCTCAGGGGATTCCAGGCATGCTTCTTGCTCACACACAGTTTCATGCCATGGAGTCTTTTAAGGTATTCCTTTCCTTTCCTTTCCTTTCCTTCCTTCCTTCCTTCCTTCCTTGCTTCCTTCCTTCCTTGCTTCCTTTCCTTCCTTCGTTCCTTCGTTCCTTCCTTTCTTCTGTCTTTCTTTCTCTCTTTCTCTCTCTTCCTTTCTCTCTCTCTCTCTTCCTTCCTTTCTTTCTTTCTTTCCTTGAGTTTAAACTTCAAGGTCTTCTTATTTACCCAGCAGACACTATAACACTTAATCCATACCTCCAGCCATTTTGCTCTATTTGGGGGATAGTGTTTTGTTTTTTGCCTGATCTAGCCTGGACTGTAATCTTCCTATTTGTTTCCCATATTGGCTGATATGACAGGCATGCATTACCATGCCTAGATTTTTCTTTGAGATGAAATCTTTTGCATGTTTTCGTTTCTTACTGTTTTTTTTAAATTTTTTTAAATGAAGGCTGGTCTGGAAACTTGTCTTCTTAATCGCAGCTTCCTGTGTAGTTAGAATGACGGGCACTTGCCACCATGCCCAGGTATTGGTTGACTTGTGGTCTCCTGAACATTTTGCCTGGCTTGACCTCAAAGTATGATCTTTCTTATCTCCTCCTATCAAGTGGCTAGGATTATAGGTATGTGGCACTAATAGCTTGCCAGATATGATAATCTTGAAAAAAACATTATCAAAGCCGCCATTCTATAAGTGATGATATGAAAGTAAAGAGTACACAGTGCATAACTAGTATATGAGCTGGGACGTAAATTCAGAATAGTGTACCTCTAGCCTGTTGTATGAGACTGGATAGAACCCTCAAGTAAAGTCCTCTCAATAGCTACAATCTGACTCCAAATGAGTTCCAAATCCAAGGAAAAGTATCTGCATAAGGGACAAAAGAAAAGATACCTACACAGAGAAGGTGAAGGGTGGGAGGAAAGGTGGAGAGAGGGGTGTCAAGTTTGCTTACGGGCACTACAAGTCAGGGGAGAAGCCTGAGATAGACTTTCTCTCACGGCTTCACTGTCACTGACACCTTGATTTCAGACTTCTGAACACCAGACTTGGGAAGGTGACTTGAGCCATCCAGTTTATGGAAATTTGTTACAGCCTGCCAACTAGTGTCTGTGTTTACCCTCATATTCTAGAGCTTTCCTATGTACTTTTTTTTTTTTTAAAGGCTTATTTCCTAATCTCTAATTTTACCTCATAAAAGAATATTTTATGGATGATGGATAGAGAATAATCTGAATGGAAGTTCATATCTGATTGTTATTTTGAAGACTGTTCTGAATAATTTGACTTCATTTCATGAGCCAGAGCTCTTAAAATGAGTTTTTTTGGGGGGAAAATAAAGAGAAGCACCGACAGTGAATTGCAAACTTTTGTTCACTTGCTTTTTAAGAGGGAGGCTGGAGGAAGATAAAAAAAGCAAGAGAAGGAGAAATAGGAAGAGGAAAGAGGAGAAAGAAAGATGGAGGAGGAAGAGGAGAAGGAAGAAGACAAGGAGCAGGAGGAAGAAGAGGAGAAAGAGGAAGAAGAAAAGAGAAGAAAAAGAAAAAGAAAGGCATGGGACTCTGCAGTGATTCATATCCTGTGATTTTAATACTGATGATACAGAATAGAAGTCTTTGTTTACCAAGGTTTTTATTGATGATACAGTACAGAAGTTCCTTGTTTACCAGGACCTCTTTTTTCACATGAAGGGCTCATTTTGTTCTCATATCCTGCCTATGTTTTTCATGTTATGTTATGCATGAGAAGACAGTGAATCAGGAATTTACCTGTCCAGGATATCATAGTTATTAAGTGTCAGAATAATAAACTCAAGATAAAAACTCAGCTTAGTGACTAAGAATGCCTTTCTCAATATGCAGTAAGAAAGTAAATGGCCCTTCTTGGTACCACCCTCTTGTTTTAATGATGCAGAAGAAAATTTTATGTTGAATTCTTCTTAGTAAAACAGAAGAGAAGACAAAATAAGACAACTGGATGGATTCCACTCCAGGCTCTTGCTTTTCTTATATGGTCTAGTTTAAAGCATTTTCTAGATAAAGGGAAATTGTTGGTGTGAAACACTTTGGAATTCAATGGGGAATAAAGTCATAAACCAACCAGATGTTTGGAAGCAAAGCCTCCAAACATGGTCAATAATGTACCAGGTTATATAACTCTTCTGAGTACCAGGTTTGTAAGAGAAAAAAAGAGAAAATTAGTTTGGGCCAATGTTCGTATTCAGGGTGATAATTGAAGTAGATGGGGAGGGTATATTTTAAAGGATTATAAATTCATAATATTTCCTTCCTTACTATCTTTGAAATGTAGGTGTGTGTTGGAATCATGTAACAGGCAAACTAAGATGGAAAGGGAACCAATAGCTTCCCCCAGGTTACACAAGATAAAAGACTTAGTGCTCAGATTTTAAGCTGGAGGTGCATGCCACCATTCCATCAGAGGTCAGGATAAAATCACACTGGAAAGGCCACTTTAACTCTTATCTATGGATCTGAAGTTTATTTTGTTTGAATTTTATTCTCTTTAAGTAGTCATGCAAAAGGTTTTCAATTCAACATGCCTGTTTATGAATATGTCTCATTCAATGTTACCCTTTCATCTTTCCCCCATTTTCCTAGTTTCATTTACATACACACACACATACACACACACACACACACACACACACACACACACACACACACACACACGCACACACACACATTGAATATTATGATGGCATTTTCCTACCCTTTCTCTTTTTATTCATCTACCCTCTGCCCTTTACTTCATTCCCCGTCCTGACCCCTCAAATACAAGTTTTGTTGTATTTTGTATGACTCTAAGTTGTTCAAAGGAGTTACATCTCTGGATGAGCCTCTGCATATGTCATACTTTAATTAATACATTGTATATGTGTGCATGTGACCCTATATATGTAAACATATACCTTCATAAATTAGATCTAACTTCCACATATGACAAAAAACATGGATCACAAACAACTATTACAACTTCATTCCCCTTTTCACTTGTCAAATGAGGAATAACAAAGTGCAATTAAAAAGAAAAAGAGTCTTCCAAGGTCACACCGTTATGTGCTGACCCAGATTCCAGCCTCCAATTCCAACCTCCTGCTCCTTTGCACAGAAACTTTTCTCCTTTATCTCCTCAATCTGATTCTATTTCAATCTAGGAGAGGTTAGGCCTAAGAGGAATACATGCCGCAAATGTTGTTGTGAGAAGGTAGGGGAATGGCAGTGGGAGGAGCAGGTATACAGTATAGCACCAGCAAGGTGAAAATATCAAAAATTTTCTTCCTTTTACTGTAAGAAAATGCCAGAAAAGAAACCACGGCTATCTTGCCGTGTGTGTATGTGTGTGTGTGTGTGTGTGTGTGTGTGTGTGTGTGTGTGTGTGTGTATGGCAAAATAATGTCATCTTATTACTCGAATTCGAATTCCAAGAGTCTGTAGCCATTATTCAGTTTTGCGTTCTGTAAAACTTAATATGCACAGTGTGCGTGTAAGTGTGTGTGTGTGTGTGTGTGTGCGTGTGTGTATGTGTGTGCATGAGCACAGCTATGTATGTATGTCTGTGTCTGTGTAAACTTGTTATTTGGCATTGTAATCAAGTTATTTGGCGTAAATGGTCTGAGATTCCTGAAGTTTGTTCAGTTTGGATTTGTAGTTCTGTGCCAGCCAGTCTACATGTAGTCCAGATCCGGTCCATCTCTTCCAACCTGGAAGACTGCCTCACTCCTACCTAGACCATCCTGACTACTTCCACCATGGTAAAAGTAGACTGGACTCCTACTTGACTCCATCACACACAGCTGATTCCTGGTGAAAGATTGCTTTGGATTTGCAAAACTAAGACACTTGTGTGACATTCTTTCTGTAATTTTAGATTGGTAAATCTTACCCAGCCTGACCTGAAAGGCTGGCTATGTTGTTATGCTAGTGAAATAAGTGTAGGCCCGGAGAGCCTCTTGTGAACTTTGGTTAACTTAGACATCATTAGGGTCACCAGAAATCTATACTATATCTGTGCTAAAACTCTCATCACATCTACCTAGTTTTGTCATTGCAGAATATTTGTTGTTCAATTCTTAATAAAGCCCAAGTAAGTTCCACTTATTTCTATTTGATCTCCTTGTCGCTTTAATTGGAAATAATGAAGGGTTTTTGTGGCAACGATTACAGCCAGGTTGGAAGCATGGCTCAAGAGACTCTTATCTCTAACCAGCCAAACACTGGAAGTGGTACTGTAACTCAAAGAGGTAGAGCACTAGCCTTGAGCAGAAGGGCTCAGGGACAGGTGCCCAGGCCTTGAGTTCAAACCTCTGTGAATACCAACTGGGACAAGCCATCCCAGCAACAAGCACCTAGACCCCTGGGACTCAGCCAGTCTGGAGAACAAGGGACCATGGAAATGAGTAAGAGGACATGATGTTACATCAGCCACTTTGTGTCTGCCTTTTCAAAATTAACCAGAGGCAGCAGGTCAATAGAAGTAAGAAGCCTGCCCATCTAGTGTCCATGCCTGTCTACCTTCTAACTGGACAAGAATTTACATTCTTGCCTTTGTTACCTGCTCTCCCCTACCTTGTTGGCGGATGTCAGAAGTAGCTAGGGACATTTCCACCAACTCCAGGACAGCCTGGAATTCAGGAGAATGCAGTCATCCAATTTTTAATGTTCTGCCCCAAACCCTTCCTCTTTCCGTTTGCTTCCTCTCTATTATTTTCATTTTTGCCCAGCCCCTCCCTGCCTCATGAGACTTCTTCCAGACTTCATTCAAGGACTATCACCAAGGGTCAGCTGCTGCCTGCTGCCTTCTCCCAAAGGGGACCACATCTCTGCCTTTTACCCCCAAGTGAGCGCCCCTTGCCAGCAGGAACTAACCAGAGAGAATCTGCGCCCTTATTCATAATTATCAAAAGGCTAGAATGTAAGGTCTGACCAGACACAGCCAAGAAGGCCCTTTGCAGACACCTCCCTACCTCGTGCCTAACTTACGTTCCACCCGGTATCTGTGTTACCTAGGTAACTGGCACACCTGGAAGCAGTCACTTCCTCCTCCTGCTAGGTCACATGCAGGGCCACCTCTGGCCATACCTCCCATCCCATCTGATGGCAGGAGGGTCCCAGGCCCTGAAGTCACATCCAGATCCAGAGTAGCCACACCTTTCCCCCATCTGAGCATACCACTTCCCATCCCAGACCTAGATAAGTCCTGGCCCAAAGGGTGGGTCACCCCTTTTTGCCAAGCCTCTCTACCATGCAGGGCTGGGGCAGCAGTTTGGTAAATGAACTTTTTTCCTGCCTGAATATCATGTGGTGTTCTCTTCATCGACTACCTAATGAAATCTACTTATGCATATATATATATATATATATATATATATATATATATAGGCTAGAATATCCTCCAATTGATACTACTAAGAAAACTCTGTCCTTGTAGCAGCTACTTACATGAGATGAGAGACTTGATCCCTTGCCTTTCCTTTTTTACATAGAGACTTCCAACTCTTGGAAGTCTAAGACAATGTTGGCCAGACAAGGGCAAATGAGGTAGGCCACAGGGCCCAAGATTAACTACCTAAAACGATCCTTTCTCCAGTGTTCTTTCCTTGCTTTTCTTATTTCTATTCTCCTCTTCATGGTTATGTTGTTGGCATTTACATGTACTTTGAAAACCCATGATTCCTTTGTCTTGAAAGTGATTTTCAATGAGCTCAGCCCCTGGTGGTTTTCTCCATAGCCCTGTGCTTCTTATCATAGGCAATTTGTGACTTGGGAGGGGAGAGGGTAGACCTCATGAAGAAATGGTACTTCCACACTGGAAAATCAGAGCTAAGGATATTTTCACATACATTCTGAAAAACATTTAATCTGGAAGGAGACTGTAGAAAGCATAGTGGGGGTCTTAAATCAGCCTAATTTGCTAGATAAATTAGATAATTAACAAAGATATTCTTAAAGGGTCATTAACAAAGTTACAGTTGAACATATGACAATTACGCTATGTGTTTTTCTCATAAAACAGACAACATGATGACTGCTAATTAACCTAAGAAATGACAGAGTATTTTTCCTTCTGTTTTTCTCCCAAACAGAATGGTGGCACTGTGATAAGAAAAGCCCAAGAGATCAACTGACTTTTCTTAGTCAGTCCTATTAATTTCTCCTATTTATTATTTGTGTTACGTATTTATCCAAGCAAAATCCATCTGACACTTTGATAGTCATAGCGTCAGAAGCTTTGTTTTAAAGTATATGTTGCTATGTATATTTCTGGTACACAACTTGATGTTATAAGATACATGCATAGTAAACTGGTTACCACAGATGAAGAAATGAACATACTCATCATCTCGTAGATACCCAGCTTTTGCCCCATGATAAGAGCAGCTACAGTCCACTTAAGCAATGTCTTCAAATATTACATATTTCACAAAATCTTTGGCAAAATGATTCCAGTATTATTTCCTTGTTAAGAGATGTCAAGATGTTTTTCATACAACAGGTGATCTAGATAATATTTTTATTATTATTTTATCTAGGTCAATTTTTTATTGCCTATCAGTCTTTGTTAAGCAAATACATAGTGTCAAGAATGAGACTAGGAAACTTTTTCTCATTTAATCCAACAATGTGAAGTGGTGTTAATCCCATTTGTTATGAAAGAAGTCTGAGGTTTAGACAGAAGCAAAATATTTGAATTGTAATCATTTGAGTGGGGTTTCAGCTTTGTACTTCCGAGTGTACCATAATACATGCAAGCACATATGCAATCAAACACACACACACACACTTATAAATGTGTATAAGCCCATTTATATTTTGCACAAAAATTCTGATGTCATAAGATGGAACATGAGAAATGATTCATTTAGATTGAGTCCTTCCAGAATCATAATTTTAGAAATCAACACATACGAAGAATCACATATTCATTGGTGAGCCTTTCCAAATATTTGAGTGTATTTGTTTGTTTCAGTCATGGGTCTTAAACTCTGGGCCTGGGCGCTGTCCTTGAGCTCTTCAGCTCAAGGCCAGTGCTCTACCACTTGAACCACAGCGCCACCTCCATATTTGAGTGTCTTTGTGAAGCACACATTCCACCTAGCCCAGGCCCCCTCATTGCAGGCTGTGAATCTTTATGAAGAACATTGAGAATAAATGGTAAACTATGAATATTAGTCTGAATTGAGGGTTCTTCAATAAACCCTTCCCATTGCCAGCTTCCTATGATGGCTTTTTTCCTCTAAGTGCCTTTTGTTGTGGGTGAGTAGTGTTCCTCCAAAATACATGTACACACAAATCACCTGGAAAATATGTAAAAACACAGTGGGTCTGGAATGAAACCTTGGCAATGCATTCTGCAAAGCTCTTGAGTAATGCTGATGCTGTATGAGCCACTCTAAATATCCAGCAAGAATTTTGGAAACTGGTCCTGTCTTGCTTTGTGTCAAAATGACTTATTTGGGCCTAGTACTAGTGGCTCATGCCTGTAATCCTAGATACCCAGGAGGCTGAGATTTGAGGATTATGGTTCAAACTGAGCCATGCAGAAAAGTACCCATGAGACTCCAGCTAACCACTCAGAAACTAGAAGTGGCTGTGGCTCAAGTGGTTGAGCACTAGCCTTGAGCACAAAGAGGATTAGAGACAGTGCCCAGACCCACAGCTGACAAAAAAATTTACTTGTTTGGACTCCCTTGAAGATCTGATTGCAGCTTAAAAATTGTTTTCAAAATGAGAAGAGCGCAGCTGAAATAAGGAAAGCAATTCCTTTTGTAATAGCTCCACAAAAAAATAAAATACCTAGGCATTAACTTAACTAAAGAACTAAAGGACTTCTACGATGAAAATGTTAAGAACCTAAAAAAGGAAATTAAAGCAGAACTTTGGAGGCTGAAAAACTTCACATGCTCTTGGATTGGGAGGATCAACATCGTGAAAATGTCAGTACTGCCAAAGGCTATCTACAAATTCAATGCGATACCCATCAATATCCCAACCTCATTCTTCAATGAAATAGAAGAAGCAATCCAGAAATTCATATGGAACAATAAAAGAACAGCAAAAACGCTCCTCAACGGAAAGAACAGTGCTGGAGGAATAGCAATAGCAAATTTCCAACTCTTCTACAAAGCCATGGTAATCAAAACAGCCTGGTACTGGCACAAGAACAGACCTGAGGACCAACAGAATAGAACTGAAGACCCAGAAATGAACCCACAGACCTACAGCCACATAATCTTTGACAAGGGAGCTAAAAAAAATAGAATGGAAGAAAGACAGCCTTTTCAGTAAATGGTGCTGGCAAAATTGGTTAAACACCTGATGAAAACTAAAGCTAGATCCATATACAGTACCCTGCACCAGAATCAACTCCAAATGGATCAAAGACCTCAAAATAAACGCAGACAACCTAAAAACATTATAGGAAAGAATAAGAGACCCCCTAGAGACCCTTGGCACAGGCCAAAATTTTCTTTAAAAAGACCCAGAAACACAACAAATCAAAAGACGGTTGGACAACTGGGATTGCATGAAACTGCACTGTGTCTGCATGGCAAAGGACATACTTACCAAGATCAATAGAAAGCCCACAGATTGGGAGAAGATCTTCACTAGCCATACAACGGACAAGGGTCTCATATCTAAAATAAAAATTAAATCTCCCAACAACAAATCCTCAAAGAAACAACCGCCTGCTTATAACAAGTGTGCTAAAGACTTAAAGAGAAACTTCTCTGAAGAAGAAATGAGAATGGCCAATAGACACATGAAGAAATACTCAACTTCTCTAGCCATAAAAGAAATGCAGATCAAAACAACATTGAGATTCTACCTCACCACAATTAGAATGGCTATAATCAAAAACTCTAATAACAACAGATGCTGGAGGGGATGTGACCAAAAGGAAACCGTACTGCATTGTTGGTGGGAGTATAAACTTGTTCAACTACTTTGGAAAGCAGTATGGAGGTTCCTCAAAAGTCTACATAGAGCTCCCCTATGACCCAGCAATCCCACATATGGGCTTTTACCCAAATGTTCACAAACAAGGCCATACTAAAGCTACCAGTACAACTATGTTTATCACAGCATTATTCCCCATAGCTAAGATAGGGAATCAACCCAGATGCCCCTCAGTAGATGAATGTATCCAGAAAACGTGGTATATTTATACAATGGAATTCTATGCCTCCATCAGAAAGAATAACACTACCCATTTGTTAGGAAATGGCAAGATGTGGAAAAAATTATATTAGGTGAAGTAAGCCAGGTCCAAAGAAACATAGGTCTCATGGTTTCCCTTATTTGCAATAACTAGTATAAGTCTAGGACAAGGAGAAAAAGTCAAGAGCTATGTACATATGACCATATAAGATGAAGTTAAACAAAATGAACCCCAAGATAGGGACACAAGTGGTTTTTTCTTTCTTGCTATTGCTTTTTTTAACATATTTATAATACACTATGTGATTTTTTTGTTTCTCTTGTATGTTCTTCCCCCACGGTATAACCCCTGTTTCCACTGTATTTGATGTCAGTGCCCTGCATCTTGCATACATATTTTTCTTTTTCTTTTTCTTTTTTTTTTGGGAAGGGGTCCGGTCATGGGGCCTGAACTCTGGGCCTGGGTGCTGTCCCCCAGCTCTTCAGCTCAAGGCTAGCACTCTACCACTTGAGCCACAGCGCCACTTCTGGCTTTTTTCTTTTTGCTTATGTGGTGCTGAGGAATCGAACCCAGGGCCCCATGCATGCAAGGCAAGCACTCTACCACTGAGCCACCTTCCCAGCCCCTGTATACATATTTTTCTAATTTGGGGAGGGGAAGGGAAATAACAAAATGCTGACATAGGGATACAGGTTGACCCACTGTAACAATGAGATGTACAAGACACTATGTTGAAAACAAACTTTACAACTTGGTTGGGGGGAGGGAGGAGTTGGGGAAGTGGGGAGGAAAGCATGATAGGGGAAAAACAAAAAAGGAGGTAACAATGCTCAATAGGAAATGTACTCATTACCTTACTTATGTACAGTACTTTTACAATAAAAAAAATACATAAAAATTGTTTTCAAGAACTCACCTGACCAATCAATCTAAATCCACATTTATTCACTCTGTCATATGTGCTAGTTTTAATGACCTGTGCAGGGTTTATTCTCTGATTTTCTGTTTGTCTCTCAATGCATATTATAAATTAAAGCATGATCTTTCACCGGGCACCCAAACATCAAAGTATTACCTGATAAAAATACGTAAACTGTTTCCTTAACTGCCTATGAGGTTATTTTCCTTAAGGCGAATGGAAGATTCTATCATAAACATGGCAGAGTAAGTGTGATATTTAGCCCACTACCATTCATTTAAGGTTAGCATTTTCTGTAGTTCACAGGTACTGTGGAAGACAGTTAAAGTGAATGGAGGGTTGCTAACAAAGTGAATATTATTTTAAACCAAATGTCTGCAGGTGACTGTAATGGCAAATATATGTAAGTTTAAAATATGCATGCATTAAATACAACATAAATAGTACATATACTTTTTTCTCTTTGGTTCCATATTCTACCTGCACATTTTTAAAACTACACATACTCTTTAAGTAGTTGTACAAAGTAGTGGCTACTTAACAAAGCAGCTTATGAATGCGATATATCTTGATCAATGCTACCCCTTTCAACATTCTCATCCAACACTCCCTTACCCACCCCTTCCCTCACTCTTCTTGATTTTGTAGGCTATACATCGGATTCTTGTCTGCATTTCCCTCAACCTTCTCTTCTTGTTTACCGTTTTCCCTTTGACCTTATCTCACCCCTTTCAAGTATCCACTCTCTGGTTTTATTATGCTGAACTTGACTTTGACTTTCTAAGGAATTACGTTATTTGAAGTATCCTTCGAATATACCCTATTTCGGTGGATATGTGTGTATACACTTGCATACCACCCAACATATTTACTTATAAGTTTATAAGCTAAATCTAGCTTTGGTATATAAGGGAGAACATGCACATTTAGAAAAAGAGTTCTTCACTAGAATCAGTTTAAATATAATCTTTTCCTCAGACAGCAGAAATCCAGTATTGATTTTTCTCTATTGACTAATCATACAGTGCAGTATAAATATTTATGATGGCTGCATATAATAAAAAATAAGTTAAATACCGCTGAGGAAAATGGAATGTAAATAGGAAAGGATTTCTCATGGGTAATACATCACTTTATAGTCCCGAGATATTCTGAAAAACAACCCAGCAGCCCTCTGGAATCAATGTTTCGATGACAAGACCTTCATCATCACAAACAGACACTTGTAATTTAGTCTTCTGTCCTCTTGGGGCTCAACCATGTCAGGTTCATCTGGCGACTTAGCAAATGAAATACAATATATATGCAAAGCCTTTCTAAAGTGGCCAGGTGCTTAAATGCAACTCTTCCAATATTGTGTAGCATTTTATAGATTTCCCAAATGTCAGAGCTGAAAGGGGGCCTGAAGATTATTATTCAAAGGTTTTCACCTCATGGTGAAAGGAAAGGAGGCACAGAGAAGGAAAGGGTTGGTCCAAAGTCACACAGCAAGAAATTTATATGGCTCCCAGTTGTTTTATTAATACAGTAGTCTCTCCTGAGAAAGTCTTACATAATTCTGGAAACAAGTAAATTTGGAAAGGGCAAGTAAGGGCTAGAGTATAGATAGATCTGGTTATGTTTCTCAATGTATTTGCCTAAATTCTTATTTAGACAGGTCAAAATTCTAAAGGACACAGTGAGTATCAGTACCTTTTTTTCGAGTTATTACTGACAGAAGCCATTTGGTATGATTTCCATTTCTGTATTATTTAGGTCAGAGAAACAGTGGCTAACACTGATGGGTTTCAGGTTTAAAAGCAATGATGCTCTTAAACATTAGTGACAGAGAAAAGTCAATCTTCTCCACCATGTCTCTCCCCATCTTCAGTCTTTTTAAGGCAAATAGCTCCTATTACAGAGACAGACCCTATTTGCATAATTTGAGAAGGTGGCAGAAGAGAGACTCCGATAGAAGTAATTGACATGTATCATCATTGTGTAATGCATAGACGTTGATAATGAATAATTATCACTTAAATTTTGGGTTACAAAGCTGTAAAGTGTCAATGCAATGATTTATGGGAAAGACAATATGGTCATAGGATTTTGAATGTTGCATTTTCTTTTTTAAAAAACACCATTCAGTTTCCTCACTGTTATTGTAATGAGGTAAACACACCTCTTTTCCTAGTTGTCACCCCAAAACACAATTCTCACATGCAAATGTATCTGAAAATTGACCTTGATGAGAAAACAATTTGGGATCATGTGTATCTAAACTGACTAAAGTTCCTCCTATTCAAAACTCCCATGTTGTTCCTCCTCGTCTGCAGATGAAATATGTCAAACATATTTAGATATATATGTGTGTGTTTATATATATATATATATACATATGTATGTGTATGCCTATGTGTGTGTATATGTTTAAAAAGGGAAGAAGAGATCAGAAGCTGATCACTGGGTATGGAGTGCTCTCTCTCTCTTTCTCTCTCTCTCCCCCTCTCTCTCCCTCACTTGCTCACTCTCCTGCGCTCTCTCTCTCTCTCTCTCTCTCTCTCTCTCTCTGCTATTCCAGGTAATTTGAGTATTCACAGCAAGTCAGCAATGCAGTTTGAGATTTGACAGAACTCCCTCAGCAGTTCTAAAACCAGAGTTTGGATGATGAGAAGGATTCCTGATGTTTGAATTGCCTTTGCATCTACAGTTTTTAGGGCTTACAGATTTCTGCATGCTAGCACTTAAAGTTCTCTGCAGCCATAATATACCTCCGTGGGATTTAGGATGAGATCAAAGAAACAGGAAAAAAATTGCTTTTCCCAAATTCTTACCAGGAAAAGATCGATGCATGTCAAGTAGTTTTCAATGTCTACAGACCCACTTCTGTATACACACAAGGCCATTTCCATCAGTAAAACCTACACTTTGCTCATCGAAAATCCATACAGCTGCAAAAGGAAGGAAACTCTGCTATGAATCTTAATAGTTAGACATGAGCCTTCAAAGGAACTTTCATAACATTTTCTTTAGGTTTCTTTTCCATTGGCTACAGAATTTAACTATACTCTGTTTAAAGGAAAACTTTCTCTGCATAAACCCCTACATTTACTTAAATAACTGGAGTAGGTGCCAGAAGGTAGAATGTTTCAAAGAAGGAATTAATCATTTTAAAAGAAGCCTTGACAAGGCCACTGGATGCGATACAACATTCTTTATCTAAGATCCAGATTGCATAGATAGATAGATAGATAGATAGATAGATAGATAGATAGATAGATAGATAGATAGATAGATAGATAGAAATAATAACTATCGATGCATGAGATATAAGTATGAGAGTATATTAACAAATTTAAGTGGTCATCCATAGAAGATTGTCCTTATCATGTCCACAAAATTATTGTAGTAGGAGATATACAATTATACAGTGCCTTTCTCTGGGCCAGCTACCTGCCTCCAAAACACTGAAACAATTCCCAAGCTGCAAATGAGCATGAACTTTACCTCAGTGAAGAAACATCAAAATAGGAGTCATCAGATATGTGTTCTTATTTTTACTTTTACTGTTATTGTAGAGTTGCTTTACTGAGGGGTTAGTTACATGAATCAGATAATGAGTACAATTCTTTTGAACCTTATCTCCCCTTCCCCCACTCTTTCTCATTTTTCCCCTCCTATCCTCACCTGCAAGACATACAGTTCCGATTAGAAACACTCTGCCTACAGAAGCTACAAATAAAACTTTGATTTCTCTGAAAGACCCTCATTTTCTACGTTTGACTTTGAGGCACACTGTTACTTTATATCACTCTAAAACACAAACAAAAAATTAAAAAGGCAATCCATAAGAATGAATAACAAAATGTAAGAAATGGATCTATCTATGCATGAAGTCAACAACTTAGATGCATACAAAAGACTCATTTCATTTGACAATAAAGCTCAGTGTAGCAGAAATGTATATCAATGACAAAATGAACTACAAAATAAAATAAAACAAAATCAGAAAAACAACTTGCTCTCAACAATCTTATTGGCAGTAATGATGGAGGGTAACTATTGGCTTTTCTATTCTACTAATATTCACTTTTTTCATATATATTTTTATTGTAAAAATACTGTACAGAGGGATTCCAGAGTAGGGTAATGAGTACATTTCCAACCTCCTCCTTTGTTTTTCCCCTACCATCCCTTTCCTCTCTACCTCCCCAACTCTGCCCTGCCCCCCAAACATTCACTTGTATAGCTGAAAAAATTCATAAATAAGTAGGAATCAACAGATGAAACCATTGTAAGTCAAGATATTAAATCTGTAAATTGGCTATATTTTGGCTGGAAATGGTACAAATTTATGAGATGAATTGATATTTTCTAATTTTCTTCATAAATGGATAAGAAATGGTAACTCACCAGTACTATGAATGTGTAATCTTAGCTCCAGTAGAGTAGAGGTCTCAGAATGTTTGTTGTCACTAAAACAAGTAGGGGTATCTTGGAGAAATAATAAGTGACTTCTGGAGAAATAATTAGTGACTTCTACATGTGAGACAAGCTTGTGACATGTTAACACTCATGAAAACCAATAGTAGAATAGCACCGGAAGGATTAGTAGCTCCCATTGTATAAAATGGAATGGGTTGAGTCATAAAGATACTAATAACTGAAATAGAAGGGAAAAATTCAAAGCAATTAATCAGTGAGTTCATAAAGATTCTTTTAAGCAAAACCTCCAAACTCATTTTTGGCCTTTACAGATTCTAGTTAATTAGGAAAACTGTGAAGCCTGGAAGAAGAACCTGAGCATCAATTTATCTCTTCTGAGAGAATTCTACCTCAGGAAGGAAATATTCCTTTATTTTAATAAAGCAATTATTTTTATTCAAAACATGGGAGGTACATCAACATTTGGGTACCCGTGACGAAATAAGGACTCTATGTGTTCCATGGATTCTCTAATCTTAGGCAAAATTGCTAAGGAACTCAAAATGGATGGGTTAGACTGAAAACACTGAAATAATACCAATTTAGCATTATGAAAAGGGACAAAAAATCAAACATTGTCTTCTGATGCTATTCAATAGAAAATACCAAAAACCAAGCAATATTCTTGTTAATATACTCAATGGAAGCTGACCAATTCATAAAAACAAAACAAAACATAGGAGTAGAGGAAAATACTGAGCAAAGACACAATCCAATCATCTAGAATGAGGAGTATTCTGGAAGACAATTTGCCAGGTCTCTTCAGCAAATAAATTATCCTCATGCTTAGGTACACACATACACACACACACACACACACACACACACACACACACACACACACACACACACACACAGATGCAAACCCTAAAATAGTTGGTCATCTCATTCAGTGTTTGTGATGATTTTATAAATATATGATGAAACTATATTTCTTAGATAATCATAGAAATGTAAATAATCAGGGGAGTTATAATTTGAAGAAATCAAGGAATTATTATTTGGGGCGTGGTGATCTTTGTTAGAAATGGCTTGGGATGCCGGGGTGTTATACAGGAATGAAGGTGACAACCGGAAAGGAACTTGGCAAGACTAAGTTTACTTCTACACAATAGTGCACCATCAGCTAAAAATCTGAAAAGCAAGCCTACAGAGCAGGCAGGCTGCTCCCTTTTTAATCCCTAACACAGCAGGCCCTGCCCCTCTGCTTGGATTGGCTGAGCTTATAATTAAAGTGCATCAGGAAAAGAATGTATAGAACTAAATGAAATTAACAAAGGCCAGGTCATCTAGCAAAAAGAAGCCTTCAGATAAAATGACTGAAAGACAGGAAGCAATTTCCTTCGATAGAAAAGAGGCTTTTCTCATATCTTGGCTATTGTAAGTATACTTTATTAAAACAATGATTCTGAATCTTATTCATATCGTGTTATTTATGATTGAAATGATAACATGTCTAAGGTTGACTTTAAACTAGAATCCAGTGTAAGTACATCTTTTAAGGTGGAATGAAGGGATGAATGGGGTGAATGAGAAGATTAGCATATAGTAAAAGGAGTTGGAGCTGAGTTTTCATTATATTAAACTAGTTTTGTATAGGTCTGAGAATTTCTATTACAACTGTTTTAAATAATAAAATCCTGCTTATTACAGATTGCTTAAAAGATTAAAGATTGTAGGCTATTAATAAATCTTTGAAAGCAAAGAAAATAAATCCAACTCAAAGGAGTTGAAGAGAAAGAGACGAAGGAAAATAAGAAAATCAAATGTGTTTGTTACTGAAAATTCAATGGATGCAGATGGCTCAGAAACTCTAAAGAGTTAACCTCAGCCTGTTCTATTCCTCCTCTCTCTCCCTCTCCCTGTACCTCTCCCTCTCCCTCTCCTGCTCCCTTTCCCTCTCCCTCTCCCACTCCCGCTCCTGCTCCCACTCCTGCTCCTCTCTCCTCTCTCTCTCTCTCTCTCTCTCTCTCTCTCTCTCTCTCTCTCTCTCTCTCTCTCTCTCGTCTTTTCTTTCCCCTTCTGGCTCCAATTTCTTCTATGGGTCCATCTCATTTCTCCCCTCTAGAGCCAAGATTATTCCATGGAAGGAGGAAGTTAAATCCAGTGATACACAATCCTACTTTAGTCACCCTGGGAAAAATCTGAGGGACTCTCCCTCTATGTGGGTCTGAGGGCTTCTCCCTCCATGCAGATTTTACTGGTTCCAACTACAGAGAGTTGAATTAAGAGTAATGGCTCATCTATCTCTAGTGCATCTAACAACCCTTTCCAGTTCCTTTTATTCCAAGTTTTGTCTCTTTCATCTTTAATTTCCATTTTCATTCTTTTTCCTGATCTGGAAAAACAACATTGCCTCAAACATTTTACTATATGTCCTCTTCTATGTAAGTGTCTTTATAAACTACTTAGTGTGGTTTTTGCATATGTATAAACATGGCTGTATATATCCCATCTGAAACTAATCTCTCTCTTTTTGCCTCAAAAAGAACTATTTCTGTTGGAGTATATTTACATACAGTAAAATGTACATGTCTGCATCACAGAGTTAAATGAATTTGACAAATGCATGTTCCCATGTAATGGACACCCTAATCAAAACATAGAACATTTCCATCACCCGGAAAACTTTCCTTCTACCCCTCAACAGTAAACTCCCAAATTATATGCAACCACTGTTCTGATTTCTATTACCACAGAGTAGTTTGCATGTTCAACAAACTTCACAAACAAGAAATCATATACTTTGGGTTCTTATATGCCTTGCTTCTTTTAGTCAACTGAATATCGATGAGATTTGTCCAAGTTTTTTGCATGCAGTAATTTTGAAACTATTACATCTTGTCAAACAATATCTCATGATAAAATAGATCACGTATGTTTTAAGATAGGCTAGTCTTCCTTGTAAGCTACTTCATAGCCCTCTGCATTATGGGTTTGAAGATCAAACCCATGGAAAAAGACTCTATCACTGAAATTCCCAGTCCTGAGAGAGACATCTTCTATATTTTGCTTATCCCATTTCCTGATCATGGACACATAGCATGATTCCCAAACTTTGCTAGCACAAACAATGCTGCAATAAATATCATCAAAGGCATTCCCTTTGAGATCTATGTGAGAGTTCTCTAGAGATTATGAATAAACTTGGTTTCACTAAAATGATTACTTTCTGGTGTGTTCATATAAGTTTGTTGTCTCTTCAGCCACACTTGATGACACCATTTGCCCAAGTGATGACCTTGTATAACACAGTAATACAATAAAGTGCATAGTATTATGCTCTTTTGAATATTTAGAGCCAAACTGTCCAATAAAGTTTTAGTGATGGAAAAAAATTCTTTATCTTCCCATTGTTTGAAATGGTAGCCATACATGGTTATTGGGTATTAAAATATGCCAAATATAAGCCAGGCTCCTGTAGCTCATGCTTGTAATTCTAGCTATTTAGGAGGATGAAATATGAGACTCAGGTATAAAGCCGGCCCTAGCAGTGAAGTTCTCGGACTCTTATCTGAAATCAACTATCAAAAAGCCAAATGAAGAGTGGTAGCTCAGGTGGTAGAACCCCAGCCTTAAGCCAAAAAGTTAAAGGAGAGGCCCCTGGCCCTGAAGTCAAGCCCCAGTACTAGAACAACAACAATATGTATGTATATATGTATGTATGTATGCATACAGCCTAGTATAAAATATATACATATATAATATAGGAGTATATTACATATATATTTGATATAAAAATAAATAGCACTAAAATATTTTAAAATAGTTACATTTCAGTAGCCACAGATGAATAATGGCTACCATATTGGACAATGCACATTTATAGTCAGTTGGAATATGAGATTAGGCTTAGTTTCTGAGACTAGTGGGATCACCAGAAAAAAATTAAAAAGTATGATAAGATATATTTAGTGTTCTAGATCATTCCATCTGGGATGAGCCATGGATAGAGTAGGGCTAAACAGAAGTTTGATATATCACTAGATATTCTATTGTGGATAATCTAGAAGATAATGGCTTTGGTAGAAAATTGTGAGAACAGAGACAAGAACTGACATGCAAATGTTGACAGGACATGGAGGCTGATTTGAAACATGTGATCAGAAAAATATCAGCACCAGTTTTCAGTTTTGTAGTTTAGAGGACAAGATACATGAGGGTACATAGTTTCCAATGAAGATGTGTTCCAGCAAATTCAACGGGAAAAATCATCTGTCAACTAGGAATGGTAATGACAACTTAGTCAAGATCCTTTGAGTTATGCAAAGACTATGTCTGGGGCCAGTTTGTCTTGGGGTCTAGAACCCCATCTGTTACCAATCATGCCAAAGGTTGCTTTGATCTCTCACTTCCCACCTTTAGCTCAGTCATTTGTTGACAAGAGTTTAACACAAGTGGAATGGAGTGAACTGGGGAAGCACGAAAATATCTGTGAGATCTGAGTTTGACACTGAAGGAAAAGTCTGGGAACGGGTGTGTATTCATTGTTTAATGTTGCAGGCAATTAGTGAGCGGGAGCAGCTGCTATGATTGAACTGCTAAAAATGCCAAAGTCAGTGAAGCAGAACATATGGGATAGGTTTTATCTCTAAACTCTGCTTTGAGGATAATATTGATATAATTTGCCTATCATATTTTCCCCCTTTGCAATGATTTGCATAGCACTCCTTAGAAATAGGCTCCATATGTGTTTTAGTAATTTGGTGGAAGAGGTGTAAACTCAAGCTTATTTGAAGGAAAGCCAGCCTACAACAAGAGCCATGAATCTGCAACTGGAGCCAGGAACCATTTCTCTTCTTGAAAAACATTGGTCCACAAGAGAAAGAAGAATGGAAAATTAAGAGTAAAGGAATCTTGACTACCTCCTGAGCACTGTATTAGGCACACAGGGTTGTATTTAGTAAATACTCAGATATTTACTCTCCATCCCATTTTTAAAAAATGCAAAACCATGGCTAAAATATTGGTGGTAATAAGCTCAAATTACACAGCTAGAAAGCGCTACAGCCGGTAGACTGAGTAGGTTTACAGGACTGTTAAATTGGTTCTTCAAGTCAAAAATTCTACACGTGGATTGAATGTGTGGATTTTTTTCTCAAAATGTGGTACCAGATCCATTAACATAGCTCTAATGTAAAAAATATTCTATAAATATAGCTCATCAGAATCATTAGACCTACTGAATCAGGTCATCCGGAGATGACTTAGAATCTTTATTTCAACATAAATTCAAATGATTCTGATGTATACTCATATTTAAAAACCGCTGGATGTATCAAATGTAATTAATCATGTAAGAATGAGCTTTCCAGGAAGAGTATGACTTGGAATATAAACAACAACAACAACAAAGAACACATGCATCTTGCAAAGGGTAATTGCAGAATACATGGAGGGGGGATATTTCTGAACTATCTGTAATTAGTTCCGTGAAAGAAATGATAGGTTAGCAAAGTTAAACCTTGCTTCCAGTCTTTGATCTGAACCTACTATGCAGGTGGTCATTGAATAAATCATTTAACTTCTGCACATTTCTTTTTACTTGTTATTCATGATCAAAATGATGGTGGGTAGTGATGGTATATTTTTATGGTCCTGTAGAGTTTTCAATGATTTGAATTACTTTAGAGGCAGATGGGAGGCAGTGACGGGCCAAAAGTGGAAATCTTTGCTTAGAAACTCTCCAATATATTTTCCAGATTCACAATCGAAGAGATTTGCATATATTAATGCAAATATATAAGCTGAATAGATTCCAAATTATAGATGACCATGGCATTGGTCTCACATGTGATTATACTGAAAAATCATTTAGAAACTTCATACAAGGTTCATTTATAAAATATTTCCAGGCCTCACTTTAGACTCATATTCTCTGCCTCCATCCCACATCCCATATCCTTAATACTCACACACATGCACATTCATGCTCTTTCATGCTCTCTCTCTCTCTCTCTCTCTCTCTCTCTCTCTCTCTCTGTCTTCCAATACAAATTTTGGAGCTATTCATTTGAAATGTGTGTTAGTCGTTTTGGCTATGATGAGACAGAACATCATGGTAGAGAGGACATAGCAGAGCAGATCTATTCATCTCATGGTTGTCAGGAAGTAGAAAGAGAGAGAGAGAGGGAGGGAGAGAGAAAGAGAAAGAGAGAGAGAGAGAGAGAGAGGAAGAGAGAGAGGACACTCTTCAAAGATACAAGGGACAAGTATACAAAGGAAAATATACCCTTCAAAAGCAGTAACCAGTGACCTGGTTCTTGCAATTAAGTTTCATCCCCTAAGTTTCCAACACCTCCCAACAAGACCATCAAAATAAGAATACATCAATGCAATGAGTTAATCCATTGATGAGGTCATGATTCATCACTTTTCACAGATCTATCAGCTGACAAATAAGCCTTTAAAAAATGAATCCTTTGGGGGATGTAAAACTGTGGCTTTCTGTCATCTATGGGAGAAAAAAAATCTAGTTACTAGGCCTGGAATTCAAAGCCATTATCATATTCTGTTTCCTGAGTACATTTCCTGCTTCCTGTTCCATTAATCATTCTCATAAATCTTGGATTGAGCCAAATGAGACTGCTTTTCTCTGGCTACACTGCACACTATGTCTTTGTAGATTTTCTAATAGTGTTTTTTATATCTCATTTTTGTCTTATAAATAATGATCCTCCTCTACATCATGATACACATGTTAGATATTTATGAATCCCTTCCTTGATGGCATTACCTGGTAAACTTCTCTCTTTCTCCCTTGGATATTTTATCCATGAAGAAGTTATTGGTGGCCTAACAGAATGTCAATTTGTTTCAATAATAAAGGTGATTTATAATCTTACAAAGTCCCAAGGTAACATGGCTACATGATCAGTTAATTTAATATTTCAACAATGTCATCTAAGACACAGGTCCATTTTGCCATCCCTATCTTCTAGCTTATCTTTAATTATCTTATAAATTCAAAACAACTACCATAGTTTCAAAGGTCAATCACACTTAGACATAAACATATTCAATGGATGATAAGAGCTCTGGTTGTTATGTTTCTTTATAACAAGGAAATCTTTCCATGAATCTGACTGTATCACCTACTAATTTTGAAACTATTCACTAGTGAGAACCCAATTTTGTGTGTGTGTATGTGTGTGTGTGTGTGTGTGTGTGTGTGTGTACTTCTCTGGGCCTTGGCACTGTCCCTCAGCTTTTCAGCTCAAGGTGGGCATTCTACCACTTGATTCACAGTGCCACTTGCAGTTTTCTGATGGTTGGAGATCAGAGTCTCCTGGACTTTCCTGCCTGGAGCTGGCTTTGAATTGCGATCCTTAGATCTCAGCCTTCTGAGTAGCTCGGATTACAGGCATGAGCCTCTAGCACCCAACTGTGGAACCCAATTTTTATGAGCCATAGTGCTTGTCTTGAGAGAAAGAATTCCCTTGCCAAATTGGAGGGCTCCTAGCAAAGAGAAATGCTGATAATCCTGTTCTCAAACGATTCCTTTCGATTGTGTGTAATGATTGTCTATCGTCATGCCTATTTGCCTTATCAAATTCAAATCTCCTGAGAGCAAGACTTTGTTTGATGATGAAAGGTATGAACTTGGGGGAGTGGCCAGGGGCAGCTCACAGTGGAGCAGGAGAAAATGAGGAATGGAGTAATGCCGTTCAAAAAGAAATATACTCATTACCTCACTTACATAACTGTAACTCCTCTGTACATCACAATTTAAAAAAAAAAAAAAGGAAGAAAGGAAGGCATGAACTTTGAAATCTGACCTATCTAGGATGGAATTATGGTGACAAACTCATCCTAGTTTGTTTGGGGCTTCCTTGATTTTAGCACACAAATTCTCATGTTGGCAGAAACCTCCTAGTCCTGGGCTCACAGGTCAGTTGGTTAGTTTAGTTCAAATCCCCTCTCTTCCATTTAGCGACTACATGAGTTAGGAGTTCAGTCGTTTAATCTCTGAGTGTTTCCTTCAAGATCTGTTTCCATGTGCCTGTCACCATTTCAGCAAGATTTTCTTGTTTCTTTTCTGACCATCTGACATTAGCTCTCCCATTTCCCGCAATCGTGCTAAAGCTGCCCTTGGACTGCCTTGTGCATGACCCTCTCCATTCACCCTATCACTCAGAGGGGGTGTCAGAGGAAGCCTGGCTGCCTGACGAATGGGGCTTGGGAAATCCCCAGGAGCTTTCAGACACTGTTTCTGGCCTGAAAAACAAAACACCCACAAAACAGTCAAGGGTCCCAAACTGCTCAGAGAACATGCTGTCCTCTCCTGTTTGCAAGACCATTTCTTGGACAAGCAGCAGCTCTGTTTGCTGGACTTTTGGCCCTGTGCAGGCACTGGGAAGCAAGGCACATCGCACACGAACAAGCCAGTGAAATGAGGTAATTGCGGCTTTCGATGAATGCTATTTCTGTCTCCTAGGCAATGCGGGCTGGGATATGAAGAACAAGAGCTAGTGTATCTGACACTTTATGGCTCTTTTCACAAAGTGGAGATAGATAACACAAGAGTGGGAAAGTCTCCCTCCCAATTCTTCCTCTGAATGAAGAGTGAATGCTCCAGGCACTTACGATTTCCAGATGAGACCTGATCCATACTGGAAGTTCCTTCCAATCGCATGAACTTTTCCATTTGGCTACCAAAGCGGTACTTAGATGTGATTTAGTAGCTTATTGAACATAATCTATGTACCAAAATGTTATGTATGTAATCTATTTTTCTACCTTCACAAGGATCATTGGAAACAGATGTGATTAAGATTCTCTCTTGAAAATAGCACACTGTGACTCAAAGTGGTAAAGCACCTGATCACAAAATTAACATGTGCAAGGTCAGACTAGGTACCAAAGCCTCTTCTCTTATAAGTACAGTTATTCATCACACCACTGCTATTTTAGCCATTTATGCTGCAATATTTTCCCTTGAAATATGTTTTGTCCTACCATGTGACTTCAAAGTGAGAACTAGTAACAATTTCTGTTGAGCCCAATTTCTTCTTATTGCTCTTCATAGCAGCATTCTGGACCAGAAGACATTGACAACCCTGCCTAATGGACCTGGCCTTCAAATTTGTTTACATGGAATATTTCTTGACTTGGGGTTGTATGTTTTGTTTTGTTCTCGTGTTCACTGCTGCTCAGTTTCCCAATATTCACTGATGTTGTCAGTAGATCTAATTGTTGTGTTTCCACACCATGACTACTACTAATTACATTTTTTAGTTTTGAATGTCTTATGATGTGTGACTACATGTCATTAAGCCATTGCATAAAGAAAGAGTGAAGGAGTTCTTCTGTGAAACCCAAAGAGTTAGACTTGGTGGCTAAAAGACACAAACTTGGTCGAGAAGTCACTTTTAGTAATCAGATGTTTTTGGTTTAAAATGTTTGCTAAAGAAAGGTTTATTGGAATCAGTTCTAGCGCTAGTCCATCATATTCTAACTCAGAAACTTTTGGCATCTACTTAACCTTTCTAAGCCTGTTTCCTTATTAGCAAACCTGGCAACATGGATAATGGGTATGTGTTTTTTGCATACATTATAAGATATAAAATATGAGGAAAACTTTGGCAAAGTGGTTGGGAGCCAATGCAAGGTCAGTAACATTCACTATACACAGTTAGGTTATTGGGAGTTCTTCTTTGATAATCTTATGTCAGCTACTCAGAGCCTGTCACGATCAATCTCTAGGTCATAACCTATGCTGGAAATCAATGTCTTCCAGTATGGTCTCTTATATTTGGAAATGTATCTGAATGCTCCAGTGCCATTTCCATGATAACGTCTCATGTATTTTCTTGTTTAGGGAAAAGATGAAATTCCTGGGTATTCAGATGAACTGGATTCAAGTTCAAAGCTTCAGCTATGCCTGGGATTCAGGCTGCAGTCCCTTGCCATATATCCTCTGTTTTTTTCCCACTACCTTCTCCCTTTCCATACCTCAACTTCTCTGATACGTGTGTGTGTGTGTGTGTGTGTGCGTGTGTATAACAATTTCCTGCGTCTAACCATACTCTAAGTTTGACTCATCTTCCCCTGAAAAGAGCTATTAATCACAGTTCTTTAGTAGAAAAAGCCTTTGGACGTGTTTTTGTGCTAACTATTGGGTTAATGTAGACAGTTCTTCTCTATACAATTAAATCAGAGATGTAGTATAAGCTAAGAGGCAAATAACACAGGCACATTTAGAGGCTGCTAAGGAAGTTAGATAAGGCTTCACTAAATGTGTGTTATTTGAGCTGAATCCTGAAGAATGAGATAATAAGGTATTTCATCCAAGGTCACCCCTGTTCCCTGTGCTATGTTAGGTCATCATGAGGTAGACTCAATTAGGCAGGCTCACAGCATGCTCAGAGGGAACAATCACCACTGGCAAAAACCATTAGAGTTCATGGAAGTTGCAAACCTGGTGAAGGACTCATGAAGGGTGAGCCTGGGTGGTGTTCTGGATATTTACTCTGAGTTGAAACCAGTATTTTGTGTTCATTAAAATGATGAAACAAATGTCCCAAGAAAAGGCCAAGTAACTCAGGTCATCAGTATTAAGAAAGCAAGCCCCAATCCCGGGAAAGACATTCTGTCATGAAAAAGCCTCAATTAGAAATAGTGACAAATTGTTCTTCACATTTTTCACATGCTTCAAACAACTGGTAGCAGTGCTTATGTAATTGCAACGTGGAGACAAGAAATGAAAGGAAACTCATATTTTTCTTCCAGAGAGTGCTGCTATATTAGAAAAAACAAAGGCAAAATGTGGTGAGGAATTCTGGAAAGTACTGCTCATGGAAGGCCCAACCAAGCACACCAATTTTATATGTCATGGTAAGGCTCACAAAGTGCTCTAGCTAAGGGCCTCCACGCTACCATGGCTCTGGTATTTTATTCACCGTGTGAGGTCTGCATTCTCTGCTCCACAGCATAATCACTTACTTCTGAATCATCTTAACACCCCATGAGCTCTCATCACTCCCACTCAGTCAGGCTCTTAATTCTGTACATCAGCCCTCCAAAATAGGTCTCTATCCTGTTGGGTTTCCTCTCTCTGTCTTTGTTTCTCTCTGTGTGTCTCTCTCTTAAGTACCTATGACTTGGAAATCTTGTTAAAGTGATTCTGGTTCAATAGGTCTGAAATGATCCTAGGAATCTGCATTTCTTTCATGTTCCCAAGGGATATCTTATTCTGCCGCTGCCACCGCAGCCGCCACTGCTCCCACTGCCGCCATCACTGCTACTGTTGCTGTTGCTGCTGGTCAGAAGATGATACCTAAATGGTTGTGGCACTATTGTGGTAGAGACCCCATAGGCCTTAGACTTGTGCAGTCTTTTGAAGAGTAAGGGACTAGATCTATGGGACACCAGAGATCCATAATGCAGATAGAGAGCACTGGGTAGAAACAATGCAAAATGTTGACATGTGGAGGACAAGCCTGACATAAACAGAAAATGGACAGTAACATCAGCTGTTTTGTGAGCTATTGTTGACATTCAAGCAGAGATAGAGCACCACCTTTTCTAGCATTTCTTATAAAAGACAAGTAAGCAAATGCATATGCCTTCTTCCTAGGTGTTACAATAACATAATTGATATACCCTACACCTTTTCAGCTCAATGTCCCTCTCTCTACCAGGCAATTTAGTGTTGTTTCTTATTCAATTCAAAGTAAGTTATAGACATCCATACACTGTCCTTCAAATAGTTCCCTCTATAGAGTTTAGTTGAATAGGGTTTATTATTGTGTCAAGTTAAATTATTCTCAAGTCCTATGTTTACCATTTTATACAATTTGATACAAACCCTTAACCAAAATCCCTATCAAGATATAAAACATCAAAGAAAATGTATAAAGTATGGCCAGCATGCCAATAAGTTCTCTTGAACTGCTCTCAGGAGTCATTCCCAACCTTTCTATTACTAGAAGCAATTACAATTCTGAATCTTATCTATCAATTTAATTTAGACTCTTCTAGATGATCGTATCAATGGAATTATAAAGTTCCACTATTCATGTAGTATTTTACATACTAAAAACCTTTTTGAGATTTTCCTGTTATTATATGTGTTCATAAGCTGTTCTTTTCTTTTATTGCTACTATTAAAAATTGATATACTACTTTAAGACCATTGATTCAGCCTTTTAAAGTGTATGACTCAGTGATTACTATTATAATCTCATAGTTTTGCAACATCACCATTACCAAATTCAAAAACATCTTCATCACTCTCTTGTACCCATTCGAAGTAACTTCCTATCCGTTTCACCAGCCTCTGCAAGTCAGTAATCTCTGTATGAGTTTATGGATTTGCTTATTCTGGTCATTACATGTATTAATCTGTAATATGAGCTTATCAGACTTTGGTAAAGCTAGTTTTTTTATAGTTTTAAGTTACTTTGAATAAATGAGCATTTATTAGATGCTTTCTTTGTTGAGTTCATATCTAAGAGTGATTCATAATGAATGTATTATTTATTAGTGTATGTGTGTATAAGAGAGAGAGAGAAAGAGAGAGAGAGAGAGACAGAGAGAGAGAGAGAGAGAGAGAGAGAGAGAGAGAGAGAGTACTTGAGTTTAGGAACTAGGCAATATCCCAGAGCTTTTTCACTCAAGGCTAGTGTTCTACCACCTGAATGACAACTCTGCTTCTGGCCTTTTGTTGGTTAATTGGAGATAAGAGTCTCATGGACTATGAAGTAACTGCTGTATCCGAGAACAGTTAAAAACCTGTTCAAAACTGTTGATGCTTCTTTGTGTGAGCAAGTCATCATTCTTCCAGAGTCTGGAGTTGTCCTCATTTGTGACATGCATCCTGGTTTTCTTCTCTTGCACAGCCACGTTTTGTATACAAAGGGTCCAATGTCCATGTGCAAAATGAGCTGGGCCCTTGGCACACAGGAGCTCATTACATTTTGATAGCAGTTGGTGATAATAAAATTTCAGGGCAAGAGAAGGCTGAGATTGAAATTTTAATATTCTGCCCTCTGCCAGGCAATATGTTCAAAATGGTTCATTCTTTTTTTTTTATTGTGAAAATACCATACAGAGGGGTTACAATTACATGGGCAAGATAATGAGTACATTTCTTATCAAGCATTGTTGCCTCTTCCTTTGTTTCTCCTTCCCCCGCCCCCCCACCCAATCCTCCCCCCCTCCACCAAAGTTGTAAAGTTCATTTTTCCACATAACGACTTGTACATCTCATTGTTGCAATGGGTCCACCTGTATCCCTAGTTAAACAATTTGTTTTTTCCCTTCCCCTCCACAAATTATTACAACATCAAATACAGTGAAAGCAGGGGTTATACCATGGTGGAGGGACATACAAAGCAACTATGTTAGAAACAATTGCATGAAAGAAAAAAACGTTTGAATACTTATCTTGGGGTTAATTTCCCTAACATCAACTTTTCTGACTTTTCTGCTTGACTCAGATATATACTAGTTATTGCAAATAAGGAAAACCATGGGACCTATGTTTCTTTGGGCCTGGCTTACTTCACTTAATATAATTTTTTCCAAGTCTCTCTATTTCCTAACAAATGGGGCAATGTCATTCTTTCTGATGGAGGCATAGAATTCCATTGTGTATAAATACCACATTTTCTTGATCCATTCATCTACTGAGGAACATCTGGGTTGGTTCCATATCTTAGCTATGGTAAATAATGCTGCAATAAACATAGTTGTGCTGGTAGCTTTAGTGTGGTCTTGTTTGTGATCATTTGGGTAAATGCCCCAAAGTGGGATTGCTGTGTCATAGGGGAGCTCTATGTGGAGTCTTTGAAGGAGCCTCCATACTACTTTCCAAAGTAGTTGAACAAGTTTACACTCCCACCAACAATGCAATAAGGTTCCCTTCTGTCCATATCCCCTCCAGCATCTATTGTTATTAGAGTTCTTGATTATAGCCATTCTAACTGGGGTGAGGTGGTATCTCAATGTTGTTTTGATTTGCATTTCTTTTATGGCTAGAGAGGTTGAGCATTTCTTCATGTGTCTATTGGCCATCCTTCTTTCCAAACAGTACTTAGAAAGTGGCAAAAACTCCCATGCTCCTGGATTGGAAAGATCAACATCATGAAAATAGCAATACTTCCCAAGGCTATCTACAAATTCAGTGTGATACCTATCAATAGTCCAACCTCATTCTTCAAGGAAATAGAAGAGGCAATCCAAAAATTCATATGGAACAATAAAAGACCCCAAATAGCAAAAGTGATCCTCAATAGAAAGAACAGTGCTGGAGAAATATCAATACTATAAAGCCATAGTAATCAAAACAGCTTGGTACTGGCACAAGAACAGATCTCAGGACCAATGGAGCAGAACTGAAAACCCAGAAATGAACCTAAAGACCTATAGCCATCTAATCTTCGATAAGGGAACTAAAAAAAATAGAATGGAAGAAAGACAGCCTCTTCAGTAAATGGTGCTGGCAAAATTGGTTAACTACTTGTAGAAAACTAAAGCTAGATCCTTATATATCACCCTGCACCAGAATCAACTCCAAATGGATCAAAGACCTCGGAGTCAAAGCAGACACTCTGAAAACATTACAGGACGGAATAGGAGAAACCCTGTCTCCTTGGAACAGGCCAAAATTTCCTTAATAGAGACCCAGAAACACAACAAATCAAAGAATGGTTGGACAAATGGGATTACATGAAGCTGCAGAGCTTCTGCATGGCAAAGGACATAGATAGCAAGATCAATAGAAAGCCCATGGATTGGGAGAAGATCTTCACTAGCCATACAACGGACAAGGGTCTCATATCTAAAATATACCTGGAACTCAAAAAATTAAATCCCCCAACAACAAATCTTCAAAGAAACAACTGCCCAATAAATAAGTGGGCTAAAGACTTAAAGAGAAACTTCTCTGAAGAGGTTCATTCTTTATCTAAAGACTACAGTCCCTTTTACAACTTTGCTTCTATTTTCTTTTGTTTTCTAAAGATCCCAGTAATGCTGTTCTTCCATTTGTCTCATCAGGGCTGTGAATGTTAACAGCATCCTGCTCTTGTTTTCTGTTTTTTGTTGTTTTTTGTTTTTTTTGGGGGGGGGTGTTTTTTTGTGTACTTGCCAATAAAAGAAATACATTCATCAGCTCTTTTATGTCCTCATCACCTCCTTTGATATAGCAAGCTATCATTTCCTCTGAAACATTAATTCAATCAAGAAGAGACATATGATGAGCATTTGCTATTATCTAAGTACATTAGGATTATGTCTACAATATTCCTTCTAGAAACCCAGAAGAGTAGGGTGTGTCTCCTCCAGATGAGAAAATTGAGACTCACAAAGGTAAAATAATTCTTTCCAAAGTGAATGATGCTAATGAGCACTCAGGTCCTGATTCCTTCATTCTAATCTGCAACCTTTCTTCTCATCAGTTGTCTTTAAAGCCATACCTGTTAGGATGACATTTTAGTGACCCTTGCCTTCCATTCATCCTTGAAGTAAAAATCAGCATGGAATCAGGCCCATGACAGTAGTCAAGATGTTTAGTTAAGTAAATGACTGTTTGAAGTAACGGATGAATAATCGAGCAAATATTTTCAGTGTTCAATCTCAAAAAGAAATCAGAGGCAGAATGGTTGGCACAAAAATGTAGCCAAATACAGACATTAAGACATTGGTTGAAGCTACTGAGAAAGAGTGTTTCCAGGAAGAAGGTGGTCTTGGTGAAAATCAGGATTAGACAGGCCCCTGTTGCCCCTCCTAACCCCTTCTCCATTGCCAGGCACAGAGTGTTCACATATAGAGAAATTGTCCATGCTTCAGCATTCTTATGGAATTTATCTGTTGTTGCAGGGAGGCAGGGAGTTGCCAAGGGATTATGCTTGTCTTATACAACTATAGAAAGAATGCCAGGACAAGGCACAACCTTCACCTAAAATAATAACACAAAAGTAAAAAAAAAATCTGATTGCACTAGCTCAGCTAGAGTAGTAGAATATCTGAGTAGCAAGCACAAGATCATAAGTTCAAACTCAGATACTGCTCAAAAACAAAATGATTGTTCATAAGAACAAAGAGGATGTAAAACATATTTATATCTCTCTTACTCATGATTATATTAGTACCTTGTATCATGCTTTCCATTGCATTAAAGCCTCATGACTTTTCTGGGGGGAGATGCCATTTATAGATCCCAAAACCTGAGACTCAAGCAATTCAAAGCACAGGATGGGTAAGGGGACATGATGATACAGAAAAGCAGATGTATTAAACTCCAGATGCTTTGCTTTCTGCCCTCTGCCAAAATGCCACAAATGGTAAGTTATTTGATTTGGCTAGTGTTTTAGATCAAGTATTTTATTTGGTCATTTTTTTTCATTCTTGCATGAACATATTTTCATCTCTGGACAATTAATACTTCATTAATTGGTTCATGCTGTCAGTCTAATGTCTTCTTTCTCCTTCTTTTCTTTCAAATTTATATTGTTTTCTGAATTCCAAAAGTTAGAGCTCTAAACTTGCTTGGTGTACTAATTAGAGTTCTGCATTTCAAATTCACAATTTATCTATAAAATCGTAAGTAATTTCAATGATTGCTCATCAAGACAAAGTGACTATCTCTGCCTAAACTACTTCAATGGACTTTTGAGGATCAAATTTGATAATAGGTATGAAGGTACTTTGTTAACTATAAAGTACAATGATGTAGTAGGTTGTTATGTTTGTGATTTTGTCATTCAGCATATTTGTGTGCTTCTATCTCCTATCTATATTATGAATAAAGTAGGGCAAATTGGCTTATTCTACATTTGTACGTTTCTTCCTTTTTCCTCTTTTCTCTTCCATTTTCTTCCTTCCTTGCCTCTTTCCCTTCTTTTCTCCATTTCTTAAATGCATACATACACACACATACACACACACAAACACATATATACTTTAGGTTGTTACATGCCCTTGACATCATGTCATAGGTTCTAAGGTCAAAATCATCATAGAACCAGCCCTGAGTAGTCACTGGCTAAGCATAAACAACAAGCAAACATAAGTGAGGTCAAGAAAGGAGAGATAAACTAAAACCCATGACAAAGGTTTGCAAGGGCAAGACAATATTCTTCCTTCAATTTTGTAAGCTTTCTCTGGAGAAAAGTTCCATCTGTAATCTAGGGTTTCAAAGGGAAAAATGTGGCTTAAAGCAAAAAGAGGCCTATGAGGGCCTCTTTACAGACAGGAAGTGGTGACACGTTTTCTTGTCCCATCATCAATTACCCTTATTCCATAGATAAAAACAAATGATCCAAAGCATGAAGCACTTTTTGCATGCTCTAGAACTCGAAAATGGTGGACTGGATTTTTACACAAGACCGGTTGAATTTCAAATGCATCAACATGGAAACAATACAGAGAGTCTATGACAGTCACAGGTTTGGCTTTCGAAGTGAGGAGAGTCTATTTTTTCCCCAGTTTTAAGCCCATTTGTTCTGGTCCTTTAAAAAAAGAAAAGCATGGATTAAATGTTAAGCTGGCCATGTTTAGCCGGGGTCTTGTTCTATTAGAGTGGTTCCATTTGGTATCTATCTAGGGATGCAATCCCATAGACTTACCAAGTTCTTTGAAGTTGTCCTAAAACTTTCCCTACATAAGCTGAACCCCACTCCAGCCCAAAGGAGCAGCCTATGGAAAATTCCTGACACTGTATGTTCTCGTAATTTTTGGAACACTGTAAATATTTGAGTCAGTAGATCTTAATCCATAAACACAGCTGTACTTAAAAAACCCTGATGGGGGCTTATTATAATTTAAACAATTGAGTAACAAAACAAATCACTGTTAATCATTTTCGTTTTCTAAGGACAATGGACTCAGGCTGCTCATAAAACTGACATGATGAGCTTCACAATTGCATCCACAAATAAACTTACAAATGCTAAGATAAACCATTCTCAACTTTTTAAGAACATTATAAAAAGAAAGGGAGGTGGGGGAGGGCCAAAACAAAGAAAAACAAAACAATTTTGAGCAAGACCAAGACTCTCATAACTGTAATGCACATGAGGCCTCCAAAGATAAACATGAACGGAGAAAACCCTTTCTGAGTTTGTCCTTTTCTCTGTGTCAATTATATTATTCAAGGATTATATTTGTTTCTAGCAGAGTTACTTTTAGACTCCCTTGACAGGCTTATTCTTTGTTGTAATTTCCAAAGTGTTCAGAATAACTAATTCTTTGAAATGAGGTGTATCGGGATCTTATGTATCCAGAATTCTGGTGGACACTAGAAAAACGTGAAGAACCAAATGAAGTTCAGTCTGTAAGGGAATTATAGAATAAAACCAGAGACATATAATTAAATACATAGTTTTATACATTATTAGGAGGCAAGGTAAAAGATCAGGATGTGTTAAAGTAGACAGGAAAAGACATTAACAGCTGAGGATATCCTGAAATTATACAAGTGGGAGTTTACAATCTATAATTTAAAATAATTTTGACTAGACTTCGCCAGAACCTGATACACAAAGGGTTATCAGACAAAGTCTAGGTATATGTTGAGGTAAAAAACAAGGAGGTAGAAAGATGTAGGGGAAACTATTAAGACCAAATAACTCATAATAGCAACTGATGGATGAAAAGGAGAGAAAGTGAGGTTAGAGACATTCAAAGGCTACAATCAGAATGAGATGATGGCAGATTGGATATTATGAAAGCCAGAATTCATGGAGCAAAGCAAGACAAAAAAGCCCATTGGGAGAGGTCTGAACTGTTATGGGGTTCCAAGTTATCATTTGTCTGGATACAAAAAAAAAAAAAACAACTCTATCTTCCCATGAAGGATTTTTTTTTCCATTTTTAATAACAACTTAATTGTACAAATGGATCTTACTGTGACATTTTCATGTATTCCTATAATGTACTTTGGTCAAATTCAATCACTCTGTTATCCATTTGAACCCCTCTCCTTCCTCTTCATACCCTTTTCTTTTTTGGGGAGGGGGTCCGGTCGTGGGTCCTGAACTCTGGGCCTGGGCGCTGTCTCTCAGCTCTTCAGCTCAAGGCTAGTGCTCTACCACTTGAGCCACAGAGCCACTTCTGGCTTTTTTCTTTTTTTGCTTATGTGGGGCTGAGGAATCGAACCCAGGGCCTCATGCATGCAAGGCAAGCGCTCTACCACTGAGCCACCTTCCCAGCCCCTCATACCCTTTTCTTAGTTTTATAAATTTTCATTATGCTATTTTTTGATACATATGTAAGATACTTTGATCATATTCATCCTATATCAGCTTCCCCTTTTCTCTAGCTCACTTCCACAAATCCCTAGACCAAAGAGTCCACTTTTTATAATCATGTCATTTATTATTAGTAGTAGTAGTAGTAGTAGTAGTAGTCATCGTCGTCATCATAGTAGTAGTATAGATATCACTTATATGTGGAAACATACAATATTTATCCATTTGCTTGTGGCTTATCTGTACCATGTTGCTCTTTAGCACAATAATTTTTCCTATAAATGACACAATTTCATTTTTCTTTGTGCTGAACAATATCCCACTTTCTATGGGTACTTTTTCTTCCATTATTCTTCATTTCCTGCATGATTATGCAGCACAAACTACTTGAGGCATTCTCATGAACTGACTGTCTACTTCATTCTTTAAATGTTTTCCTGTGTCCATTTTAGCTCATCTGAGATAAGAATACAAGGAGAAGACCTTCCTGTCCCTTACATAGAGCAAAGCCAAAACTGGTGTACAAAAATGCCATGTGACAAGCTCAGAGTCTCATATTTAGAGGCAAGATGGGAGATGAACTTTGGTGTGACTTGTAGAGATGGAAGGTATTAGAAAGTCATATCACAGATGACAAAACTACCAATAATTAACCATTTTGTTTTTATAGTACTGAGCTTTGAACTGATGGCTTTGTGCTTGCTAGGAAGAAGCTCTACCACTTGAGCCACACTCAAGCCCTGTTATTTTAATTACTTTTTGAACAAAGTCTTGCATTTTTGCCCAGGGTTGGCCTTGGACCCCAATGCAGCAATCGGGGTCTCCTGTTTAGCTGGGATTGCAGGTATGTACCACCATGTCCAGCCTTATAATTGTAACTTTTCATAAGACTTAAAACCAAAATAAGGCCTGGTGTGTAGAATCTTTCCAGATAGGTTCTGAAACCAGCTCCAGGTCTCTTTGTCTTTGTTTTGTATTCTTCATCTCCTCATCAGCCATATTCTAACAGGGATCTAGAAATGGGCTATCTCTACAGTCAGACTCTGAGTGCACAACAAATCTGCAATACACAGTTAAGTCTGGAACCTTAGCCTCAACGGAGACTTCAGCCTTCACAGAAATAGACAGACTCAAAAGGTTGGATGGGAAAGTGGGGCAAGCATGGCTCATCATGTATGGCAGTAAGAAAGATAAGATGCTGTCATTGTGTCATAACCCGCCCAGCAGAAGGCTTCAAGGGAGATCAAGCCAAAGCTCTATGGCCAACCCATGTTCCCCAGTCCAATTCCGGAAGCTCCGATTGTAAACTCTCTTCAGTTTTCAGCAGCTTTGTTTCTTCCTCTCCCATGGACCTGGCAACAATGCCTTACCTGAGGAGGAAAACTATTCAGAAGCTATAAGCCATTTCATCCCTCAAATATGAAACTAATCCATGTCAATCAAGCTCAAACCTTTTCCCACCACTGAGATTAAAGAAGACGCTTCAAGTCTGCCCCTGCCTTCTGGCACCGCCTCCTTCATTTCTCTGCTTCACTGCTCTCCATCTGTGCAAATTGTGTTGGAAGCCTCTACCTTCTCTTCCTAGTCATGAACTCAACATTCTTCTACTTTGGCTGTTGAGGTGCTGTCTGGAGAACAAAGTAAAACCTCCATGTTCATTCAGAGACACATTAAGTTCCTGCACTGTTCATCTGGGTAAATTCCAGTGAATAACAATCAATCCTTTTCTTGTCACATTTAGTGTAGGGGTAGGGGAAAGAAGGAAAAATCATTGTTCCTGTGTTTTAAATCTTTGTATTTTTCCTGGGCCTCTGTGTTTTTTTTATTTTATTATTTTATTTTATATGTTCTTTATTGTAAAAAATACTGTACAGAGGGGTTAAATTACATGGATAAGGTAATGAGTACATTTCGTATCAAGCATTGTTACCTAATCCTTTGTTTTCCCCCCTACAATCCCTATCCTCCCCCACCTCCCCAACTCCTCCCCTGTCCCCCACATCTTGTAAAGTTCATTTTTAACATAGTGTCTTGTACATCTCATTGTTACAGTGGGTCAACCTGAATCCTTATTTCAGCATTTTGTTATTTCCCTTCCCCTCCCCAAATTAGAAAAATGTACAGACAAGGTGCAGGGCACCGACATCAAATACAGTATAAGCAAGGGTTATACCATGGGGGAAGAACATACCAAAGAAACAAAAAGAAAATCACATAGTACATTATAAATACATTAAAAACAATAGCAAGAAATAAGAAAACCCACTTGTGTTCCTTTCTTGGGGTTCATTTCTCTTAACACCATCTTATCTGGTCATATATACATAGATTGTTATCTTTTCTGCTTGTCCTAGACATATACTAGGTATTGCAAATAAGGGAAAGCATGGGCCTTACGTTTCTTTGGGCCTGACTTACTTCACCTAAGATAATTTTTTCCACATCTTGCCATTTCCTAACAAATGGGGTGGTGTTATTCTTTCTGATGGAGGCCTAGAATTCCATTGTATATATACATTTTCTTGATCCATTCATCTACTAAGGGGCATCTGGGTTGGTTCCATATCTTAGCTATGGGAAATAATGCTGCGATAAACATAGTTGTGCTGGTAGCTTTAGTATAACCTTGTTTGTGATCTTTTGGGTAAGTGCCCAAAAGTGGGATTGCTGGGTCATAGGGTAGCTCTATGTGGAGTCTTTGGAGGAACCTCCATACTGGTTTTCAAAGTGGTTAAACAAGTTTACAATCCCACCAACAGTGCAGTAGGGTTCCCTTTTGACCACATCCCCTCCAGCATCTGTTATTATTAGATTTCTTGATTATAGCCATTATAACTGGGGGGTGAGGTAGAATCTCAATGTTGTTTTCATCTGCATTTCTTTTATGGCTAGAGAAGTTGAGCATTTCTTCATGTGTCTATTGGCATTCTCATTTCTTCTTCAGAGAAGTTTCTCTTTAAGTCTTTAACTAATTTATTTATTGGGCAGTTGTTTCTTTGAGGAATTTGTTGTTGGAGGGTTTAATTTTTTGAGTTCTAAGTATATTTTAGATATGAGACCCTTGTCCGTTTTATGGCTAGTGAAGATCTTCTCCCAATTGGTGGGCTTTCTTTTGATCTTGCTAGCTATCTGTGTTTATTTTATCTTGATATATTGTTTTGTCCAATGTGCATTTCTTTGAGATATTAAAATTTTTGTGCAATAAGAAAAGCTTAACATTAATACAAAACCACAGAGGGGAAAATGGCACCATTAGCATGGTCCCAGGATGAGTCAGAACAAGGTTTGGGCTATTTCCTAACTCTCTTGTATTCTGTTTCTTTCCATTTGTATAACATGAGAGTTCAATTAGCAGATATCTAAATCGCTAGCACTTACATCAAATTTTTCTGTTTTTCCCAGAACATAACAACTGAGAAACTGTCTCAGAGACTTCATATACAAAATAAGTATACCAAGAAAGAAATAAAAGTAAATACACTTGTGTATAGTGCATAGTTTAAATACTGGCTTTAACTCCTCTGTACAGTATGTTCACAAATAAAATTAAATTAAATTAAAAAAAAAAAAAAAGCTTAGCTCTTGGTGGTTAGTTAATTCGTTTGGTACCAGTGTTAATAATGATGTGCTGGTTAGATGTCAGTAGTTTAATGTCATAGATGTTGGGTTTGATGATGTTGGCATGGGTAATAGCAGTCATAGTGATAAAACTGTGCCAGTGGTTATCATGTTGTGGTAGGGTTGAGTTTTTGGTCTTGGTTGTGGTGGTAACCCAATGGTAACTATGGAGAAGTGTTAAAGAAGGTATGTATCCTCTGTCACAGTAACCAGCTATGTTGGCTCTGCCACAAGTTGGAATTCAAATTGAATATTTCAAGATAATTTACCGAAACCTCCTTTGAGCTCCTCCAGGAAATATATAATTAGGTACCCTAGCTGTGAAAATAATGGCGTATTCTTTGAATACATGGATGATATCAAGAATGTTTAAAACTCCTTCAGTGGTTACATAAATTGCCATCATCCTGAGCCTGTGCTCCTGTTTGCCAAAAATCATAGAGAAAGCATTAAATAAAGTGAACCAATGCAATAAGCAAGCACTTCCAATCCTTACTATTCAAGATTAAGGGCAGCCTAAGCAAGATCAACTGCAAGGATAAAGACAGCAAGCAAAAAAAAAAAAAAAGAAAAAGAAAAGATGAAACAGTGCAACACATTGTGGGAAAGATGAAAAATCCAGGGACAGGATCACACGGAACAGATGGAGGAAGAGTACATGAGACCAAAGTAGTTGACTGTGTCCAATCGTGGGTGGTGATACATGTCAGACTCAGGGACACCTGTTCCCTCCTTGCCTGCCAGCAGGCACCTTTGAGGAGGGTGATCTAATCATGTCATTTTCAAAACATTACTTCATCTGCAGTGCAGGGAAGGGGAAATTGGAAAGAACAAGGCAAACATGACAGGCTGGTTCAAATGATGCAACCCAAAATATAAAGAGATCATGTAGGGTGACTGGAGAGACACTTTGGAGCTGAAAACTGTCAGATTTTAGAAAGAAGGGAGGAAATCAGAAAGGTAGAAAGCGATAAGAGATGAGGAGACAAGAAATCATCTCCATTCCTATTTTAGGCATCTACTGGAATTAAAGAAATCACGTTGAAGAATTTTGTGGTATAAGGTACATATCAGGACAACTGAGAGTTCTTCTTGGACAAAGTTGACGAGATTGACCAACAGAATAAATGATGATTCTGTCTGAGTAAAATAAAATAAATATTTATCAGCTCCTAGCAAAAACAAATATTTTTTCTAGGTATCAGATAGCTAGACAGATAGATAGATTGATTGATTGACCAACAGATAGGTGTTAGATGATAGATAGAATGTGCAGTCCTTACTTGCTGTTAAATTCACACCAATATCAGTAGGAATAAAGGAGAAATTAAACATTGGCTGTGAATATAGAGATAATAACATTCACATACTGCTGCTAAAATTAGTAGGTGAATAACTGAATTGAAATAGTTTATAGTGTCGTTATCTCCCTCAAGATATTGGCAACTACTGGGAAAATGGTAAGAAAGCAACTGTATAGCATACATAACTGGCAGAAATAACTACGATACCAGTAAGTTCTCAAAGGGAAGATCAGCAGCAACAGGACCCACACACATCATTAATAAAGTGATAAGATGCACTAAGAAAGCTACAATCTTATTTCTGTACTATTCCTGTCCCAACTGTGAAATCTTAGTCTAATCAACAAAAACTATAGACAATTCCAAATATTCTCCAAAAGTGTATAAAGCTCATGACAGACAAGGCACAATGGAAGAGCTGTTAAGGATTGCAGAAAGCTCAGGAGAAATTGTATCAATACATAATGTGGGTTTTGGAATATGACCCTGGATCAGATAAAAAATGTGAATGGAAAGGCTGGTGGAATTTCAATAAGGTCTTTTATTCAGACAACGGTGGTGCATATGTCTATGTTGATTTCCTGTTTCTGATCATTGCATTGTCTTATTGTATGATGTTCATACTTGAGGAAGTTGAGGAAGAGATAGATGGGAACTTTATTCCATCTTTGTCACTCTTCATTAACATTACTAAAAGGAGTTCAAAACAAAATACAGTGAACCCATTGCGCAGGAACGGCATTTCTTAGTTGCCATTTTTGCTATTTTTGTTTTCTTTTCCTTTTGTCTTGTTTGTTAGTTTGTTTGTATTTGGGAGAGTAAAGAAGGTCAGATGAAAGGATGAACAAACACAACAGTGATACTCAGTAGACACCATGTAGAAAATGAACTGGATAGTTTGTGGGTGGAGGTGGGGGGAAAAACCAGGAGAGAGCAAGACATGGTTGAAGAACAAATGTACTCATTACTCAGTACCTGATTCATGTAACTATAACCCCTCAGTATATCAACTGTATAATAACAATAAAGTTATTAACTGTATATCAGTATATCAACTCAGTATATCAACTGTATAATAACAATAACATTATTAATTGTACTTTCAAAAAGTATCAAGCTATTCTGTTGGCCCTTTGAAGACAAGCCCCTTGGTCCCAAGTATGTAAGTTTCCACTCCCTTCCTATGTGACTTAAAGCACCCAAACTCTCTTCTCTGGCCCTTTTCCCACTCTCTGTAGTAAGATGATGGTATTTTATACTCACCTCTGTAGCAGGGCCATTGATGTGGTGCCTGGAGGTACTTCCTTGCACTTAGGAATCTATGCAATATTTTTGAGTTTGATATGATACTAAATTTCAGTCTAGACTTTTTAGCCCGCTAGCTGTGAATCCAGAGAAAAACTCATTTAATTTGCTCCATCTCTAGAAAAAAAACTATTAATACTGCTGTATTCACGGTGATTGCTAATGAAGAATGCTCAAGCTAGTACCTTGTATATAGAGAATGCCTAATATAGCAATTATTAATATTTTCCAACTTTTATGCAACTGAAGCAAGATATGGCAATGACCAGTGAATAGTTATTTTTGTGGCATTCTGTGTAAAGGCAACAGCTTGTGTGTAGTCAGTCATACTGGAGTAAATGAAGTGTGGGGATGGAGGGCAGAGTTGGGACTTTGTGGGTTCGTCGGATTGGCTATAGAAGCTGCTCATATTTTCTTCTCCTAGGCCCTTTGCCGTCATCACCAGCATCCCTCCCTGACACACCCTAACATTATACATTTAGGTTACAAAACAGCCTCAGACAAGGTACTGTGTCCAAACATGATTAAGGAGTTAAATTTAGAACAGACGGGCAGCCTGACTTCATTTGACTGCTGACATCCAAGACTCACATCCAAACCACAGTGGTTCCCTATGCATTCCTGAAATCAAGGGGTGAAGAAGGAAGAATAAGATTCTCCCCCCCCCCACCTGGCATGTGTGTTCTTCTTCTGCAAGTATTGGTGCCCAGGAGCTCAAGGGCTGAGTTCCTTCCTAATGTTGTATTGGGTTGGCAAATGTTCCAAGGTCAAGTTTCTACAACGAAGAATAAAGGCCAGGATGATGTTAAGACTAGAGAATTCCTAACCTTGCAACCTCTCACTGGCTCAGAACTTGGCCTTCTTGCCCACGGCCTCTGCCCTAGTCCAGCTCTCAGTTTCTGTTCAGACATGAAAGCGTAGCTTCTTTGCAGCCCTCCCAAGGCCCAGTTGTACTCTTGCTCCTCTGTGAATCCCAGCAATGCCAGAAAAGTGGTTTTGGAAGAACCCCCAGGACATCTCATCACTTTATTTGGGTTCCATCTCTCAAATAATCTCCAAATCAATATATAATCTAAATAAATCAAACCTCAATACACAAATCTAAATAAAATCCACCTAGTTCATCAGCTGTAGGCCTGCTCTGTAGGACTATGCAAATCCCCACTGTCTCACACTTTATAACACAAACATGATCACAGCACTACTGTGGTTCTCCACTCTCCTCAGTATTCAGTCCCACCCTGGTAATGTGCCACGAAGGCTCTCCAGGAGCCTCTCCTGCATTTTCCCAGTCTGTTTTCCTAAGTCATCGCCAACTCCTTTCTTCGACTATAGTCTCCATCTACACAGATCACTTTTTACTTCCCAAGCAAAGCTTGCTCTCTTGTTTCTATCTTCTGTGTATTCTAAGCTCACCTTCTGGAATACCCTTCTATAGCTTATGACCAGATACGTGGCTCAGGGTAAAAAAAAAACCTCTGCACAGGATAAATTAATGGATTATTTTAGGGAGAAATTCTTAACAATCATCAGATCTGCACATGTGATTCACTAGTAACTTCATCTGAAGGATAATAAGAATATGATTAGCACTTCAACAGATGCTAGACACAATGATTAGCTCAGTCAATACTCATGAAAGCTCTGCATGGAACAAAGACCTGTTATTCCAAATTCCAATTACATAGAATGTCTGAGGTGTGGTTAGGTCATAAAGTTTGCAGAAACACACACACACACACACACACACACACACACACACATCTAGAAAGGAGGCCCTAGATATGAAACTCAACTCAGACACATTTCTTCCCCATCAATACCATATACCACCCCACTCTTCCACATGTACAGTTGGTATAACTTAATCCAAGAAAAGAAATGTGTATTTTGTAATGATATAGAATGAGAAAAAGTAGGGGATGTAAGATTCACATTGTTTCCCCTTCTTCCCAGTGGAAGAATGGACTTCCCATTTGATCATTTCTGGATGACCAAAATGTACAGTGGCTCACTGTACATTACTTTTTTACTTTTTTTTTCCCCTTCAGATCCTGGGGCTGACTCCAAGCTTTGTTTTTTGCTCAAGGCTGGTGTTCTACCACTTTAGCCACAGTGCCACTACCAGCTTTTTCTGAGTACTTTATTAGAGATAAGAGTCTCACAGACTTTCCTGCCTGCAATGGCTTTGAACTACAATCCTCAGATCTGTCTCCTGAGTAACTAGGATTACAGATGTGAGCCACTGGTGCCTGGCTGGACATTCCTTTAACACTAGTATTATATATGCAGCTGGACACTTCATACTGCAGAGAACTTGAAGAGAAGAAAAAGCTGGTGTCTGAATAGAATTCACAACTATATAGATGCTATCATCTCATAAGAACTATCATAAGATCCTATTATTTCTAAAGAACTACAATCAAAGAACATTCATTTCTTCAACCCTCATTTGTAAAGTAGGATAGTAATGCAGAGTCACTTTAAGGAGTCAATAAAATATTGCTCATAAAACCTTTAGTATGAACTCTTGGAACAAGCACTCAATAAAGAGCGCTACTAGCCCACAGGGCATCTTCCTGTTAAGCGATGAATCTGAGTCCTCAGAAGAAACCACATGGACTTCAAAACAAAAGAAACTTTAGAGAACTGAATTCTTCCTTTCATAAATACAAAGCCTGGAATTGTATGAGAAGGTAAAGAGGCCCTGTTCTATGAGTAACTCATGGCAGAATCCAGAAAGACTGGGAACTTGCTCTTTGACTGGGTCAGTACCCTGCTTGGGAGGATCCAAAGACTGTGAGCCTTCATAAGGTGGGTAGGGAAAAGAAATGATTATGTGGGTCCTAATCTTTTCTATGAATGGTGGACCTGAATAATAATTGTAAAGATAACTTATCAGCCACTACTTCCAAAATTCATGCCTATTGAGATTATAGAAATAATGTGTGTGTGTATGTGTGTGTGTGTGTGTGTGTGTGTGTGTGTGTGTGTGTGTGCATATGTACATAGAGGTATGTGATGGCTTGTGGGTCTGAAGAGAGAAAGCCAAGAAGCTGAGGTTCATCTGTGTAAGATCTTCACAGATTTTAATGAAGCTTAAAAAGCAAGGGTGTCTTCCACTCACAAACAGGTCTATTGTTAACTCGGAAAGTTCCAATCCTTTGTCTTGCTCCTTACACATGCCAAGTCTTATTTGCATTACAGCTCCTTGCATGCACTTTTCAGATCCTTAAAGAGAGGATTTAGGGGAACAAGTCTGATTTAATTCTTCCTCTTCTCTTCCTATTCCTTTCTCTCCTCCTCTTTTCCTCTCCCCGGAGGGGCCCTCTTTTCTTTGCATTTACAGGATTAAACATGTGGCCCTTTCTTTCTTTTGGAGCCATTATCTAAGGCCTTGCCTGCAGTCAGCAAATGAAGTGGTGATTCCTTGATGCTTCTAGTTAAAAGAAGAAAAACATCAACAGAGTTTCAACTCCTAATTAGAATTCATGATGCAACAAACATTTGTTGAGTCTCACTATCTTAAATAGACATTAACCTAGGGATATAATACCAAATAACACTGTGTAGGAAATGTACTCATTACCTTGCTCATGTAACTGTAACCCCTCTGTACAGTATTTATACAATAAAAATGTACAAAGAAAACACCAATATGTCACCATTAATACTGAAAATCTGAAGTGAGAACATAATCCGCACTATACCCATGGGTTTATTATTTTCTTTTACCATTTAAGCTGCTATTATTGTCCATTCAAAGGCACTGTAAACAGGAGGCAATAGAGACGCCTTCATGGAGTCTATGATCTATAAGAATGAGATTGCATCACTCTCTAAAGCAAGTTCAGTTTGATGAAAAATCCCACAAGGAGAAAAATCACAAGAAAACTCACTCCCATGTGGAGAAATTAGTTGTGGAAACTTCGGAGTGCTGATTTTTGTTTCAAATTGCTCAGGTTAGGCTGTGAAGAGAGTTCTGGAGTATTAATGCCAAGCTTAGAATATTTTTCTGTCTATGTGCATATGATTATCTAAAATGATATTTTATCAAAATGAACCCCAAGTAATGGAAAAAGAAGTTTAATTTTTCTTTGTTACTATTTTTGTTTTCTGTGCCTTTTGTCTTGTTTGGGAGGATAAAAGGGGGCACTGAAAGGGTGGGACAAAGGGTGAACAAATGTAGCAGTGATACTCACTGGACACTATATTAAAAATGACTGTACAACCTGTGGGCAAGGGGGACAGGAAGGAAAACCGAGAGACAGTGAGGGCCGGGGTAACTCTATTCAGAAAGGAATGTACTCCTCACCTGACTGACGTAACTGTAACCCCTCTGAACATCACCTTTACGATCACAAAGGAATGCTTTCCCCTTCATTTCACATGAAATAGAGACAGTAAAAAATGTGCTTTCTTTGCCCTCTGAGATGGTTGTGAGAATCAACAGTGAGACTCACTCCCACCCATAGGGTCCTGAGGAAGCTGTAAGTTTGTTGTCAGAGGCTTAGGAATGAAGATTCATCTCCTCTTGGGTGACGTTGACTCACCTCTCCTGGATGACAGCTCTCCCAGCTTGAATAATGACATCACCACCAGCTCAGGGACAAAGCCATCATCTTGTGTTCAACATTATGTTGGACTCTTTCTATGTGTTGTCTGTTCACTCCAGTTGGCAAACCATTAAGTTATTTTCTATTCTCACCTTTGCTTAATGACAAGCTGAATAAATAATTTATTCCACTTAGTCAGCCTGGAAATAATGGAGCTGAGGGTCAATTTGAAAATATATAGGTGGACCTATCTAAACTTTAAATAATGCAGTTTGAAAATCAGCAAAAATCTCAGGAGTATTCTACATGACACAAAATTGAAAACAAGAGAAATGTTTTTATGATACACATAGGATCATATTTTTCTTTTATGTTTTCTAAACCATAGGTGCTCATATTACTGTAAGGAATAGCATAATCATAACTGCATGAAGAACAAGTACTCTTTTTTCACTGTTTTTCCCCCCTCTCCTTTCTTTCCAACCCCATATAGTGGGCTGGTATTAACAACCTGGTATTTGTGTTTTTAATATTTAGTGTTCTTTACAAACAAAAGCTACAACTTAAGACATTCCTAAGAGACACAACTTGTTGGAGAAATTCAAGTTAAAGTCTCTGAATGACCTGTGCATCATTCATAAAAAATAAATAAATAAAACAAGAGATGACCTATAAAACCAATACTGACTCCATCGATCTGTACTGGGAATTAGTAAGAGTCTCTCTTATTCTTTCTAGATGGAAATGTAATGCAGCCATTTCTGGATGAAACAACCGGACTCCAGGGCAGTCTCTAGAGAGGTCTCATGTTTTGTGCTATTTAGAATCATTCATACTGGTTTCTTTGAATTCAATGACACAAAGCTCCATAATGACAGCTGTTGCATAGAATACTCACTTCACGCCACCTTTGTAGTATGATGTATTAAAAGAACTATTTTCTACTTGAACTCCTTTCCCTGGCATCCTTCTGTCATTTCTTACAGGCTAAGATATAAGGCTATATATTATTATCTTTATACCATGCTGATTGCTTCTAGGCACAACCAAGTAGATAACATATTTTGGGGGTTGGGAGTGATGAGCAGGGAAGAAGCTATCAATATGTAGCGCAATCACCAAGCCTAAAAAATTGTGTTCTGTTGCAATCAATTTCCCAGCATGGTGGTAAACAGCTCTCAAAGAGTTAATGGGCCTCACTACTAAAGGAGAGTGTTTGAGCCCCTTTTTAATCACTTCCTAAATTTCACGTCGACAGGGATGATTGTGTTGGGACTGCAGTTTGCTGTAGAGGGCAAGTGAGTCATAGACAACTTCCTCTCTGAAAGGTTCATTGAGAGAACCAATTAGCTAGGGAGGAGGTGCTGTTCTGCATGTCCTAATTACCCAGGGATGAGAGGGGTCAGATTAGAAGCCTGACCTCACAAGGAACCACACAAAATGGTTCAATAGAGTTTTCAAGGCGGGAAAACTTAAAAGCTGGCCTCAGGTCTGCCTTAGCAGCCCTTTCTCAAGAACCTGACAAAGGTTGGAGCCACAGACAATGACCTGGTCCTCCCATGGACCACCTAAGGGACAAAAGAGAGAAAGCAACTGCTAAGATCCAAGAAGCCGAAGTGACTGCCTGTTCTGAGGGAGGGTGGAGAAAACGTGGTGATTTCTAAAACCTGATTTGTTCCTTGGTACAAAGAAGGAAGCTTTTGATCTGCAGGAATGGGGTGGCAGGAGGAATTGCCACCAGGGAAAAACACAAAGATTTCCAAATAAAATACAACACTAATCCATCACTTTATTATTTACTTATTTAATTTTCAGTAAGGAATTTGATCCTGGGGCTTCAAACGGATTTTCACTAAAAGAAATTCTCTTGATTCAAAAAACTCCCTCTACTACAATTTGCTTGTATTTTCTTTGGTGACTAACTTTGGTCTGAATATTTGATAACCAAAGGTGGCAGGTTAGAAAAGGGCAAAAACAAATCCAGCCACCAGCTCAGATATATTGTGGATCTGTAGAGAGAGAAGGGGATTTATGGACAATCTACTCAAACCCTTTCTTCCTGGAGAACTTAATTTCTAAATGTAGGTCTATTTGAGACTGATGTTCAAAATCAAGATGATATGTAGTATGTTTCTGTGGAATATGTACACAGAGAGAGAGATTGAGAGAGAGAGAGAGAGAGAGAGAGAGAGAGAGAGAGAGAGAGAGAGAGATGATTAGCCTTACAAGTTTTAATGTATGTTTATTTCTGGTTGATTTAGCTCAGTGAAAGTCCTACTAGAAAATATTCCAGAGTTGAGATTCTGGATTGGAAAAGTCAGACTGGCTTTCTGCAGTAACATTAATAAACTTCAAAGTGAGTAAAATAGAAAGTGTGCCCTTTGGAATAGTGGTGATGACTTTTCAGAGTCCTCAAGTCAGAATCCTGGCAATGAAGAAAACAAAGATGAAGGTGCTTGTTTAAAACCCCTGAGGTCACTGTGGTATGGTGTATCTGCAAGTGCAAAATGAGAAGGGCACTTGCACATCCAAGTGATGAGAAGCAGTCTGACAGAGAGTAATGAGTCCCTTCCCTCTCTCCAATGGGTGGAAGTCCCTCTCAAACTGCCTCAGTTTCCTTACATGTAAATGGACCCAGAAGAGTAAAACACCCTAAGGTCCCACCGGCTCTTGTTTGCCTTTGCAGAATGCACAGTTCTACTCGCCACTGACAGCCACGCAAGTAACGTTGACTAATTCTTATCCCATCATTTCAGACAATTCCACCCGGCCTTCTCACCGCTCTTTTTCTTGTCACCACAGCTCACTTCCTCACCACAATGCTGTGTTCAGGGATAACCCAAGATGTGGAAGCATTTTATAACCACACAAGAGGTCAAGGGTCAGAAGTGAGGAGAGAGTGTCACAGGAGGGAAGACAAAAGCATCAAGGGAGGTACTTATTGATGAATATTGTCCACGTTGTCTCTGAGGATAGGGCCCAAGAAGCACGTGGTGGAAGCTGGAAACACCACCTTAAAAGACCACAGATTCAAAGCATATGTCAGCAAGCAATTCAGAGGTATGCATCATTGTGTTTCTTTACTTTCCCTTCTTTCTTAACACTACTGTAAGATGCTATTTATTTATTTAAAGGAAACAGCATGCTTCGATTATGAGGAAGCTTGTTTGTTTCCAAAGACTATTCACATCCACTAAACATATCAAAAGAACCCGTGCCATTCTTTTTATAGTTAATGAGGTAGAAGGTCCACCAGGTCCCGCAGGTCAGATTTACCACCACTTCATCAATAAGTGGCAGAGGCAGGAAATGTTGAGAGTTTAGATTCTAGATCTCAAAAGACCTGTTGGAGCTGCTGATTCTCTGGTACTTGTTATCTGTGTTTGGGAAAGTTCCTTAAACTCCTGCAGTCTCCTTTCATTTCCTGACTTGGAAACTAGCGTTCCTATTAGCTCCCTCCAAAGACCAATCTATGGGTAGATAGCCAGTGCCTAGCATAAAGCTACTGTTCCATAAACATGAGCTCCCTCTCTGCTTTGTCCTTCATTCCCTAAAGGCTAAAATTAAATTGATTGGCACTGTTGCACCTTTGATCCTGTAATTCTATAATCCAAGAACTTTCCCAGAGCTGACTCCACAAGCAAGGGGCCTCATTTCCCCCAATGCTTTGCCTCTACAGACGCTGAACTCAGACAATACACACACTTTCCAGTCATTGAAAGGGATATGGCTTTGGAGTAATAAGGGGAAAAATAGATCATGAGTAATATTAACAAGAAACCTCCATAAAAGTTGGCCCATACCTTCTAAAATTTTTGTGGTTTATCATCTAAATGGAAACTTGGTCTCCCTATGGTAGGATGGCAGTGTGTTAAGGCCCATCTTCTGCAAGAAGCTAGGGATTATTGATGGAAAAAATTATGAGATAGCATCTCAGCTGACGATAGAGACACTTAAAGACATTCACCCCAAGAACATCAAGAGACAATACAAAATCAGCAGAACATCAAAGGCCTCAGAATTCCTATTTGTGAATCAGGGATATGGGAACTGAGAGAGGTTTCCAAGTGCTTGTTAGTTTAGAATGTTCTGAACTGAGTGGCTAGGCATGAATCGTCATCATCTACCATCCGTATATGAGCGTATTATCTCGGCTGACTTTTGAGAGAAATACAACCTTTCATAGAAAAGTGAGTCACAGACTAGAATCACTTGTTAACATCATTCTTTGACTTTTTTTTAAAACAGCTCTGTGGTTTTGGGTTTTTCTTTTTTCTTCTGTAATTTACTTTTCTTTTCTCTACTGTTGCTGTGAGAGAAGAAAAGTAGTTGGCAGTATGCTTTTTAGGTGTAAGATGATCCAGGTCTGTCTTCTTGGAACTCAAGGTTTTCTATGCATACTATAAAGCTATTGTCTACAACTTGTGATCTGGAGGAAAACTGGCAGAAGTCTGGCCTGTTCCACTTCCAGGGCAATGAAGATGTAAAGGGAGGATTAGAGCTCAAACCCAGCAGCAGAGGCAAAAGCAGAGAGTACTGGAACTCAGGTGTCTATATCTATCCTAATGTCTTTTCTATATAATATATACCATTCTGCTTCCTGTGAACCTGAATAATCTAGTTTAGCACTTTTAAGCCTAATGGAAGCTCATAGGAAAACTACTCTCACACTCATAGCTCATGGGTCTAGAGTCCACCAGAGTCTGGACAAATTCCCTCAAGAGCAACTCATTATGCTTTATTCTGTTTGAATGGGAGCAAGAGGAGATATTATCAATAGGGCCAAATTTATAGGGAGATCTAATTGACATGACTCATGGTATGTTCTAATTATCAGCATGTTCAAATTGTATCCCTATTGGTGACTAAAATTAGCTTGGCAAAAGGAAGTCAGCTTTGATTATAATCAGCCTCTCCTATTTTGCCATTGCTTTCACTTGTCTGACATTGGTAAATACAGGATTCATTCAGAATTCCTCTGTCCTTGTTACCTCATCATTTATCTAATCATTCACAATCATTCACTAATTCATGTTGTGGGTCCAAATCTTCCCCTGTTCCTCTCCCTGCTTCCTGGCAAATACAGCCTTCAGAAAGAGGGCTTCTTTAGTAATGGTTCAACAAGTAACTGAAGAATTTGTCTCTATGAAATAAAGAACCCTTCACTTTACAGCTGTTCACAATTGCAAAGGGAAAACTCCACGTATATGGACTCATTAGGTAGAGGCTGGACCACCTACCCCCCTAGTGGCTTGGGAAGGGGTTGTCAGTGTGTTAAGAGCCTATGACAGAACAGGCTTTAAATCTGCCACGTTACTACCTTGAAATCTTGAATTATTTATAAAGGTCATTCTGTACTCAACTGGGAGCTTCCTACAAACCCAGAAATGTGGGCTCCACCCCAGAACCACTGAATCAAAAATCTAGAATTTTAACAATGTCTGCAAGTCTTCCTTATGTACAAGAGTGTCTGAAAAGCACCAACCTAAGCTTTCTAATCCTTGGTTTCATTGTCTGTATTAAAAGGGATGATGATAATAAAACCTGATGGGTGTTATTATTATATGCTCTAAGGATAGATAAATCAGATCATCCTAATAAAGGCTTTAGCAGAGGGTCAACCTATTTATTAATGCTATTAATAGTGTAGACACTGTTATTAACTTCTCCATGGAGGAATTTGGCTTGGAGTTGGAAATTGTCTTAAATTATGTCTACTGTCTCTTTATTACTCTAAAAAATCATGTGACTCTATAGTTTTTTTTATTTCAAATATTTTGACATGTTACTCCAACTCCCTTACCAAGAATATAAATATATTTGGAAAAATCAAGTTGTGTCATGACAGGCCTGGTAAGCAGATGTTCTGCCCCCTCTCCAACCATGCTGTAAAGAGACTGCATTGAACATGTCTGACAGCCGGCATTTCATTTCACTCATCCATAAATAAGCTTCGGTGGGGAGTGGGATCCTGGTGGAGCTGCATTCCATCAAGTTTACCTAGTCTGGAAACCAGAGGTCCTCCTTGCTTGTTGCTACTGAGAGATCCCATACTATCGACAATCCATCATTCTACCGTTGAAATTTAGTTTTGTCATGGCTCATGCTAAGCATTGTGCCACATGAGGGAGAGAAATTCAAGAGCACTTTTGCTTTCAAGGAGTCCAAAGGCACAAGAACCTGGTGATTTCTCTCCCTGCTTTTTTTGCATAGCTGCTGTTCTTTAAGTGCCAACATCTTCAAGGACTGGTACATCCATCCATAACGTCTCTTGACTACTTTTCTATGCTTAGTACTTCCCCCTCTCTTGTATAGTTACATATTGCTCTATAACAAATTACTCCCAAGAGAAGTGCCTTGAAGCACTGAGACATTCATTAGCTCTCAAGGTTTCTGCAAGTGAAGAAACCGTGAAATTGCCCTCAAGATATCATCTCGCTGAGCATGGTAGGCCCATGCCTGAAACCTTCTTCTGTATGTGGCCCTTTTGCCTAAGACTACCAATGTGATTGGACTGAGTTAGCCGTCTGCTGGAAGTGGAGTTGTGGATCCTTTAGGGGTTCACTACCTGTGTTTAACCCCCACCTTGTTTTCTGCCTGGTTTTCCTTCCCTCCTGTACTTAGGGGTATGGAAGTCATAAGAAAGCATTCATATGTGAGCACTGATTCAGCTCTTGATTTTGTAGGAATCTGGCTTTTAAGTAACCCAATCAGTGGAGCTTCATGAAGGAAATCCAAGAAAGAAGGAAAGTTACAATCACTGATAAGGGAGAGAGAATAAGGAAGACACTGGCATAGTAGCAAAGTGGGCCCTGGACAGAGTACTGCCCACAGAAATGAGTTATCTCTAAAGGATCTTTAGATTATCTTTTGGCGTGGGAAACAATGGAAAAGAAAGGATCAAGCTCTATTCTGTCTCCAAGGGATTTAATCAACCACAGGGACACAGTGTTGCTAAAGGCCTGCATCAGTCATCAGCTAAATAGGATTCTCCACTCATTTTGCAGAAAACTCAGTGGATGAGTGGGGGACACGTCACTTTCCTAGCTGCCCTTTCACTTTTCTCCTTTATAAAATGAAGAGATTGGCCTAAATGAGCAGGAATATTCCTTATAGACGCAATGTTCTTTTGTGATATGTTTTATGGCCTCCAAAGGCCCAAGATTTATATCTGCAGAGCCAAACACTTAGACGTGTTTCAACTCACAAGACAGAGTCAGTGAGTAATTTCTTCTTCTAGCATAATGGCCTCTCAGTAGGGTCAAACGCACAGCACTGTTTTCCTTCCTTGTGTGCCATTCAGGAACACCCAAGGAAATAAAAGTAGGAAAGGCCCTACATAGAGACCTAAATTTACTCCCATTTAAAATGCAACAGCAACACATTTCAGAGGCAGGGCAGAGAAAATCCAACCCAGTCACTGACAAATTTAAGCCATTTCATCCAGTCCACCCTAGCCCAACACTGGTATGGAGTAACTTGTGTCTGTATTTCCTTCTCTTTCATGTTTGTGTTTCATTTTGTGTTTCTCCTTCCTTTATTTATTCCTTCCTTTCTTTATCCTTTCTTTCTTCCTTTCTTTTTTCCTTTCGGCCTTCTTTCTTCCTTAGTCCTTCCCTTCCTTTCTTCTCTTTCTTTATGCTTGCTTTTTCTTTTCTTTTTTTTTTCTCTCTCTTCGGTTCTCTTAGAAGGGAGATTATGAATGCAATGAAAAGGGTGGGCATTCAATTGTTGCCTCTGCAAAGAAATTGGTCAAATGATAGCATATTGTTTTTTATGATGCATGCAACATCTTACACCTAAACACATAGTCAATTTTCCAAGGCCTTAAACGTTCCTTGAGATGCTAACCACTTCTGGATCCAGATTAAATGGAATTCAGAGAAAGGAATTCAACCTTGAGTCTACAGTGCGTCAGAACATGTGACAGCAAAAAATAAATTAATAACCCCCCCCCAAAAAAAAAAACAAAAAAAAACCAATAGGGAATCTGTAGAACTACATCCTATTTCTGTGGCTTTCTTGGGTATATTCTTTCACCTCTGACCTCAGTTTCCTTCTTAATGAAAAGTGAAAACTCTTTATAATAATCTTTTTTTTTTCTTTTGTTGGACAAGTGGCTTGAACTCTGGGTCTGGGCGCTGTCCCTCAGCTCTTCAGATCAAGGCTCGAGCTCTACTACTTGAGTTACAGCGCCACTTCTGGCTTTTTCTGTTTATGTGATGCTGAGGAATCTAACCCAGAGCCTCATGCACGTGAGGCAAGCACTCTAACACTGAGCCACCTTCCCAGCCCCTATAATAATCTTTAAATTGAACACTAAGTTTGTTAACAATGATATTCCTTGTAGACTGCCATTCTCCTTGCAATTATGAAAATTATTTTCATGATGCCAAATTTGCTAGTTAAGCAAACACTAGTGGGAACATGTAATAAAGGAGAAAAATACTGCTCCATGTGCTTTGGTATTAAGCACATAATAGCTACAAATTGATTTGCATTTCTCCCTCAGAGAAAAGACTTTGTTCAAGAGCAGGTAAAAGTAAGTCTAGTTAGGTCCATAATTCTTTCATTTTTCCAGGAAAAAAGAAAATGAAAGAGCTACACAACTTCTAGAAAATGTCTTTGCTTCCAAAGAGTTCAGACAGTATAAGATACAGACATAAAAGCAGAAATATAAGGGAAGAAGCATGAGAGATAGGAAAGAATTCTGCCTAGAAGTCATCTAGTCAGTCTAACTTCATTTTATTCTATTTTATGCTAAGTGCTATATCATACCCACCAACCAAAAGCAGAAAAGATCCAAGTCATTCCTATCTTATGAGCTCTTAGGTATTTTTTTCTTCTCTAGGGAAGAAAAAACAAGATATGGGTTTGAATGGTATTGCTCTGTTTGATGATGTTACTCCCTGAATCAAGTTTATCTCTGGGTCTAAAACACAAAAATCACTGCTAGATTCTCTGGAGCTAAGGTGAAATATGAGCTGTACACTCGATGAGGGAAGATAATATAAAAACTAAAAAGCCAAGGGGAAAAACTTAGTGTAATAAGCATTATAATACACAGAAGCACAAAATAGAATGGAAATCAAGAAAAGACAAGTTAGAAAGGTTCTCAATGTAAACTTCCTGGAAAAGAATGTGCAGGTGTTACCTAGGGAAGAAGTATTAAAACAGATAAGTAAGGAATAGAAGTAGGGAAAAATTCACATGACTTGGTATGGAGAAGATATAAAATGGGCTTTACAAGAATTCGGTGAAAGAAAGACAAGACTAGCAGTACATGGATGTCAATCAAATCGCAAACAACCAAAGGGATGAATTTGCCTGTCAAGCCCATGAAACCATCAAAAGTTTCAACATGTTAAGGAAAACACAAGGTGCTTTAATCAGACCTTATACAAAGAACATAAAAACCTCTTGATAGAGAATGGGGTGGATGGCACCAAACTCAAAAAGGGTTGATTAGAAGGCTAGACATATACGTGCAGAGCAGAGAGACAATACTAAGTTAGACTTGGAGGCTGTAAGAGAAGTACACGATGCAATTATAATAATAAAATTATAATAATAAAAATTATAATAATAAAAGCAGGTGATACCTGCTTGGATTTAGGCTGAAGAGGAGAAGAAGAGAAAAGAAAAGGAGCAGAAAATCCAGGATGATTAGATGGATAATATGTTCGCCACTACACAAGACTACTTATGAAAAATTGGAAGAGTAAAGGAATGGTGCAAGGTGATAAGCTTAGATTTGGATGTGTACAAATTGAAAGGACTTTGGGGTCTCATAGAAGTGAGATCAAATAGGTAGGAAACTAAGCCTTGCATCACAATTCAGAACAGCACAAAATAAAAGGTCACCAAAAGGAAAATGTCCGAGGAATCCTTAGCTCATACTTGTTCTTGGATCTCGGCTTTAGTAAAATAATAGTTACTTACCAATTTTATAAAACACAAGTACAGAATGCACAAAATAGTTAACTTGGAGATACTTTGGTACTCTGTGAGGGACTGTACAACTTCAAGGTGTTTGTTATTAACTGTAGAGCCCAGGGGGTAAACATAATTTGATTAGATTCATTTGCATCATTCAGCTGACAGTGACCCTTGGTTGAAAGCAACTTTTGGCTTAGGGCTAGCAAATGGAATCAGAGAAGAAGAAATGATTTAAAGAGGAGTGGAGAGAGAGAAAGAGAGAGATAGAGACCGAGAATGAGACAGAGAAAGACAGAGAGACAGAGACAGAGAGATAATAAAAAGAAGACAAACCCTAGACTGCTCAAATAAGGAGAGATGGAAAAAGTGACTAGCCAAGCATTTGCTGAGTACCTTCATAGGTATGTTACTTGCTTCACCATCAAATAGATCCTAATGAATGGAAAGGACATTGCTGTCCTCACAGATTTACCTCACTCTCCTCACTGCAAGAAAGCCTAACTCATCTAGCTTGGTTCCATATGGCCTCTTGTTTTCCTTTTCAGTTGCTAGGTTGAGGAGTCTTCTGGAATTCGCTTGGGGAGAATAATCATAACCCCCAACACCACTGCCACTCTCAAATGGAGTGAGACTGCTCAATAAACACCTTTCCTCTGCATGCTCATAACAGTCTGATGAGAAGGAGGGGTGACTCAGCCGTAGACGGAGAGGTGAATAAGTATTGCCAGCCCCACTCAATTATGGGGCCAGCGGGAAAGGCAGAGTCTGCAAAAGTCAAAACAGATTTTCGAAACCGTTTTTCTTCCAGCCTCTGAAAAAGCTGCTCCTTCAATTCCCTGTCTGTTGATGACTTTGGCTTCTGAGACAGGGACTTTCTCTGGCAGCCTAAAGGTTTTGACAATCCCCCAAAATGTCAGTTGCTTGGACTGCTCCTGGGAGTAAGGTATCCAAAAGGACAAAACACCCAAGCCTCAGAATCTTTGCTGAATTCTGGGTTTCCCAATCTCCAGTCTCCTTCGGAGACACTGAGTTGCAAAATATGAATTGTTAGAACTCCTAAACCTCACCCCCCGCCCCTGCCCTCGGGTGTTCAAATAGCTGGATCTCCTTCTCTGCTGCTTGGAGTGATTCATTACAATCGGCCAACCAGGCTTTACGGCACCCCTGCTGGCCCAGACAAGATGGGCTTACCTTGTCCATCTAGAACAAAAGAACCAATTCAATTCTCAGTAGCTTTCACTAGGGTCACTGGAAAAGAAGGTTGGATTTATGACAGGTTAGAACATTCCCATCCATGCCATCCTCTTATTGATTCAGAATACCACATCAGAAGAGAAATGTGTTAGGCAGACAATGCGATGGACAGGGCCACTTGGTTTGCATCATAGTTCTAATCCTTGGCCTGACCTCTCCTGTCTTTGTGATCCCTGTCAGGTGATGCCTTTGCTTTGAAACCTAGCAACTCTCACGGGGTCATCAGGAGAGGCCTGTGCCCTCTCCCATGGTAGACAGAAGGCAACATCCTTGACATTATATCCAGCTTCCTCTTCTCCACAGCTATGCATGACATTTCACAATGTAGGCAAGAGTCTGGTCCACCCCCAAGGGTATGTGTCGGGTATCCGTATTAGAGGTGGATAGTTTCTTACACAGGATTGTATTGATCATCATTCTGATTTATCCCAGCTGTTTCCAAATATACACCTTTCCCTCTTTCACCTGCAAAATGTCTCTTTCCTGGGATCCCAAAGCATCCTCTCCTTAGCCTAGCTATGTCCCTCCTTACTTGCTATACCAGTGTACCTCTAGCTTTCATCTCCTCCCTCTGGAACAAAGGAAGTGTACATCTAATTGCCGTTAACTTAAATAAAGTTGACTCATCTGAAGAACATTTTTTTATAATCATAGAAATAACCACGTTGAGCTGCCCACTAGTTGACACTGAGCTTCTTAATTCAAGCAATAGGGAAAGCAAAACCACAGGGTCATCACTCTCTACAACCAGATGGACTTCCCACAGCAAAACTAAATGGCAAATGGTTGTAAAGAGCAGAGATTTCTGAGTATTTTTTGTATGGGTAGACACTAGGCTAGGAATAGAGAAACAAAAGAGTCCACAAGAAGCTCACAGCCAAGTAAATGAAATTTCTTGAAATAATATTCATCCCCATAGTCAATTCTCCCTTTCTGAGCCTGATATTTGAGGCATCAGGCTATGTGTCCATCATGAAAGAATGCACGACTTGTGGGAGAATTAAGTTTTGGAAGAATCCAAGGTGAGTCATGATAGTTCTGTATTTGTGTATTTAAATTTTGTATAACAAACATACATTTGCTTTGATTAAGAGAGCACAAGTGAGCAGGAGGAAAGAAGAAGTTGGGAAACTTGCATATTTTTATCTGGTTATATGCCTCTTTTTTCATTAGTTCATCATCTTTATTTTATGAGGCAAGAAAGCAGTAAAAGTAATATAGGATTTCAGAAGAAAAAAAAGAGAATATACCTCTGTCTGGAGAACCATTGTAATTCTATTTTATTTGAGGTTTTTGTTGGTAACTTTTAAAAATTCCATGGCATAGAAATTCCCAAGGTATCTCAAATTTCCAGAAGATATGAACAGGTGTTTCCAGGGAAGAAAATATAAGAGAGTAGAAAGAAGGCAGAGCAAAAGACAAAAGCAAACATATTTTCATTGTGATTTGTTTCCTATTTGTTCTATTTACTTCCAAAGCCTCTCTGAATCTTCAAATAGTACCTTCCCACTTCCATTTCTCTAGAACTGGGAATGGGAAGGTAAAAAAACAGGTAGTGCTTCTCAAAAATATGCAACTATAAAACCAAGCTACTGGTTCCTAGAAAACAAATTGATAAATATTGTCCTTTTGGACTCTAAATGTCTTTTCTTTTTATTATTTGAGCGAGTGTGTGTGTGTGTGTGTGTGTGTGTGTGTGTGTGTGTGTGTGTGTGTGCATACATGCGTGCGTGTACGTTCATGTGTGTGCCAGTACTGGGCCTTGAATTAGGGCCTGGGGACTGTCCCTGAGCTGTTTTTGCTCAAGGCTAGTGCCACAGCTCCACTTCTGGCTTTTTGTTTGGTAATTAATTGGAGGTAAGAGACTCAGGGACTTTCTTGTCCAGGATAGCTTTGAACTGTGATCCTCAAATCTCAGCCTCCTGAGTAGCTAAGACTACAGGCATGAGCTACTGGCACCTGGATTAAATTTTATTATCTTTAAGTAGCAGGACAAAAAGGATTTTGATACAACATGTCAGTATGAGTACAATGTATCTTGATCAATGTCACCCCTTTCATCATTCCCCCATCTCTCCCTTCAGTTTTCCTAGTTCCTTTTCCCATGTATACATTGACTATTAAGACTTCATTCTCCCATCCTTTATCCCTCCATTTGTCCATCTTTCTCCCCTTGACCTCACTCCCATCCTGACAACTCAATCGCTATCTTCCCGGTATTCATTTTGTTAGACTGTAAGTTAGTTGTTTGAAGAAATTATACCATTAAATCCTCCTCTGTATATATCATACTTTAGTTAATACATCTCTGTATATGCATACAGTCTTGTATATGTTTATATATATATATTTATTTATAAATTAGATCTCACATCCACATGAGAGAAAACATGTGACCTTCATCTCTCTGAGCTTGACTTACTTAGCATAATTTTTCCCAAATCCATTCACTTCTCTGCAAATGATGTAACATCATTGTTCTTGCTGGACTAGTGAAATAGGAGAGATTGATAATTGTTTTAGATCAGATGGAGTAAGGATGAGAGGAAAGTGGCATTTGTGGAAGGTACTTTCACAATGTAGCAATCAAAACCAGGCCAACTCTAACTGAACACTGCCTCATCTCTGGACAGCCACCAACAGATACCATTTGGAATACAAAAGAAGACAGCTCCATCTCATTTGCAGCCAGCAAACCTTATTCTGAGTTTTGACTCATGAATTTGGGCTTAACCTTCTCAACTACCACCACACTTCCACAATAAAGAGATTGTGTCAAGTGTGCTCCCAGACATATCACATGGAAAAACTACAGCATCCCCAGTTTCAAACCATGGGGAGCTGGTGATGGAACTAGAAATGTCATAGGGTATGGAATAGTTGCCCCGTCCAGCGAATGGAAATAATAACGAGCCTTGTAGGAGAAGTGTGGAGAGGATATGTGGGTTAGTTCAGGAAAAGAATCTGTTAGCACTAGACACACTGCAGCTCAGTAAAGGAGGGCAATATCACAACATTATTAAGACTCTTTTTTTGCTGCTGTTGTTCCATTTTGTAAGATGGAGCACCATCTCCTGACCCAACAGAGCAATACAATTTAAAGAATCCTGCTGAGACTGAAGACTCAACATTCGTCTTCAGTAATTAATACATGCCCTGGGGGATGCTTGGATTGGAAATGGGAGGGGGGATTGTTTGTCCTTTTGATTGAGAACCTTTTTTATCTCAAGCTATTCTGAATGTCATAGAGAGTTAATGAAGACATGTTGTATACCTACTACAAATGCAATAAACGAGAAAGCCCAACCACAGTCTGAGTGGGTGAAATCCTCACTTACACTGGAGGTTACAGAGGAAGAAAGGCAAGCTAGGTTAGGTGATGGATGGTAAAACACCAGCTATAAAGGCAAAAAGGATCAAGGGCAGGGGTCACTTGTTTTCATTTCTCCCAATTTCTCAGACTCTTCTCTTCTTTTTCAATTCCCGCTTCCCTCACCAGCTAAGTTAAGAGACTAGGTAAAAGGTGTTACACCCACTCTAGTATTGGATAATAAAACTATCCAAATGCAATCTTAGTATTTTTCTTACTCCTCCCTCACAAGATTGCTATGGAGAACAACAGTAAACAACAAAAGCAATTTCCATTCTATCAGTAACTCTTGCTGCTCAAGAAATGGCTTCAAATAACAAATGTGAAGTTGTTTGTGTTAGTGGTCATTCACAATGCTTGCAATAGTCAACTGGGAACAATCTCCCTATGTTGGAATAAACCAGATGATCTAATACCTGAAGCCCCCTCCCTCATAAACACACACACACACACACACACACATCATATATATATATATATATATATATATATATATATATATAATGCATTTGAGAAATGTCTCAATGGTTCACAAGGCTAGGCAGGGCACCCATTCTTTCATGAGGAATCAATTTGGAGGGGCTCCAAGAAGGTGACTGAGTAGGTCAAAAAAAGTCTGCAAAATTGTTTGCACTCTCAAAGGATGGCTTTCCCGCATAAATCTGAGCAATTATGACTCTCTTTTCCTTAAAGGAAGACACAAAAGAGGAAAAAAATAAGATAAAGCAAACCCCAGAGTACTTCCTACAGTATGGCTATAAATTGAGCTTTCTCTTCAGAGGAACAAAGTGATCTCTACTTCTAGGGAATTTTTAGTTCCACTCCTGCTTTTCTAGAAAGGATCTGGTATACCTCAGACTAGAGTAGATTGAGTCATTAAAATGATAGGTCGATGTCAAACTCAAAGCAGTCTCCAAACACAGCACCACAGTTACATCAGAAGGTAACTTTCCCCAGAATAGAAAGGGGTAGATGCACAGTTATAAATTAGTGCTTTGGTGCACAGGTTTAAGAGTCATAAAACTGATTTGCAATCCTGGGCCTCCTGCATGCAATTTACTTACATTTTCTGAGTCTCAGTTCCTTCATTTGTTAAGGGGTGTTGCTGATGATAACAAGACTAAGTGATCATCTCCAGATGAATGAACTAATAAATTTATACACATACACACATGCACATGTACCTGCATGTATACATGCACACGCACACACACAGAGATTCAACCTTAAAAAGCAAACTAAAATTTTGTCATGGATAAAACAGAGTGGGCATAATGTGAAATTAATGAGTTAAATATGGAAAGATGGTATGATATTATAATACAATTCATCTTAAAACCACTGGTTCTTCAACAGATTTAAAGTGTGATCTTCTGAGGAGTTAGCTCTAACATATCAAATAAGGCAACAGAAACAATGGTCCACAAAAGACAAACCTTTCTCATCAGATGCCCCAATAATTTCTTATAGGCTCCAGATTAGCACAGTCCCCTGTTGGCTAAATGGGGCTGTTTTCTAGCTATGAAAAACTATAGCTCAAATAGAGCTTCTACATTGAGAAGGAGAAAGTCAGAGGAAGTAGAAATGAGGATGATCTCTCCTGCACTCATACCAGTATAATTATGAGAAAAATATCAGCCCAATCACAATTCCAGGACATTCCACAAAATACTCATCCAGCAATAAAGATGCTGAGAAGTTGAGCATTTCTTCATATGTCTATTGGCCATTCTTATTTCTTCTTCAGAGAAGTCCCTCTTTAAGTCTTTAGCCCACTTATTAATGGGGCGGTTGTTTCTTTGAGGATTCGTTGTTGGGGGATTTATTTTTTTTAAGTTCTAAGTATATTTTAAATCTGAAGCCCTTGTCTGTTTTTATAGAAAACTTCTTAGAAAAACCTGAGAATCTGTCATAAGCAGGAGAAACTTAAGCAAGTATAATGATTAGCTGGAGTATGATGACTTAGATGGGTTTCTAGAGAAGCAAAAGGTGGGATTCAGTAAAAATTAAGGCAAATTTGAGTGAAGAGTTGATTTTAGGTAATAATAATATAATTGTAAGATGTTAATCATAAGAGAAATGTGTACAGACTATACATGAATTCAGTGTTCTATGCTCCTTATTTGTCTGTAAACTCACACTGTTCTAAAGTAAAGTGCATTTAATGTTTTAAAAGCTACTGTTGTCGTTCAAAGGAAAAATGGAAGCCAAAGGAAGATTTGATAGAATGTTCTCCCCTTGTCCCTTTAGGTGCTGTTGTTTAGTTGTCTTTGGAAACTAATGTTACTTACTTCATTTTAATTTGTGTTTTTTCCTGATACAGAAAATGCTTCAGATTGCTTATAAAATTCAAACTTGAGAAGACTCTGATAGGATGGAAGCTGGGTGGGAAGCAATTAGACCTGAGTTGGATAGGCAAATTTTGGACCCTTGGCAGATCTGGGTTTATATGCCCATCCTTAGCAACTTTAATCAACTTTTTTATTGCTCTATTCACTCATGAGTTATTCATAGTTCATAACCAATCAAGATGCCATATGCAATGTCTTCTATCCTTAACAAGTACTTAACCAGTCTACCATGTGGCATTTCAGTGGCCTGAAATCTCAGGAATGTTTCCAGTGAAGTATCTGAAATATTTGAGTCCCATCAAAAGGTCTTGAGAAAAGAATATGTTTTTTTCACTTTAAAAAAATTGTCTATTTTAAGGGAAATTCTTTCATTTTATAAACCAGAAAACAGGTCAAGAATAGAAGTGATTTCCTAGTGATCATATAGGAAATTGGGGGGGAACATTAGATTTTTTTTTTTGGTGCCAGAACGTGGCCTTGAACTCATGGCCTGGAAGCTGTCCCTTAACGTTTTTTGGTCAAGGTTAGAACTCTAGCACTTGAGCTAAAGTTACACTTCTGGCTTTTTTGATGGTTAAATGAAGACAAGAGCCAGTCCTGTTGATACTGGCTTTGAACCTCAATCCTCAGATTTCAGTCTCTTAAGAAGCTAGGATTACAGGGATGAGGCACCAATGCAAAAATCTCAGCTGTGAATTAGTCATAGTCCCCCAAAGATATATATTTTACTTGAAAATATATTTCCTATACACTTTCAAAAATAGAATAGGGAAAGACAATTTAATATTCTAATATTATGAATTAAAGAGTTCTTCAAGCATCTGATTGCTGATTGGTTGAGAAGTATAAAGCAGTCTTTGTGGATCTGAATTAATCAAAATAAGATTCCTTTAATGACAGACTCTTGAAATAAATCTGAAGTAACAAAGAAATGTCCTTTGGTTTTATTTTGATTCTCTTTAATCCTAGCAACAAGTAATGCAATAGTTAAGAGTATAGACTTTAGAGCCAGACAGGTAAAGATTAAATCCTGACTTCTTCATTAGCTAGCTAGGTGATCTTGCTCAAGTTAGAAAACAAATAAACAAACAAACCATATATATATATATATATATATATATATATATATATATATATTCAAGCTTCTCTGTTGTCATCTTTGAAAGAGGTGATATTTGATATTATGGTAAAAAATTCACAAGGTTTGTGGTTATTTAAATTTGAAAGTGTATATGAATTTTACAATAAAGACGCTGGTATGCAGTAGACACAAATGGAATTGTAGTCACCACTATTTTTTAAATCATTGGGTTCTCCTCTTGGGAAATTGTATATTCTGGCTCCCAGGGTGGGTATTCAGATGAACAATAAGAAACATTGAGTCCTTCTGACTGAGTGTCAGGAGACATGGCTCTATTACTGTCATATTTGCCACATACTAGTCAGATGATTGGGTCAACACATTCCTTCTTTAGCTTGAAGTTATTCCTTGCACTAGATTTTTTTCTATTGCCTAGTGGGGGAGGAAATCTTGTTTTAAAAGATCCTAAACCAATATGGGAATTTAGGAAACTGGAACCTTTATATAATTTATCTTCTAGACACAGGATTTATCCAGGATTCAAAATATGTCAAAAAATCTGTTCATTTGGATTGTTTTTCCATTGCTCAATTCTGTTCTCTTCTATGTTGATTTCATTTCCAAGCTCCGCATGGTGGCAAAATGGTCACCACAGCTCTGGAGCTAAATGTCAATGAAAACATCAATCACAGAACTACCAAAAACAGTAGAGCTGGATGTGTGGTTCAAGCAGTAGAGTGCCAGTCTGGAAAGCACAAGACTCTGATTTCAAACCACAGTACCAATACCAAACACAGCAATAAAAGATTTGATTTAACTTTAATATCTTACAGGTGAGAAGCCCAGACATATCCTTTGGCACAAATTCTTAAAACACTGAAACCCAAGTGTCAACCAGCTCGTGATCTCTCCTGATGTTCAGAGTCATCTTCTAAAATCCTGCAGTTGTTGATGGAATTAAGTTCCTTGTAAGTTTCAGAGGTACTTCAGGTTTAGGCTATAGGATCTCTTCTCTGAGAATATGACAGGTTTCTTTATTCTAGAGGCCAGGCAGAAAGGCTCTACCTAACATTTATCTTCTTGAAAAGCTATTCAGATTCAACCAGACCCAAAGTTAACTTATTAGCAGTTTGATGATGAGAATAGTATTCAGTAATAGTCCACTGCTTCTATTTCTACTAAGCAGGGAATATGGATTGTGGAGCAGAAATGTTAGGGCCCTTCTTAGAATTCTATTTACCACAGATTCCCCAAAAGGACATAAGAGCTCAGATTGAGAAGAGGGCTTTGAATATTGGGCAGCCAGCAAAATCAAAACCCCCTAAATCCCTTTGGAAAAACAAAAGAACTGGGATTAGCCCAGACCATCTCTAACATCCCTTTCAGTTCAAAATGTGCTTCATTTTGTGAAATCAAATACAGAATCTAAGTATTTCCAGTGTACTTGGGAACTGGCTGTAACTATGTTTGAAAAAAAACAGGGAAAATTCTTCAGGAATATCACCCTCTTCAGCAATTTTTGCAATCCTCCCCCTTTGGAGGGAAATATCTTGCCCACCTCATTAATATTTTCTGACTTGCTGTTGACAGTCCATTTTTTATAAGGACATAGTCTAGTTCAGGACTCAAGGGACCTGAAGGAGCCTTCCTTAATATGGCCTTGACCCAGCAAGCGAGCCACCTTCCCCAAAGTCTTGGAGCTGGAGCTATGGTTTATCTCTGGCCTCTTGTTTTTGGCAATGCTTAAAGAGGATGTGGTTAGGATCACAAAGGCATTACTCAGAGCTAGTTTGGTTATGAGGCAAGAAATCAGGCTGAGATCTATGCCTGCAAAGCTCCATTTCTTCTTCAATAGTTCCCCAACCGACTGCCTTGAGGACCTTGACCTTAGTCAGGAACTAATGAGCAAGTAGTATCTGAGCACAGATCCTTGAGCACAGTGATGACCTTCCCATGTGAGTAAATACAAGATCAAGTATTGTGAGTGAGCAATCTCTTCCTTGGGAACAAAGCTCATGGTAATGGTTCAGATAATTAAGCATCTACTGTGGGTCAAAGAATGCTTATAAGTCCTCTGTATCTGCATATATACAGACACACACACAGATACACAGACACAGACACATACACAGACACACAGACACAGACACAGACATAGACACACACACACACACACACACACACACACACACACACACACACACGACCAGAGAAGGCCTTTGTCATAGAAGAACTCATAAGCGAATGTAAACTAACACAAGGGAAATCAGGAAAGCCTTCTTGCAGAAGGTAGTAAATGAAATGAATTTTAACAAATCAGTAGATGAGAGTTAGGTGAGGGATAAAGGTCCGAAGAACAGATAGCACCGTGTAGCAAAGATGTGTGGTATGTAAAGGAGCTGAATACATGCAGAGGAAAATGTGCATGAGTTGAAATTTCAGGATTATGGACTTGGTTATGGTAGTAGCAGGTTAGACAGAAGGAGCTGTACCAAAAATACTAATATGGACCGTCAGCATGAAGAAGATCATACAGGGTCTTCCCCGAGACTCAGAAGAACCTGAGCTATTTCCTATGGACAACAGTATAAGTAATCTGGAAAATATTGAGCTCAGAAGTGACAAGTGAGTCTTGTTCATTGTGAATTCCTCTGTCTGTGGTGGACAAAACTGATCTAAGGCTATCTGCCTGGAAATGTGCAAGTCAGCTCTTCTCTACTGCAAGTGTTCAGCTAAGATATAGTGAGAATCTGAATTGTAGTGATGACAGTAAAAAGAAACACATCAGCTTGGAAATATTTAGTACATAATGGCTTCAAAATTTAGACTAGATTAGCTGTGGTATCTAATGTAGAGCCCACCCGTAAGGACAAGGCCCAAGATTTCTCTCTCCCATGACACTCTCTTCTCTCTCTCTCTTCTTTCCCTCCCTCTCTTCCTTGCTCTTTACTTTCCTTCCATCTTTCCTTTATTTCTTCCTTTATCTTTCTTCCTTTTCTTCTTCTCACTCTGTGCTCTGTCTCTCTCTTTTTCATCTGCTTTGTAAATCAGACTGAAATTCAATCAACATTTATTAAGCATCTGTTAGGACCCACTCATGTTTTAAGCGCTTGCCTACAAATAACCACGTTTTACTTTTCCATAAACAACTCTGTAAGAAAATAGATCATGTAAGGAATGTCCTGAAGAGAAAGTCTACTTCTCTAAGGTTTTCTAGTAGGAGAGGTAGAAGTAGTTCTTAATTGTTTCAGAGCATAAGACCTTGGTTGAATCCTACACTACTGAAATTAGGATTTTAAAAACTCAAAATACATAGTTGGAGTTGTGTCAAAGAGGAATATAGTAAGATAAAGATGACAGCTTTATAATAACTACTACATCTGTCACCAACATGAGTGGTTAATTTCAGAGATTTCCAGACCAACGTTACCTGGGAAACATTAAAATGACACTAGTGACAATCCCTCAAACCCCAGAGACTATGATTAAATTGTTTTGAAGGATGTGAAACAGGTATTTAAGTCTCTAGGTAATTATAACATGTAGGCCAGACCAAGAATCATGAAACTAGTCCTCAAAACAAGCAGCAAATGTACTGCGTTCCTAATCCTCTCCCCCTTCTCCTGCCTCTGATTTGCTGACCTTTGCATGCACATGAGAGCATCTTTCCCAGCATGACCCTCTCCACCTCCTGCAGTCTTCCCACTGCTGGTGGTCCCCTGTTCTTGGCACTGATACATGTGCTACCTAATCGCCTGCTTATTTGTTGAGTGGATGGCCCCAGCAGATGTTCCCATGTGGGGATTTGGAGGCCAACATCTGTATACAAACAGCCGATTGCATCACTGTTCTGCTTTTGATGTAGGCCTGATAGGGCACCACCCAAACCATGATAATTTTTCAAAACTGACCTGAAGTTGAGCTTTTGGGCCCCTACTTTTTAATCTCCTACTTTCAAAAAAAATTTCAGTCACCTTTAAGTGGTCTTAGAAGCTCTTCTAAGAAAACTTGTATTTTCTCACTATGCAATTTTTGTTATCGTTATTGGTATTTCTATTGCTATTAAAATTTAGGCGACAGCATGTGATGGGAGACTCCACAAATTTATGATATAAATATGCTAAGTGAGAGCCAGAAAAGACAGAACTTTGTTAGGATCAAGATAGCTGAGTATTATCTTTTATCTTTGTTATTAGATGCCATCTTTCAGAATGATCCATGGGTTCTGTGGTGATCCTATAACTTAGCCATGTAGCCTTTCACAAAATACCTATATTTCAGCTCCAAGAAATGATCGTCTAGGTCGCTCAGCATCTTTGTGAAGTATTAAAATATGATGTGTGTAGTTCATAACTATATGGCAAAGTTGTTTGTAATGCTGTAAAAATATGTTGGAAAATTGATGATGATGTCTGACAGGGTCATTAAGTATATGAACATATTTGTATGACAGTCCACGTTTTGAATTCCTGTTATAGCTAGCCCTTTGATTACTTGGCCAATTATTTCAATCTTTGCGTTTTCACTTCCTCATTTTACAAAGGGAGAATAGAAGTAATTTTAACCTTACACGATTATAATAATATGAGAGTTTATTACACTTGACATGTAGAAAACATAAAGAGTAACGACAAACAGGGACAACGGTGAGAGGAGAAGGTGAAAAAGAACAAGAAAACAATATTTTTGCACTCTTTGCATGCGCAATCAAGATGGCTGACTGTTATTCTTAGTGCTAAAACCAGCTATCTGATCTCTTTTCCATCTCTGAATTCATTCAGAGAGTTATATGTTCCTTATTCTTCTTCCACACTGTCATCTGTATTTCAGCAATGTTCTCTTCTTCATCCTCTGTCAGTCAAAAGACACTGGTGGCATAAAACCATCTCCTTCAATATCTTTCCCTTCTTCCTTGTCCTTGTGGCAAGGCCTCTATCCCACTGCTCTGAGTATGTCTATAAAAAAGCAATTTTGGACTCTCTAATTCCCTTTCTTTAGATGTGGGAAGAATGACCCAGGAACCCAGCCCTAGATAAACCACAAAGTGTTCTTTGAGATAAGCCACAATCTCCTTCTGAAAAGGCAGTGGCTGTCAAGTGGAAACACGGACAGCAGTCTTTGCTCCAGCCGTGCAAATGGTATTACTGCAAAGACATATATTTAGCATCTATGACATCAGTATGATTTACCTTGATTAACAGAGCAATTTGCTGTACATTTTTCCAAATGCTGTAATCAATTAGAACTCAAAATAGATTAGAAAACCCTCTATGGTATGGCTACAGTCCAAAAAGGTTAATCCATCATGAAATTACATACACACACACACACACACACACACACACACACACACACACACACACGTGTTTTTCCATCCATACAATGGATAAAGATTTGCGTCTTGGACTAGCTCAGAGTAGCTCAGGTTTTCCAGTAGACACCTGGCACTTCTTGATACGAGCCACTGTTTTAAGTAGAAATGGAAAGCAAAGATTTGTGGATGCGATTTTACTTTGGTCTAGCCCCTCAACCTCTCTCCACGAACAGGCCCTTCCCTACTGCAGTCATGCTCAGGAAATACTCCACTAGTTATAATAACAACAGAATAAACCCATGCCTTAGGTTGACATTGGCAGGCATTTAAGATTTATTTTCCTATTTCATCTCTTCCTTGCCCTTATGCATGACTTAGGTTTTATCTTTTCGTATTGCGTAGAGTTCCTTCTGTATAATACGACACACTTCCATCTACCTCCATATTTGCTTCTTTAGTTCTCTTACATTGGTAATAAGGACGATTGAGGAGGAAATCTTATGAGAGAGGTTCAATACTCATTCTTCCATCACTGAGTCGCTGTTCTGGCTAAAGCAATGCTAAGCACCACATATGGTACCCTGGGTTGTAGAACAAAATATTGGTTGACAAATGCCATGGAATTTTTTCAGATCTCCAGCTAACTTTGTGGGAAATTTGGGGCCTCTCAGAAGCTGTGCCTCACTGCCAATTATGCATAATCTGTGTTATTGGTTGTGTCGATTGAACTGGTGAGAGTACCTCAGCAAACGCTTCATCAACCTCATCCCACCAGTGTCCTGGTTTGAAGGCGTGTATGGAAAGGCTGTCATTTCTATGTAACACTCTACTATGTGCCACAAATTAATGTAAATTCTTACTGGTTTTGAGCAAGAATTTTGAAAGAACTTGGTTTTTCACTGCTTCAGCACCTCACCTATGTGTCTTTGAGCATTTTTGTTTCTCAATACATCACACACACACACACACACATACATTTAAGGAGCTGAGTAGAATCAGCTGTATTCTTAAAGGGATGTGTAAAGCGCATATGATATGATTTGAGGTTCTCAATGAATTCTCCTCCAGAACCCTCATTTTGAAGTGCAATGACTTATCCCATTTGTATAAATTACCATTCATCTTCTTATCTTGACACTTAGTGAATGGACCACAAAATTCTACAACCCGTTGCTTAGCTTATCTTGGCCGAACGGATATTAGAGACCAGTGAATCCCTCGTCTCCCCTACCCCAGCACATTATAAGGACAAGGTACCTAACCCCCAGAGGGAAGAATCTGCATTTCCTTCATTTCCCAGCGTCCCGTGAAACAGTGCATTCCTTCTCAACATTCATCAGCTGTTCAGTAAGCAAATTAACAAGCCAATTTGATGACTTATTCATAATAACTTCACTATTTCACATAGTAGCTAGTCCACTTGTACTGTGCATAGCTGTTTGTTTTTTCAATGAAAAGAATAAATAAATACTGATTTTTGTAGTAGCAACAGAGACACAGATATCTTTGCATTGTGTTAACAGGCATCCATCACTTGTGTGCTTGACTGATCAATCTAAATCTGTGCCTCTTGTCTCCACATTCACATTTACAATTTTGTTGAAGAAGTAAGAGACCATACCACCCTGTCTCTTGGGACAGATAGCGTGAGGTTGGTTACCTAATAGGTACTCAAAAATATGTCTTAATGACTTGAATGCAAGCAAATGAAAAGAAGTAGTTACTTGAAGTATGACTTCCAAAGAGGAGACTGGGTAGGAAGTATTTTGTGTGGTCTGATAACGTATTTTATTTATGAGACTCAATGTTTATCTAAGCCTCTAGAAGATCTCTGGCTTCATTTTGGTGTCTGTGTGCATTTGTGTTATTTTCCATGGTCACAACAGCTCCATCCTTCTGGGTTCCAGCTGGGCTACAAAGTAATAAACAGACATAAAATTTGGCTCTTGCCATGACAAGAAGTGGGAGCAACCCAAAGCCTTTAAGAAATTCTTCTCTGAGTAGTGAACACACTAGCAACCAGCTAGTTCAAGTAGGGTTCAAGTAAGCACTCCAACTTTGTGAAAGCTATTTATGACCAGGACAATAAAACTGCTTTACACATTCAGTTGCTGGGCATTTAAGATACTGCTGTTATTGGGTTATTTTTTTTCCTCAGCCTGTTCCTTGACAGCATGAAGAACAGTGAGTTACTTTGACAACTTGGGTAAGTAATTCAGGGTCCAGGCAAACACTTCTTTTGTTTCCTTAGTCAAGCGAGTTACCATTCAGAAAGTTAACTGCACACGGTGCAAATCAATGGACTTGCTTCCTTCAGGAAGGGAGAATCAAGTAAGTATAACACTTACATCTAAAATATCTCATTGTGCCTGGAGGAGGCAACCTCACTTTCCAAAGCTCCTTCTATCCCATTGCTCATGACACCTTTCGCACAAAGAATCCCATGCAGTCCATGCAAAGCATGACACTAAAGCTCTTCAGTTGCATCTGCAAGGCCATTCATTTGCCCATTAAAAACAAAAAGTTCCTAAACACTAAATGAATGAGCTTGTGTTGGGAGATAGGTTAAAAGAGGAAAGCCACGGCTTGTGCCCTGTGGGGTCTTATAGCCTGATTCATCCCCAACAATGGGTATCTGTGACTAGCTAGATAGTTTTCAGCTTGACAAAGGAAAAGGACGTCCAGTACTTCAACTTCTCAGCGCAAAAGGAAGCCACTTCCAAAAGCAGACAAATGATGGAGGTGGAATTGACAAGGCCTCGTGGAGGAGCAGGTGACATCTGAGCAGAATCTAAAGGGTGCGTGCCTGACTACTGGGTTCTAAGGGAGAAGAGAGGCACCCGATGTAGTCAGAGCAGAGCACAGCTTTAGCTGGCTTACCTCATCTTCCTGTTCATTGCAGTCCCGTCGACCTAAACAGCTACTGTCTTGGAACTGTTCTTGGAAAAGAGTAATAACCACCAACTTTACTGTGCACTGCCTATTAATTGAGGTGCTTTATATAGCTTCTTATCAAAAAGGTATATGGTAGCTATTTTCTATCCCTAGTTTTTGTTTGTGAGGATGGAAAGTAGAGCTTAGACAGACATTTCTGTCTCTCTAGGCCACAGATCTAGTTAATCAGCCACGGGTGCTCTAACCCAGTTCTCTGGGTTAACTATGTCTTTGGATAAATGATGTAAAAGCCCCATAAAGGAAGAGTGTTAAAAATGGAAAGGTGTCAAAGAAAGCATATAGGGGAATGGTACCTCAACAGTGGCTCTGTTAGCCTGTTCCATATGTTCCATAAATACGCCTGTGTGAAACAGAACCACTACTCCCTGTGATCCGATCCATGAGCAAAGGAACACCCAGAAACTCACTGTTAGACTTTATCAGAAAACCACTCAGACATCCAGGCACAAAGAACAAAGGAAAGGTTTCTTGCCCGCAAAGGGACCAGCAAGACCCCTTCTCACAAGAGAGAAGTCTGCTATTGTCTGAGATGACCGATTCACCCTACCAGGCTAGGAGGCAGACACCTGGGACATGTGGACCAGGGGCTTCATCATGGTGGGCTGGGAATGATGGCTGCTGCCCAAGTGGCAGATAAGTGGTATGCAGTTACCCAGACACGCAGGTCATTTTAAGGAGATCTTGTTTCCTTATATGGTTGTAACTGCCCCCAAAGGAACATCATCTCAAGGTGAAGGGGATGGAGGCCAATTATTAACTGCCTGTACTCATTGGGCCTAGTGATGCCTAGAAAAGGATGCTAAGCTATGAGAAAAGATGCTATTAGGCTGACACTCACTCACATGTGTCAAATGCTTTTTTTTTTTATAATCTTAGATTTCACTGGATGTTCCTGTCCAATCTCTCAGCTTATCTTCCTAAAACACTGGTGAACAATGGATTATTTCCCCTATTTTGTGTATGTGAAATCTGTTCTGGATTTCCTACACCAATTTTGACCTGTTTTATCTCCCAAATCCATCTTCTTTTCTCTTCCTCCCTCAGTGAACTAACTACAAAGAACCCTAGAGCGTGAAGTATAATGATCACAATGGGGAAAAAAGAAAAGAAAAAGAATGGAAACAGACAAGGGAAAAGATGCTGTCGATGTAGAAGAAGGAGGAGAAGACAGAGGAAGAAAAATAAGTAACCAGGCCATGACCACGTGTAAAGTACTTCCATGCATTAAAGGAACCTCCTGTCTTGAGCCGATGCTCACTGAGATAAGAGGTTGGTGTAAACATCCACAGGACATTTTGTGACCTGAGAGAGTTGACCAAGGGACCCAGGAGAGTGCATGGAGTTTTCTTCAGTGTTTGCACATGCCAGATTGGACACAGGAGGGAAGTCTGCATAAATAGCCTGGAGTACAGTGAAGTTGGTTATTTCATAGCAATTTGCTGAAACACCATGGCATGACTACATAGTCCTCTTACCCCAACGTCCACCCTCTTTGTTTATTAAATTAAACGATGGATAAAAGGTTCAGTCTTTGTCTATCAGCCTAGGGGATTTATTAGTCAAATCACAATTGCCCTCAACTCAGGTTCTGTTTTTATTGTATTCATTACATGTCTTCGGAGCCCTGGCTTTATTGGAAGGAGGTTTGTTTCTCTGCAAGATCCATTAAATCTCTCCACTTTGCTGATAGCTGGCAGCCCAGAAAGAAAATAAGACAAAAGCCTTGAAACTATAACATATTTCCCTGCCTCCCTCCTGCCTTTGCCTCTCTCCTCCCTCCCCTCCCCCCGCGCCCCGCCCCATAGAGAACGCCAGAGAAATAAAAATAAAGTCGTAATTAAGAAAAGGACTAAGAATAAATTCCACGCATTTAACCAGAGTTCCATCTCTGAACCCAGGAGGATTGGTGCATAGCTGTGGTTGTGCGAGAGGAAGCGTGCAGGGAACTCATGCTGTGCTCGCAACACAAATACAGCTCATAAGGAATAGTTTATCACTTAAGCCATCTCTTTAATTCTGCAGAGTAAAGGCAAGACCTCAAAAAAAGGCTCAGATACCACCACCACAGCCACTAGGGTCTCCCATTTCTGGAGTCCTTCTGGCCCGAATAGCTCAGAGCAATTCACAAACATTTATTGATGGAACCCCATGACCCATCCCCCAAGTGGATACTTTAATATCCCCCTCTGCAGAGGGTAACATAGTAACATGAAGTTCAAGGCTCTTGGCTGCCTGCCTGCCATGCAGACAAAACGGAGTAGTGGCTGGAATCTGAAAGAAAAAAGAATCACCAGGTGCACAGCCGATTCTTCAAGAAATGTGGTGAAAAGAGCATTGGGCTGTAAATCAGAAGGCCTGGGCTCTCATGCCTGCTGTGTCACTCAATCACTGGGAGACCCTGGCCAATTCACCTCCCCTCTTGCCTGTGCCTCAGTCTCTGCAAGAACATAATGAAGAACGAAGTGAAAGATCTTCAAGTCCTTGTGAATGTGTGTATGTGTGTCTGCACACGCGTATACACACACACACACACACACACACACACACACACACACACACACACACGCCTGTGGGCCAGTACTGGAGCTTGAACTCAGAGCCTGGGCACTGTCTCTCAGCTCTGTTGCTCTGTTGCTCTGCTACTAAGAGCACTCCACTTCCAGCTTCTTGGTGATTAGGCATAAGAGTCTCACAAACGTTCTTACTTGGGGTGGCTCATAAACTGTGATCCTCAGATCCTGGCCTCTCTTAGCTAGGATTTTACAATTGTGAGCCACTAACATCTAGCTATTAAAGTCCCTCTGCCTCTGAAAGTGGTGAAGTACTTCTCTCTCTCTCTATCTCTCTCTCTGTCTCTCTGTCTCTCTGTCTCTCTCTGTCTCTGTCTCTCTCTCTCTCTCTCTCTCTCTCTCTCTCTCTCTCTCTCTCACACACACACACACACACACACACACACACCCCACACACACACCAGCCATAGGACAAGACAGACTTTCTTATCATTACAACTCCACACAACGTACCTTCCTTCCTGAAGGACTCCCCCATCTCTCCAAATCCAGCCCTGGCTCAACCACCCTCCTCCAGGTGGTGGTGTCTGATTCGTTTCTATCTATAGGAAATTCATAGTCCTTAGAGCTCTTGATTGTTTACTTTCCCACCTGGAAGGAGGTTAATAAATCTTTCTAAATTAACCATTGCTGTGTAGTTGAATCCTTGATTCATCTGCCCTCATCTAACCTGCAAGACTATATAGACATCGGGGACAGAAGGAAGAGAGTGCTTGTTAGACCTGAAACATATCTCAGTCCTTAAATATCCGTGGCTGTTTACATGTCAGTATGGATGCTAAATCCTAATGAAAAATGCCCAAGGAGGTGTTTCTTAATGTGCAGGACTAATTCAACATATTCAAATTCAAATTCAGTCCATCAATTCATTATTGATCATCTATCTACTCTTTGCCAAAAACTATATTAGGGTCTGAAGTCACCAACATGCTAAGATGTAGTTCTTTATGCAGAAGACATTGACCTACATGAAGGATTCAGGCAGGGAGAAAGAAGACTGTGAACACAACGAGATCACTTCAATGACAAAGGTGTACATGAGACACATAAGGGCTAAGAGAGAAAGAGCAAATGAATGGTCCATTACAGGCTAAACTGTCTGGTGCCTTAGCTTGGAGCTAGACCTTTGGGACTTAAAAGTGTCCAGCTCTAATGAGTGTTCACAGCACCAAGTTCAAAGACTCCCATAGTTGTATGTGTTTAAGCAGGGGTTGGAAGTAAGGGCACTAATGAGGAACTTAAATTAGATGTTATTTTAGAGAAAATGCTGTAGGCAGGAGCACAGTTTCTGAACTAAAGGACATCGGGATGGACTGCTTTCATGAAAAGTAGGTCATTGGAGATGACCCTGTGGCATCAACTATGGGAATGTTTCCACTCCTGGCTGGTGTGGTTTCCTTAGATGTAGAAAAGGAGAGGGTGCTTAGATGAAATAATTGCAGGGGTCTCTTCCAGCTCTGGTACCTGGTAGTGGCAGGGGACCCAGACAGGGGGCTCTTCTGTGGCCCCCCACTACATTTGCTAATGGGCTAGGCGTTAGCATGGAGGGAAGAGCAAAGGGAGGGAGAGAGGCAGATTTCTTTTCTCTCTCTAAGCATTTAGGATTTTGTAGACTTATATTCAGAGGCCAAGAAGAAGAAAGAGATATTTGGGAGTATACTTGTCCTTATCAATGTATTGTTTATCTCGTGTAGTGACAGCAACTCGATACTTACAACCAGAAGCCTTGGGTTCAAGTTCTAGCCTTTTATTTTTGTCAAGATGAGGACCTCATTATTGTTGACTAGGCTTCCTTCTGCCACAGCTGCTCAAGTAGCTGGGATTGCAAGTGTGCTCCACTGCACCTGATGCTCTGCCTTCACATGTCAGTTGAATAGCTTGTAGACCCCTAGGGAAACACTTACTCTGTAGAGATGCCATTTCTCCTCCGAAAACTGAAGTAAATAACCTTGGCCCTGTTCTTCCCAGTGTTTTAGCAAAATAACAGAAAGGGACATGATTTGTAAAGTAGAAAAGGCTATGCAGAGTTTGGATATGGTTGTTGTCACTCTAATTAATGGCTGAACCAAATGATGCTATCATAGATACTTGGGACAGGCTCTGAGGGGAGGAATCTGTAATCAGAGAATCATCAAACATACTGAGTTGTATGCTTTACATCTCTGTGTGTTGGTATTCTGTGTCTCCTGTCACTGAGCAGCAAGCAGAAGCGAAGCCGAGCTGGTGGGCTTTGCAAGCCCATGAATATGTACACTCAGAGGAAAAGCTGCTTATCATTTCCAACTCTCCCCTCAACAGAGACATACACAGTGCCGCAATTGCTCGTGGCCGGAGCCGGGTCTGGGCTGGTGAATTTATGAGTGCTGGTCTGCATGTTTAAGCAAGATAACTATGCCTCTAGAGTTCGACTTGTGTTTTCTTTTAACCTTTACAAGTATATGATTTTCACAAGCTGGGATTTATGTCGAGATTTAGGTCTGTGGATGTGGAAGGTAAAATTTTAATTCGCACGCAAATGCCAAAGCAAACCAAAGCTAGGAAATCAGCACCATCTAGTGGGCGTTCTCAGCCGGGCACATACAACAGGAAAGAAGAGGGGCAAAAGAATATATGCCTGTAAGCTTCAGGGAGGGGCCGAAGAACAATCAGCAAACATCTCATCTGAGGAAAAGGTCTTCAGTGGCTCTGGTAGCTCTGATAATAAGCAGGGATCCACACTTCTATGCCACAGCTAAGGGTCCAAATGAGACAAGAGGTTCAAGAAAGAATCCTGTCAGAAACCAGACACAGTCTGGATTTCAACTGGTTTTCACAGTCTGCTGTTCTTGGGAAAGTTGTTTAAACTCTCTAGCTCTCAGTTTCTGGGTCTGTAAAAAGAAGATAATAATGTATGTTTTAGTGTCTGGTGATGATTCAGATGACAATATGCATTTAGAAAAGTGCCTGGTAGGGGAAATAATCATCACAGTAGCTACCAATTTGATGCCGGTTACTTCACATCCTCTATCACCTCTCTTCAATACTAATACAACGCTCATCGCACTGTAAGTTTCCAAGTGAAAGACTAAGGTTCAATGTGAGTTAGTGACAGAACCAAGTTCATCATCTGGTGGAAGGGTACTGGCATTCCATATGCTTCAAAGTTCCATTTATAAGCATCACTGTCAGCTGATATTTTTTTAATTTAGCATACTCTGCTTGTTTTAGTTAATTTGTTTTCTACATTATACATGATATTATTATACATGATATTATTAAGGTGATTTGCATTTGTTTTTAAAGTAATCTGTAAATACTTGTACAAAGGGGTTTCAACTCAGCATGTCAGTTGATGAAGTAGAACGCATCGATAAAGCCCAGCCCTTTCAGCATTCTCCCTCCTCTCTCTCAACTCCATCCATCCCTTCAATTTTCCTGGTGCCATTTTCACATACATACATTGAATATTATGACTACATTCTCTCTTTATCTTCAGATGAGTGTTTAGGATCTGTAGTGCACCTAGTCGTGTGTATACCTCATTTACTTCAAACGTGAACTGTAGGCATCTTTGCTGTCATTGTACAGATAGAAAAACTGAAGCTCAGAAAATAAGCAACCCCCCCCCCAAATCAGCAATTAATGGGAGAGTTGGAAGGCAGACCCTGAATTTCTGATTATAGACCATTCCTTTCATCTACCCTCTGCTGACTCAGCTTTTCATTTTCCATACCTAACTGTGAGGTATGTTTTTGTTTACATTAACCTCCTAAGATTGGCATGTTCATTTAACTAATGACATCTAAATAAAGACATTTCTTAAAGGCCTGCTCACAAATTGTGATATTTCTCTGCCCTTATAAAGGGAATGGGGGTTGTACTTGCTGAGCAAAGACTGACACATCTCCTGAGAGATAAAGATCAAACAGACTGGAAGAGGAGAAGATCTCTGAGACCACTGAGAAGCTGCTGCTCCTCCATTAGACTTAAAAATGGAGAATTACCAGGAAAGTCTAAGAAAAGAAGCATATGATTTAGACGTGAATCTGGTGTGTTCAAGCCAGTGAAAGAACTTGGCAACTGCCAGCTTCCATAACTCCTAGAATCCAATAGAATTCCCTGTTATATGCCAACCTTCAGAGTTCAACCCAGGGAGATGAAACTAGCCAGTAGTTAAATTTAAAAAAAGAAGAAAGAAAAAAGCTGTCTTGCAGTTTCTGCCCTCTAGTGGTCATTTTGCTTTCAAGCAAGATGATTTCAGAATTACAAACCCAAACAGATCAAAGAAGATGGGTGAGCAGGGAGAGTCTGGTATTGGCCTGTATTCATTCAAAAGGTATTGACAACACCAACAACCACAACACAAAATATTGAGTTGTTTTCTAGTATGTAGAAAATTGTGTCTCTCATTAGATACATTACAGGGGAAAACAATGTAAATGAAAATATTCTAATCTGGGATACGTGCACACATTCACATGTTGCTTGGGATGCAACCTTGGAAATGCTGATGTCACATTTGCCTTCCTGCCCCAAACATCAACTACCACTCTATTGAGAGGGAAAAAGAAGTCCAGACAACAGCTATCATACAGTGTTGTTCAACATGGTACTTGTACAATGGCAATGTCTTTTGGAAGTTTGTGTCTACTCCTATCTCCAACAGCCTGTGTGCTTGCATAAACTATGATAAAGACTCCTGCCAGCTCATAATGGAACATGACATGAGCAAAAGCTAAGCTTTTGTTATATCATTGGTGCTTTTTGCTCATTTGTTATTACAGCATAATTGCTCATACCCTGAGTAATGTACTATAGATTCCATTACTTCCCTTCTATTTTGCCTTCCTTCAGTTAAAGAGGAGAGAGGCAAGAAGGCCTAGGAGAAGATTACAGCTGATGTGTACTTGCCCTCCTCACTGGCTGTACCTTGGACACCCCTTGTCTATCGTTTCCTTATCCCTGGATTCTTTTTTTTTTTTTTTTTTTGTCGGTCGTGGGGCTTGAACTCTGGGCCTGGGCGCTGTCCCTCAGCTCTTCAGCTCAAGGCGAGCGCTCTACCACTTGAGCTACAGCGCTACTTCCGGTTTTCTGGTGGTTTATTGGAGATAGGAGTCTCACGATCTCTCCTGCCCGGGCTGGCTTTGAACCGTGATCCTCAGATCTCAGCCTCCTGAGTAGCTAGGATTACAGGCGAGAGCCACCAGCGCCCGGCCTCCCTGGATTCTTCAGCTTCCTTCTGGATGGCCTTCTCAGATCCATCTTCGTTTCTTGGACTCTGGCAGATGCAATGACAGTGTATGTGCTGATTTCTCTTTCTTCCTTCAGGAACACTGACTGCATAGCCACCCAAGTTTTTGTTTGAATTTATATCTCACTTGGCCCACATATGTACCTTGAAAAATCATCACCAATTCTTTGCCTTTATAAACTGTAACTATGTCAGTTGCAATACAACCACCTCTCCAAGCTGTGACCCAAACCAGTTACTTTGCCCTTATTTCCCTGTTCCATACTTGCTTATTTCAGTCTTCTTTCAGCTTTGGATTTTCAGACATCAACCATTCCTTTGGTTACCTGACTTTTAAGGAATCAGTTTATGAGATCTTCAACCCAACTCCTTTTATAGCTCAGAGTTGGAATAAAACACACTAATAATAGTTTGGGGCTGGGAAGATGGCTCAGTGGTAGAGTGCTTGCCTTGCATGCCTGAGGCCCTGGGTTCGATTCCTCAGCACCACATAAGCAAAAAGAAAAAAGCCATAAGTGGCACTGTGGCTCAAGCGGTAGAGCGCTAGCCTTGAGCTGAAGAGCTGAGGGACAGCACCCAGGCCCAGAGTTCAGGCCCCACGACCGGACCCAAAAAAATAATAATAGAGAAGTACAACTGTTATAGCTCCCAACCTTTAGATTTTACTGTCTTGAGTCAGAATAAATGCATTTACACACAAACTGGCATATTGAATTGAAAACCCTTCATACACTTCTTAAAGATAATAAAAAATCTTAACAAAAACCTAAACATAAAGCAGAACACATTTACTTCTTATCAGCCATGAAGAATGGCAATAGGTTAAGACTGCTGCAAGCTGTCATTCGAAGACCCTTTATCCCTTCTATGTAATGATTCTAACGTCTTCTTGGCCTTTGAGTTTGTTGCATCCACCTGCAGAAAATGGGAAAAGGAGTTTCTGAAGGATCACACATGAGATTTTACAGATTGAGCTTGGAAATAGTACTCATAAGCCTTCTAACCATATTCTTTGGATATTCCTAACTGCAAAAGAAAAATAAAAACCTGAGAAATGGGTTGCTTCTCAAGTATGAAAAGGAAGCATGCTTTAGAGAACGCGTTGCATTGCTTTTGTATCATCTCAACTCTGCTAACTGAATATTTATTTTATTGTTCTCCCATATTCATATAATATACTCAGCTTTGACCCAAGGAAAATAAGTCAAGTTTCATCAAGTCATTTCATCCATCTCGAGATCCATGGCTCCTGGGTGATGTATCAACCTTCTCCAACTTCTTCTCCTCAACCTTGAATGTGGATGCCTGTGCTCTGAGTACCTATTCATAATGTGATCAAATGGGAGACACACCACCCTCACTAGAGGAGAGCAATGTTGAAATCCCCATTGAGAAGATTTTCTGAAGGCCTTCTACTGAACACAAGAAAGTTCATGGACAGACCCAAATTCTATTCTCTGAACAAGGCTTCCACAAATATTGCTTTTTGTGGCTTTGGGCTTCAAACACAGAGATTCTTTTCACCCATTAAACTCTTGGTCACGTTTGAAGTGGGTGTTGGGGAATGCCCTTTGGGAACGACTCATATTTTGTAGACTGTTTCTAGGCCAAAGGTTGTTTGAAGAGTTGCCAAACACTTGCAGGGTTTTGGATCAGGATCCTGGTCCTGGCAAATGTTGTTCTTCAAACACATCACAGGTTTATGACTTATTTGATTCCAATCAATCAGGGGGTAAATCCAGCAATAATACCCCAGACATGATTCTTCAATTTTCTACATTCCTTTGCTTTCTCCTCACCAGGCTGTCTGGTTCACCATGCCCAGGTACTGAGCACAGTCTTGAGATTTATCAGAACAATAAGCTCAAGAAAAGGGGAGCCCTTTCAGAATAACCCTTCGTGAGTGGCTGAAATTACTCGTGCTTCTATTTGTGATGAAGAGTTACTGGATTCTTGCTATGGGAAGCTGATTTCTTTCTTGTCATTCATTGTTGAGATCTGAAAGTAATGAAGTTTTCTAAATCTTGATTCAAACATTTTGATGGAATCTTTTTTTTAAAATCCCCTTTCATTTGAGCTACCCAAACTGAAAACTGGTTATGAAGTTCATCTCTTTCTTGTTAACCCTGTCAACCATGGAAGTCAAGTCACACTCCTCTGATTCTGTCCAACCATGACTCGAAGGCTCTATTTCAGCAAATGGTCTGCTGAAAAAATTAACACAGGTAATAATTACATGCTATACCAAATGCTCTGGTGTTACATAGCATGGCCCTTATCTGCTCAGCCTCTGATACTGATCTCCTTTCTTGACCAACCACAAAGCCAAAAAACACATATTTATTTGTGTGTGTGTGTGTGTGAGTGTGGCAATACTGTCATCTCTGTTACTGCATTAGTCAAGGTAATTTAATTTCTAGATCAAACTACTGAAGATCCCAAAAGCTTTTCACACTAGAAGTTTATTTCTTGCTGACATCACAATTCAATGCAATTTTGGCAACAAAGATCCTGTGCCCTGCAGTCAATAAACTACTTGGGCTTCTTTGCTCTCTGCTGTCCCATGGTCCCATGGGATATGTTTCTGTGGGACAAGCCAGTTATTAGAATATCTTCAATAACTTTAAAAATCATGATGCTTGGTGTCTATGCCCTATCGGTTACACCAGAGTGCCTGGGAGCAGAAGCTAGGCATTTGTGTTTTGTAAAGGTTGCAGGTTTTTCTGATGCATACCATATTAAGAAGCATTGCCCTAACACTGGACTAAGCAAAGTAACTCTAGCCCAAGGGCAAAACTCAGCCCAGTACCTGTTCTTATAAAAAAAGTTAAGATTCTTTTTTGAGACAGGATCTGACTAAACAGCTGAGATTGGCCTTGAATTCAAAGACATAGGACTCCAACTTGAAATCCTCCTATCTGCCCCTCACAAATGTCGATACTACAGGTGTGCACCATCATGTTTGGCATTAAAAAGTTTTCCTGGAAGGTAGCCAAACTCATTCAGTCATATGTATTATCTAAGGTTGCTTTTTCCCCCCCCTGCCATAAAGAGTTTAGTGATTTCAGAAGATCCATGACTCATAACACCTAAAATAACCACTATTCTCTCCTTTGAAGGAAAAGATCACTGCCCTTCACGCTAGAGCTCTGACTCTCCCCTCAGCAAGCAGACCCGGGATAAAGAACAACACGGAGGGAGCTTCCTGAGGAAAATTTGAAGGTCTATTTTAGTCCATATTCTACATGTAGTTTTTTTTATCTTTATGTTAGTGCTTTTGGTATTCTATTCACTCTTCCTCCTCCCGTGTCCTAAAGATGGCTTTTGGAAGAATTTCAAATGTTTATGCTTTTCTTTCCTTAATGGTGTAGATCAATTCAGGCTTTGTAGTCCTGGTTGAGTCACGTTTTAATAAATTATTCTCTAAACTTAAAGCTCATTTTTATTATCAAGTTTTCATATAAAATTGGTCAGGATATTCTCAGATTGTTATTGTTGCCTAGATAGCTATATCTCCTTTTCCTCCCTAATATTGTGTGTTTGTGACATCTCTTTCAGTTAATTACTGATTAGTGTTTTTAAATCTTTGTTTAGATTTTATTATGCTGGGGCCATGTCATTGCTTGAAATGAATTAATTCTGATTTCTCCACTTGGCATTTTCTAAATAGTAAAGTTGGATGCTTGCATCATTTATCTGCAGCCATAGTGAGTTTACAATATGATAACATGAAATTAAATATTTCTTTAGTTAATATTTTAGCAGATTACAAATTTTGATATGTTTGTGTTGCCATTATGTTATCAATAGCTTGGGATGTTGGGGTATCACATAGGAATAAAGACACCAAATCAAAAAGAATTCAGCAAGGCTGAATTACTTCTACAGAAGAGTGTCCCATCAGTGAAAAAAGTCTGGCAAGCAAGCACACAGAGCAAGCAGGCTGCCCCACTTTTATACCTAACACAGCAGGCCCCGTCCTTCTGCTAATATTGGCTGAACTCAGTTTCACAGGTGGCAAAAGGGGTGTGACTTAATTAACAGAATGCAGTTAAAAATCCAAGGACCTTCTAACAGGATGTCTTCTTAATGTGCAGCAGGAAAAAGGATGTAACTAAAATGTAATTAGCAAAGGCCAAGTCACCTGGCCAAAGCAGGAATGCTTCAGAAGAATAATTCCCTCAACATTAACAGAAAGGGAGCAAACTACTTGAATAGAAAAGATGTTTTTCTCACAATAGGTGTACTGCAATGTTCTGTTCTTTCTATTTTTTCCATCCTTAAGGTTTTAAAAATTCCTAATTTCATACAATATTTTGACTAATAACCTTATTATTAACTGTCCCTGTGGTCACAGAGTAGGTGCTATTGGACGTCTATCTTTGTACTATGTTAAGTTTTTCTTTTTAATTTTATATTTAGATGATGTCCACATAGTTCAAAGGATACATATTCTGTAAGTGTATGTAGTTGGCCCATCATTTAAAATGGAAGGATCTAGAAACTTTCTTTCAGACCTCAAATATGTATATAGCTATGTCTCTAGACACTGTAAAGACAGACAGCTCAGTTCAATTGAATGTGCTTCAATGTAAGCATCTGCACATTGGGAGTTATGAGAATATTTTTCTCATTATGCTGTGGAGGGGATTAAATCAGGAAATATGTGCAGATGTGCTTAGAACAGTCCTTGAAAGCAAATATTATATTCATTAAATTAATCACTAACCTTGTTGATTGACTCTTCTGCATTCCATCTTCCTTTCTTTGAGTTAACACACATGGTGAGAACAATATAAAATGCTTCAAACTAATAGCAATTTCCACTTCTGTCAAATTTCTACTTCTGTCAAATGCTACACGTTTCTGTCCCTTTTTTTGTCTGTTGTGGGGCCTGAACTCTGGTACTGGGCACTATCCCTCAGCAATTCAGCTCAAGGATAGCACTCTACCACTTGATCCACAGCGCCACTTTTGGCTTTTTCTGCTTATGTGGTGCTGAAGAATTGAACCGAGGGCCTCATGCATTAAAGGCAAGCACTCTACCACTTGAGCCACCTTCCTAGCCCTCTGTCCTTTTTTTTGAAGATGAGGATGCTGTTTTCAAAAAGTATTTATCACCCTAGTGAACTCTCTTCAGAAAAAACATTATAACATTAAATAATAATCATTTTTCCTCCCAAATGGTGCTTATTATGTAGTGTCCACTTCCATCAGATTTTTGCATCTCTGAGGTTAGTATTTTTATAGCATATCTTTCTATATCCTTCCTTTTATTTTCAACATTGCTTTCAAATATCTTTAGATTTTTGGTGTGCTCATTTGTATATAGACAATAGAGGTTTAAGAAAACTAAGGAAAGTCTAAATCTAAAACCTCTATCTTAGAGGTGGCAACTTAAGCTTGCTTATGTTTATTGTGATATAAATAATATACATTCTCTTACAAATATAATTATTGATATCTTATAAATTATATTAAGTAATATAGAATAATCATCATAATATATATACAAACTATTTTGCTTTTTAATTGGTGTTTTCTTCTCTCGTATATATAAATATATATTATATGTGTATGTGTGTGTATTACTGTGCCAGCTACATGCTTTTCTTTCAGCCTTGTGAGGGTCTGAAAAATCCATTCATATGTAACACAAATCTCAACTCAATCAGTGAGTTTGCCAGCATTCTGAATTCAAACATCTAAGTAGGATCACTATGAAGATGACCTTCAATCTTAGGTTCTAGGACATTGTTGATATGCATTTGGTGCTTGGTTGTAACTTATATAAGCCATTGTTGTCATTAATGTTTTGTGTTGATGGTACTTACTTCTTTATTTCAGACCTTCTTTTGGAAACCAGTGTTCCCTCTCATGGTGATAATCCTTTCCACATTCCACTAGTGACACCTGCTGGTTTAAGTAATTCCTTTGCCTAGCTCATTATTTCATCTTCTGGAAAAATAATTTGGTAAGCACACATTCTAATACACATTTTTTTTTTTTGCCACTCACTTGCTGTTCTGTTCCATTGTAGGTAAGCAGTTTCTCTTTATGTCTGGTTTGAAGATGCTCTATCATGTTCTTCAGGAGCAGAGTATGTGCTGCTGATCTTTCTATTCTTTCAATCAGTCCTTAACTTTTTTTTTTCATGTCCTTATCTTGTTCAGGGTATCCAACAATTAATCTTCATTTCTGGATGCTGCTGGCGTTTGTACCCAGAGAATACCTGGTTTGGGGTCCTATATAAGTGAACATTTCATGCTTCCTACACAACATTATTTTTGCTCTCTTCTCTTCTGTCTTCTTCATACTCTAATTTTATTTTTGTCTTTGGAAACTTCATTTCTTCAGGAAGCATGAGAAACATTCAAAACATTAAGTGCATTGCAATGTTTTAATTCATTTGTGTTCCCCATGATGACTGACGATTGGGAATATCCCGCATCTCTAGTCCTACAGTCCCGCAGATGAAGAAATCACTTTTACCTTACAGGTCTACCTCGGATTCTTGACAACTGTCTTATTAGTTCTTCAGTGTAGGAATCCTGGCTGTTCCAATGTCCTCTGACTTATTGAATGTAGTAGGCCGGTTCAGATCAGATGGAAAATATCAGTGTTCATTTTCTATTTCATTTTGCTTCTAATGAACATCTGCCAGTGCAGATCCTGTGGGATCCAACTGCCTCCTGCGACCAAGTATCTGGAGCCAAGTCACCCACTAGCAGTTCTACCAAGTGTCACCCCAGGAGCAACACCTCTCCTCATAAAGAGCACACTTTAATCCCGGTGTCTTGGACACAGCAAGTTTCCACAATGAGCTTCTCCATTCAGGATCGGTCACCTTGCTATACCTGAAAGTCACAGTATCACATACTGTATAACTGGAGTGGTGTGTGTGTGTGTGTGTGTGTGTGTGTGTGTGTGTGTGTGTGTGTGTGTGTGTGTGTGTTGGTAATGGGGCTTGAACTTGTTATTCTTTAGCCTTTTTTACTCAAGGTTGGTGCTCTACCACTTGAGCCACACCTCCACTCCCAACTTTTTGGTGGTTAATCGGAGACCAATATCTCATGGATTTTCTTACCCTGATCCTAAAATGTCTGTCTCCTGAGTAGCTAGGATTACAGGTATGAGCCACCAGCACCTAGCTCTGGGGTGTTTTTTTTGCTTTTTTAAGGGCAGATAAAGTGCTAGGTAGTATACAGTATATGTGTGTTGTCATTTGAATAAAATGTAATTTCCTTTAGTATTTTTATATTAAAATAAATGGATGTTACACAACAGAATTCTAAATGAAATCCAAGTTGACCTGCATTTCATAAAAGAAAATTACAAATGATATTTCTCATGGTTATAAATTTAAAATTCTAAATGAAATACTGGCAAATTCAATCAAGAAATAGTCTACAAATGTAATACACTGTGTCCACATGTAGTTTTTCCAGGAAAAGAAGGATGAATTTATCATTTTCAAATCATGTTGTTTAACTCATAACATTGACAGAAACAAAAAGAAAAATATATGATGATCTAAAAAATTCAAGAGAAGCATTTGACAACATACAAAAGGGAGTTCATGATAGACTTCATTAATGAAGAATGACAAGCTAAAATTTCTGTATTCTGGAAAAGAATGTTTACTAAAAGCCTGCAGTCATCATAGTAATGATAAAATATTAAAGACAATTTTAGTAACATTGAAGTTAGACAAGAAAATCCAGTATCACCATTTGAATTCAAAGTCATAATATAGTAATAAAGACATTCAGATGCTAACACATATGCAAGAAAACTTAATAAATAAATACATAAGATGGAGATAAGTCTTCATCACATGCACAATTGTTTGATTTATAATACAGCCCTTATAGGAATGAAAACAAAATATCTTTAATAAAAATGCTGAATTGAATATCCATTGAATATCCATTTGAAAAACCTATTTCAAACTCTGCCTCATACAATACCCAAAAATCAACTCCAGATGTGTGGCTGATCTAAATGGGAAATTGAAAGTAATAAACTTGTAGATGGAAATATAGGAAAATATTTCTATTATTATGACATGGGCATATATTTCTTTAATAGGACACAAGTGCTAACTGTAAGATAAAACAAAGCACAGATATACTGTACTGTATTAAGAGTCTTTCTGTCCATCAAGAGAATTAATAAGAATTTGAGGCCACTGGCCAAGAGAAAATGTTGAGAGAGTCACTAGAATCAGAGAATTTTATTTTAAAAACACCTACCACCTATAACATATAAATGATTAAATCATCAAATACAGAAGAATTAACTACATACAATTGGCCTTCCTAGTCAGTGGAACCTAAGTCTATGTATTTAACTAATTATGAAAGAAAATATCTGAAAAAAATGTGTACCAGACATGTACAGAGCCTTTCTCCTTGCCATTCATCCCTAAAAATAGCATACTGCTCACAAAGAATTTGTATTATATTAGGTATCATTACTAATCCAGACATGACTTAAAATATATGGAGGCTCATGTTGATTATATTTAGCAAATACTATTCCATTTTATAGGAGGGAGTTGAGCAACTCCCAATTTTGGAATCTACTATCAATCCTCACCAATACTCTGTGGAGTATTTCCCTCTATTGCTCCTCTAGCAGACGACTGTCTGGCAGACAATCTGTTTCTATGGATTTACCCATCCTGGAGAACAGTTATAATAAGAGTAAAATGATTCTCGTGCCCTGCATTTTGTATATACATTTTTCTAATTTGGGGAGGAGAAGGGAAATAACAAAATGCTTAAATAAAGATACAGGTTGACCCATTGTCAATGAGATGTACAAGACACTATGTTGAAAATAAACTTTAAAACTTCAAGAGGCAGGGCAGGAGGAGCTGGAGAGATGGGGAAGGAATGGATGGTAGGGAAAAAGCAAAGGAAGAGGTAACAATGCTCAATAGGAAATGTACTCATTACCTTACTCATGAAACTCTAACCTCTCTGTACAGTATCTTTATAGTAAAGAATATACAAAAAAATACAAGTCACTGCAAAATGAAAAATAAGAGTAAAATGAGCAGATACACCTTTTTGTGTTTCGCTTCTTCCACTCAGAATAACATAAGTTCATCCATAGCATAACTTATATCAGTATTTTCCTCATATTTATGATTGTATAACATCTATAGGGAGCTCTTATAAGAACTTTTCTGAACTCTTTTATCTACACAATATTATGTTCTCACCAGCAAACAGGAGAGTTCCAAACTCTCCATCTCCTCACCAATATTAGTTACTATTGTTATTGTTATTGTTATTATTAATATTGTCAATCTAATGAGTATAAGGTAGAATCTCATTCTGATTTTAATTTGTGAAAAACTGATGACTAACAATATTGAACATCTTTTTTTTAGCCATTTTATGTGTTTTGTTTGGAGGTATGTTCATGAAAGTCTTTTTCAAGTATTTAACTCAGGAGTCAAGACGATCAGATAAACAATTAGAAAATATGTCCTCTCATTTTAGGGATCAACTTGAGCATTTGCAAAGATGTTGAACTATGCACAAAAGTTTTAACATTAAATAGAATCCAAATTGCTGATTTTTTAAAACAAAATTATTGCCCATGTTGTATTTAAAAAGCCATTGCCATATTCAAAATAAAGACATTTTATTTCTATGTTTTAGAAATTTAGCTCAACAATTAGGTGGTAGATAGATTTAGAAATAAGTTTATATAGTGTGAGAGACACATCCAAATTCATTCTTTCACTGTGGACATCCAACTATTCCAATGTAACTGGAGGAAGAGACCAGCATCCTTCTCTCCCCTGGATGAGTAGCAGCCTTCTGGAGTAAAGTCAATTGGCCAGCACTGAGAGCAGTGGCTCACTGCTATGATTCCAGCTCCTTGAGAGGTAATTGAAAGACTGAAGTTTGTCATTAGTTGGGGCAAAAACTTAGTAGGATCTTATCTCACAAAAACAAATTAGTCAAGGTAGTTCATGCCTCCAATCCCAGTCATGCAAAGGGTGGACATAGGTAGGTCATAGCTGGAGGCCCAGTGTGATCACCACAGCCTATTTGAAAACAATAGCCAAAAGGAAAAGGGAGAGGGTATAGCATAAGTGTCCATATACTTGTTTTCCAAGTGGATTTAAATGTAAACCCAAATATTCTAATGCCAATCAACTGGCCAGAGGTTTCTTTTTAAGCTCTCAATTCTATTTAATTAGTCTTTTATTTAACTTTATGTCAGGACCATGTGGATTTGATCACTGTAGCTATGTCGTCAGTTTTAAAAGTGGAAAGTAAAATTTCATCAACTTTGCTGTTTCAACAGTACAGCGGACATCCTCTTCTGAGTCCTTTGCAATTCTATAAGAAATTGAGGACTATCATTTCCATGTTTCAAAAAAGCTGATTCTATTTATCAAAATAAAATTAGCCAGGCACTAATCCATGAGCCTGGCTCATGCCTCTAATCTTAGCTACCCAGTAAGTTGAACTCTGAGGATCAAGGTTCAAAGCCAGCCTAGGAGAAAAGGACTCTTATGTCCAATTAACCAGCAAAAAAAAGCAGAGCAAGTGGCTCAAGAGGTTATGCACCAATTTTGAGTGAAAATGCCAAGGAAGAAAACAAAGCCCTTTGTTCAAGACGAGATACTAGCACATGCTTACGTGCTAACACACACACCACACACCACACACAGAAACTTCTTTGAATATGTAGCTTCCCATCTTAGTGTTAAATCCTCTAGCCCACATACATAATCTTTCCATTGACTTGTTTATTAAAATTCTCTTTCAGCAAATATTTCTGTTATGGTGGATGAGGTGGTGGAGGTGATTGCTTTCTGTCATCCAGTGTCTCTTTCACCTTCTTAGCAATACTCATTTTTAAGTATTTTATTTTGGGTTATTATTATCAATGGAATTGCTTTTATAATTTTCTTTCTGGATCATTGTTTGATATTTTGTTTTTATTAATTTATACCCTAGGCTCCTGAAATCTTGAAGATCATCTTTCTGTTGTTAAGTCAGAAGGAAAAATATTTAAAACACCCTAGGGCTTAAATCTTCAACATAAGAATGTGGTTCTTGACTACATTAGTCTAACTAAGCAAATGTTGGTTTCTAAGAGGAAGAGGAAGCCAAGAAGAGAAGGAATATCTTTATAAGGGGCTCACCAAGACAAACCATGTGCAACTCTCTCCTAGCCACAGGTATTCAAAGGAAGACTTACAAGATGGAACATTCTACTGCCTCCATGGCAGAGGTAAATCTCACTGGAAATTAGGAAGGCTGCGAGTCGCAATTTAACAGCTGCTGTTGCTGAGCCATTATGGTAACTACACACAGGATAAAGACTAAGCATCTCTGTCTCTCCACTTTGATCTGACCCACCCTCTTTCTGAAGTCACTTTGCAATCACCCTATACCCCTGTGAAGACAGGATTTACCCATGGGCTCTTATGACAACAGGCAAATTCCCTCTCAGACAGTCAATGCCATCTTCTTAACGTCTTGGCAACAAAAGGCAAAAATTATCCCCAAGAAAGAGAACAGCAGAAAACTCAATTCAAACTACCTGCCAGCAACAGTGACTGACTTGTTCCTACTCCCCTCAAATGGAGAAACTAGAACAGAACCGTTCCAGAAATAAAGACTGAGGTGATAATCAACCAAGTCACACTAATGATTCAGAATGGTCATTATTAATTATGTGTATTTCTTACCCTTGACCCCAGTTCTCCCTATTTAAACTAAAGCAAACATTTGCATCCCCAAATGTAACTGCAATTGTAACTGCAATTTTTGTCTTCCCATGGCTAAAGCATAGTAAGTCTTTCTCTGTCCTTCACCATGTCTTTTTATTTGGATTAGGAGAACAAGTGACTGGACCTGACATGAAACTCCTAGTGTTTGGGCCTGGGGCCTAATGTTCCTATCCTTTTCTTTTCTAAAAATGGTCAAAGATTTTACTTGAAATTCTTTCACATCACTAGTCATTTTTAAGCCTTTTAAGGTCATTTATCTTTTAGGAAAGACCAATGAATTAAAAAAATAGCATTTCCCAAGATTTCAGATAGTACACAAAAACATGTAATTCTTTACAGAATGCCTCCAATTGAAAATAGAGAAGGAAGACTAGAAAAACCACCATCAGAAACATCACAGCAATAATTGCTTCAGGCCTGAACCATCAACGAATACTAAACTGGGTAAGACAAAGATAAACAGAACCAGGAAGTTTGCATAGTGCCAAAAGAATAAACAAATAAACCTGCCAAAATGCAGGATTGTAACATGCGAACTTAGACAGTTCAGTCACAACCTTAACAAAATAATGGAGGTTGTTGTACCTAGTTATACTTGATGGCCTTGTACCCCCAGTTCAATACACAAGAATCTTGCACGTTCTACACCATAAGTGATTCTTTGGCTATCAGCAGAGGCCTGTGTGAGGCATGATTCCTACGGTGGAACCTTTCTTTCACCAGATCTTCCCTGAGTGCAGAGCTAAATTCCCATTAAGGATTGGAAGCCTTACTTAAAACCAAAAATTGTTTGTGTCTTCTCTGTTTCCTGGAAACACTCAGACATTTTCCTTAGAATTCTCCCTATGATAGAATTTGAAACCATAAAACACCAAAAACCAAGTCTAAACAGAGATGTCAATGGTATGTGTACAGTGGAGCTGTATCACCTGTGGAATTTCCTACCCCAACAATCCATGATCTTGATGAAATCGGCAAAAGGTATTAGATAAATTAATTGATGTACAGTATTTTCTATGGAGAGTTCAAACAGTGTAATATTTTAGACAAAGTCAAAATCCAATAAAATAAGCACCAGGAAACAGGTCCTGTTTCCCATTGGGAGAGTACCCATTGGGGTTGAGGCTAAGAAGAAAGAGGTAGATGAATGAAGGGAGTGGAGAATGCAATCAATAATTCATTTTATATACTACAAAATTGAGGAAAGTAAGGGAAGAGCTAAATGGAAGTGGGGTGAGAATGTTGAAGGAGGTGACACTGGTCAAGTTCCATTGTTTTCATAAACTGCTTTGTTAAAGGTCACCGCCTTTATACAACTACTTAAACATGAGACACACTTTTTTAAACACACATTCTATGAAGTAACTGAATAATACTCTTTCAAAGTATAAAGGTTATGAGAGATAAACACATATTTGTAAGAGGTGCTTCAAAGTTTTTTGTTTTGTTTTGTTTTGTTGGCTGAGAAACTGACTCCGTCCTTGGGCCCCTAAATTAGCTGGAAACAATGAGAGCTAAGCATCCCAACCTCCTCCATGTGTTGGATTCTCTTCTGCACTCATATGGCTGCCATATTGGAATCCAGGAGAGGCCTATGCAACTGACAGGAGCCAATAACTCTTAGTGTAACAAAGCCCCACCTAACCAATCCTGGACAATCAGTTGGACTGTAAGGCCAGCTGAATACATTTGTGACTTAGGTGGGGAGGATGACAGTGTAGACAAATTGGATAACTCTATTTTAAAAAATCTAGGATACAGGTTGACCTACTGTGACAATGAGATGTACAAGACACTATGTTGAAAATGAACTTTACAACTTCAGCACGGGGGCACACACAGGAGGGGATAACAATGCTCAATAGGAAATGAACTCATTACCTTACTCATGTACCTGTAACCCCTCTGTACAGTATCTTTACAATAAATAATATGTATTAAAATATATAAATAAAATATTCTAATCAATAAGATGTAATCTATCTGTGCTAATGTGTATTTCTCAATGGACTTATTTTTCTAATGCAGATATGATCTGGATCCAGTGAATTCTATTTAAACATACTGGGCTATGGTCACTGTACCTGAACTTCCTCAGTTTTCTCATTGAGAAGCTATTTCAGGATTGCTGGGAGACTTGCTGAAGCATCGAGGAATTTGATAGGTGATCATTATTATTAACTATGAGAAATGTCCTGTAGAATATTTATGAAAACATAAAAGCAGGAGGTCCCTTCGTGATATGAATCCAGCTATTTCTTACCGTGGTGAGTAAAGTTCAGTGGGACTTCGGCATATATTCACCCTTTGCTAAGAGGAGTGACAGAAATGAACTGCAATTTCAACAGGATTCTTTCTTCATTTTCATATGCTCTGACCATATTCACCCTTTTTTCTTTCCTTCCTTCTTTCCTTTATTCTTTCTATTCCTTCCTTCTTTTCTCTTCCTCTCTTCCCCTTCCTTCCTTCCTTCCTTATCTCTCTCTTTTTCTTTCTTTCCTTCTTTATTCCTTCCTTCTTTTCTCTCCCTCCCTCTCCCACCTTCCTTCCTTCCTTCCTTCCTTCCTTCCTTTCCTTCTCCCTTTCCCTCCCTCCCTCTCTCATTCTTTATCTCTCTTTCCCTTCCTTCCTTCCTTTCTGTCTGTCTTTCTCTCTCTTTCTTTCTCTCTCTTTTCCTTCCTTTCTTTCTTTCTTTCTTTCTTTCTCTCTCTCTCTCTCTCTTTCTTTCCTCCTTCCTTTCTTTCTTTCCTCCTTCCTTTCTTCTTTCTTTCTTTCCTTCCTTTCTTCTTTCTTTCTTTCCTTCTTTCTTTCTTTCTTTCTTTCTTTCTTTCTTTCTTTCTTTCTTTCTTTCTTTCTTTCTTTCTTTCTTTCTTTCTTTCTTTCTTTCTTTCTTTCTTTCTTTCTTTCTTTCTTCCTTTCTTTCTCTGTGTATGTGACAACCCTAGGGCTTGAACTCAGGACCTGGACACTGTCCCCTTGAGCTTCTTTGTTTAAGGCTCTTTGATCTACCATTTGATCCATAGCATCACTTCTGACTTATTTTTAGTATATATATTTTTATTGTAAAGATTCTGTACAGAGGGTTTACAATTACATGAGGAAGGTAATAAGGACATTTCCTATTGAGCATTGTTACCTCCTCCTTTGTGTTTCCCCTACCATCCTTCCCTCCCTACCTCCCCAACTCCTCCCTCCCCCCAAAGTTGTGAAGTTTGTTTTCAACATATTGTCTTGTGCATCTCATTGTTACAATGTGTCGACCTATATCCTTATTTCAGCATTTTGTTATTTCCCTTTCCCTCCCCAAATTAGAAAAATGTATAGGCATAAGATACAGGGAACTGGAATCAAATACAGTGAAAACAGGGGTTTTACCATGGGGGAAAAACATACATAAGAAACCAAAAAAAAGCACGTAGCACATTATAAATATATTAAAAACAACAAAGGGGGCTAGGAAGGTGGCCCAGTGGTAGAGTGTTTGCCTTGCATGCATGAGGCTCTGGGTTCAATTCCTCAGTACCACATAAGCAGAAAAAGGCAGAAGTGGAGCTGTGGTTCAAGTGGTAGAAGTCTAGCCTTGAGCTGAAGAGCTGAAGGACAGTGCCCAGGCCCAGAGTTCAGGCCCCACAACGATAAAGCCTCTTGTGTTCCTATCTTGGGGTTCATTGTGCTTAGTATCATCTTATATGTCATATGTACGTAGCTTTTGACCTTTTCTGCTTGTCCTAGACATAAATTAGTTATTGCAAATAAGGGAGACCATGGGACCTATGTTTCTTTGGGCCTGGATTACTTCACTTAATATAATTATTTCTAAGTCTTTCCATTTCCTAACAAATGGGGCGGTGTCATTCTTTCTGGTGGAGGCATAGAATTTATATATATATATATATATCAGTGTTTATTAAAGAGTCCTATTTTTAAATCAGAGTAGTATTTTATTATACTTTAGACACCTGAATTTGGAACTGCAATATCTGGCTTTATATTCTAATTCTACCACCTGCTTGCTTTTTACCTTGGGGGAAATGTCTTAGAAGTAAATATGTAATAAGAATGGAATGATGTGGTTGGCAATTCAATGAGCTTGTAGATTTTAAGCATATCAAATATCATCAGGAATATAGTAAGTTGAATTGCTCTCAAAGGAAATGTGCTTGGGGAAACTGACTCCAGTCTAACTATAGGCTGGAATTGATCTTAATTTAATCATGAATCTACAGAGTTGAGAACCAGCCATTCATACCTCCATGATTTATTGAATGGGAAGAGTCATATCTGTGTAACTCATCTCTTCAATATAAGAAATTAAGGAATTCATTTTGATAGATCCAAACAAATAAAAATATATCTAATTTTTACTGGGAGGGTATTTGCTTAACCTTTATCACTTGTTTTCTTAAACATGAACTAATCTAGCAGAATAAAGTAATCATCTCTCTGTAACCTAACTTGAATGTCAATGGTTGCAGTTATTTTTTTAACAAATAGATTCATTATCTGCTATAAGTTTTTCTAGTGGGTACTGACATTTTTGTACAGTTCAACAAATGTTTGAAGTACTTTGTAAATACCAATTCTCTGAGCTGGAAAGAAAATGAATATAAGTCAAAACATTGTAAGTACCAATTTCTTCTGCTTCATTTTCTTATGATTGTTTTTCTTCCAAAATATGTACTTGCAAGTATAAATGTGGATACAGAGAAAAGAGGAGACCATATGTATGCTTCCTTCCAGATGTGCCCACTCTGTATCTTTCTAGTTATGATTGTTCTGATATTTTGTTTGCATACTCACAAATCTTTTGAAACAAGCATTTTTTTGTTCATATGGAACATGTCTCCCCAATGGTAGCATAGTTTCCGTCCTAAAAGTCATTCCTTTTGTCTTCCAGCCTGAACCTCCTTGTGGTTCATCTTCCTTATCCTTTTCTGGCTCGGACACCAAAATGCACACCAACCATCACCGTCCATCTCGTTTATAGATGGTCTGACTGTGGTGCTGTCGCATGCGGCACTTCCTCAGCTACGTGCAACATGGAAACCGGGGGTAGGAAAGACTGGATTCCTGCAGTGATTCAGTGCTATTGTCTAGGGATAAGAAACTGAACGTTGCATAGATGGAATACAATATATTCCTTTTCATCAACATGGTACAAAGTAATGTTTCCCTGAGCCATAATCCCTCTGCAGGGTATAAAATAATCACAGAAATATTTGACTCTGATCAATCAGGGTAAGAGGGCATTTAGATATGACACTTAGAGAAAAATAGAAGCGTAATTTCCTCTTTCTACTGTCTGCCAGATATTGTAGCCTATTTCTTCAAACACTCAGGTAGAAAAAGATGACATCATTTAGAATTCAAGTGTTGGCAGGTTCTTTCCAACTGGCTTCTTCACACCATCGAAGAGCATGAAAGTTCCTGAACATCTTCACTTTGGAGTAATTATTTACTGGGATTTTATTTACTCTCAGAAGCATCCTGGTCTGGAATGAAGCAGGATATGAGTGTCCTAAATAAACATTTTAAAACTCAAACAGTGAGCAGAAGAAGGCTGAGCAGGTAATGAGCATTATGAGTCAGGTCAGTAATGATCACTGTCAACAACCAAACCCCATCTAAATAGATCAATTTTTCTCAGCTGACAGCCATGGGCAGTCAGGGCAAACAAAATGACATATTGTGATTTGCAAAAAGAAAAAAAAGAAGTGAGCATCTATCCATAAATATATGTTAATATATATATATATATATGGTGCTCACTTCCTTTTGCAAAACCAGTATTGACCCTCCGTTTATTGTAGCATTATTCACAATAGCTGAAAACTGAAAGCAACCCAAGTGACTATGAATAGGTTTTGAAAATATGGCACAGAAATACAATGGAATACTATTCAGCCACAAAAGAAATGTTTGCAAAGATATGGATGGAAGAGGAGATCATAATGTGAAATGAAATAAACCAGTCACAGAAAGACAAACATAGCATGATGTTGGTCATAGGTTGACTATAAAACAGTTCATCTGACAGAAGTTAGGTGTACAATGATGATTCCCAGAGGTCAGTCCTAGCTAGGGGAGAGAAGGGAAATGGTGATCGGTGAGCCTTCAGTCATAGTTGTATAGGATGAGAATTGTGTGCTGTTGCACTGTGAATATAGGTAATGATAAGGAACTGCTTATTTCAAGAAGCTGGAAGTTATTTTTCTCCTAAGGAAATGATACTTGAGGAGACAGATGATCTCTAGCCTGATTTAAACCTTGCATAATATATAGACCAATATATTACATGATACTATTAATATGTAAAACATTTAGGTTTTTGGTATCAATTAAAATTAACCTAATTTAATTCAAATTGAAAAAAATGACAGCAGGTCTTGAAGACTCATATCTATAATCTTAACTACTCAGAAGTCTGAGATTTGGAGGATCATTATTCAAAGATGAATGAAGAATGATGAAAGAAGAATGAAAAGCCCATGAGACTCTATCCCTCCAATTAACCAGCAAAACATCAGAATGGAGGTATGCCTCAAAGGGTAGAATGCTCATATGTGCAAGGAAGCTGAGCAAGCCCTGAGTTCAAACTCCAACACGTCCAAAATTAATATGTCCTTAGAAGATTCAGAATACATGTTAAAAAAGTAAAAAATTGTAATTAGAAATTCCTGCATACCTATGTTGAAAAAACTTAAACAACTTTTTGTTTAGCCAGTTTGTTTTTCTTTATGATTTTTTTATTGTGAAAATACTGTACAGAGGGGTTACAATTACATGAGCAAGGTAATGAGAACATTTCTTATCAAGCATTGTTCCCTCCTCCTTTGTTTCCCCTTACCATCCCTTCCCATATCCCCTCCCCCCCCCAAAAAAAAAACACATATGCATTCTAAAGTAAAAGCCTGTAATCTTGTCCATATATACCCAGATGACAAAGTCATCCAGAATGACAAAGTCCTACTCAGAAAAAAACAGGAGCCAACTTCAAAGAGATGCCACTAAGTATATCTAAAGCCCTTTTCACGACAAACTTAGTCACAATAGTTAATTGTATCATCATTTTGCAAACAGAAAAGTTGAAACCTAGAGTGTGGAAGAGATGAGAACATATACAAAATGTGTTCAAAATAAGTAAGCCATGAGAGTAGCAGAACCAGCTCCAAAAAACAGGCCTTGAATATCCCTTCTCTCTTCTCTGTCATTACACTTTGTTTCATGGCCAAACTCCTTTCCTTCTCTGTTGCTTTTCTCAAGTCTGCATTATTTCAAATATTCAATTCTGGAACCAGTACTGGCATTGTAAGAAATATGTGGAAAGTGAGTCTGCTAGTCCAAAATATTTTTCTTAATCCATTCATTGTGGTGTACACTTAGAGCTCAATACAATCCCCAAACATTCGCTGAAATCATTGTTTCACACCTGCATAAGATATTAGGTGATGTCAAATTGCTGAAGCCATTTTTTAGGAAGATATGCTTCTTTCCCATCAGTTCAGAGTGTGAGGAACCAGGGCCAAGTGAGAGAGCAGGAAGCAGACAGCTGCCAAGTTACACATGCTATGGTTGGGAGATCTATTTTTAAGATGACTGCTCTATGACAGAGATGGTTGTGTCCTTTCTTCTTCATAAATTACTTAATGTTGAAGGAACGTGGAACATTTGACATACCTTGGAACCCTTGTGGCTGGTCAGGATGATTTTGTTCATTCTTGGGCTGCTGGAATATGAAGACTCAGATTTAGAAATCCTGGGGCTTCTCAATATGTAAGTCTATGCTTATGGCTGTTTAAAACACAAGGACTTCCATCATTTTACAAAAGAATGTAGCTGTTTCCTCTCTCATTTCTCCTTTTATTGTGGCTTCACATATGGAATCTTACTATTTCTGTAAGATACTAACTCAGGTATCATTTTTTTTTTAATGAATCAGGGCCTGACTAGAGTACTTACTGGCCAAAGTGATGTCAGTGACTAGAAGAGCATTGTTTGGAAAGGGTTAATCAGCACATTATAAATCTACCTCATTTTTCACAATCAGCCTGTAACTGCTGCTTTCTATGTATACTCGATTTTATATATATATATATATATATATATATATATATATACGAATATAAAATTTGTAAGTAGTGGTAACGAGGGATTTCAATTCAATGTGTCAGTTTTTTAAGCACAATATATCTTGGTCAATGTCATTCCTCTCATCATTCTCCCCCATCATACTTGAAAGTAAAAACAAATACCTTTGGATTCCTACTAGGGCCAAGGTAGTCCAACGAGGTCTTCTTCTGTCCCAGCCTTCTCCAGCTCATCTCCTTCTTTCCTTCAGTGCATTGATCAGGCTATAACTAACTAATCATTTCATTTTCATTTAATTATCCATTATGTACATTTCAATGAGGCCACACCCTCATTTATCCCATTTATTCTATTCCAAGCCATAGAACCAGGCATGTCCTGGGGAGCTTATTCAGCTTCCATATTGAGCAGGGTACAGCCTCTCTATAAGGCTGACATTGTGGTTATACCGTGCAATGGTTAGAAATACAGACTTAAGAGTTCCAGCTACCCAGGGTCTGATTCTGAGGAGAGTGAGTAAGCCTGTTACATAGTTTTTCTAGGTCTCCATATATTCATGGCTGTACAATGACAACTGTGGTATTATCCCTTTCAGAGAGTGAGGTGAGGCTTCACCTGGAGTCCAGTGTCAATGAATATTATGCCTTATAATGAGGCATTTCTAGTTCAAGTTCACAGGTGAAGGCATCAAAACTCAAAAAGAATATACCTCTGATAAGATGTGGATGCAAGCAGTGTTCAAACTTCTAGAGATGTGGCTGCAAAATCTCTAAACTACTAGGATTAACCCAGTTAACCTTATAATTGCTTCCTGTGTAACACATTCAACACTAACCTTCAGCACACACACAGGGATGAGCCAGCCACAGAACAAAGTTCTGTTATGAAGAAGTATGCAGTATTTCTGGTCTGTAAGGTAATGAGATAATTTAACTTCAGGTGTTCTAGGAGCTTCCTGGTATTAAGGGAGATCTAGATAGGGTCTGAGGACAAATTCTGTGAAATGTCCTCTGAAGGCCAGACAACTTGCAAAGCAATCGCTGGTCTATCATTCCTGTTACCTTGTCCTGGAAAGAAAGGAAAACCATCTGAATAATGGCTTCCATTGGTTCTCTTTTTTATATGGCTGCAGGTTCTAAACCACACCCGGAGATAAAGGAGCAGAATGGGCCCACGTGCTGAATACCCCACGAAGGAATTTTTTAAAATAACGATACAGAAGGGATAGTAACAGTTGTGTCATGATTTTTGCACAACTGGAAAGGAATTGTCCGCCTGCAAGTTAGCATCAGAGCCTTGACCTTTTGTATATCTGATCAATGCCTATTATTTCTAACGGTTTTGTATAAAAACTCTGGGGCTCCCCTCTTTCAGGATCCAATCTTCTTTCGGGAACTATCTTGGTTTGGTTCCTGGCATTAAACTCCGTTATCCACTCTAAAAAGTGCTCTTGATCTTTGCTGCTCAGCATTGCTGTAACAACCGAGCCTCCCTCCCCTTTACCTTTAGAGGGTTTTGGTAAACCAGAAAACTAGGAACTCCACTGATGAAATGATACTAGCAGGACAGATTATTCTTTCCAATTTTTGCTCTGTCTGACTTTTGACCATCCATGTCATAGTGAGCATCCTGTGTATCATCTTTAGCAAAAGATGATATAAGATTATTAGTTGTGGGGCTGTCAACTCAGAGATCTACAGAAGCTTAGAATGATTTCAGAAGCAACCAGATAATTCATCCTGAAAGCAGCTGTGGTAATTACAACATTGTGTGTGTGTGTGTGTGTGTGTGTGTGTGTGTGTGTGTGTGTGTGTGTGTGTGTGTGTGTGTGGCACGCTCATATGCATGTGTGTATAATCTTCATTAGGAATGTATGTTTTTGTTGTTGCTGTTGTCTGGGGTTTTCCAAAACATCTTCTAATATGTACAAGGAAGCTTCATTGTAATATTTCCATACATGCATACAATGTACTCAAATCTGTCCCCTCTTCTCATCCCTTCTCCTCTTTCTAAAAACTAATTTCACATAGAGTAGATTCAAGGGAGAATTTAAATAGCATAATTTCTTAGAAAAGCAAAGTTAAAGTCCAACAAAATAAACACTGGGAAATGGGTACTTGAAAGGGTCGGGGTGAGGTCAAGGGGAGAGGGGCAGATGAAGGAAGGCAGAGGGAGGGGAAAATCCAGTCAAGAATTCAATGTGTATCCTACAAATTTAAGAAAAGTGAGGGAAGTGGTGAGTAGGGGAGCAATGAGCAAGAAGGTTGGAAGGGGTGACTTTGACCAAGACGCATTGTACTCCTGACCTACTGTGCTCAATAGCAACTCCTTTGTACAGCTACTTAAAGACAGGAAAATTAAAACATAAAAACGATTTCAAAAGCTTTCATTGTTTTACTTTCACACATGTATACTCAGTACCACATGCACCCTATTTATTCATTCTCTCACTGGTACCCACCTCCCAGCAGAAATGGCTTAGCCATTCATTGTTTTGTAGATTAATATGTAAAAAGGTTTCACTGTGGTCGTTTATAATGGATATATTATGTAGGAATCAGATTAATCCACTCTTTTGCTTTCTCTTTCCCCTTTCCCCTACATCCTTATTATTCAACAACTTTCAGTGAGTTTCTCTATGGTATCTTCATCCTTTGGTGCAATTCATTTTGATATTACTCACTATCTTTATTCTCCTTCTTTCTCAATTCTACTTTGTCACCCAAACAATCCCTGGATGATAACATGTACATATGTGTGTGTGTGTGTGTGTGTGTGTGTGTATATACATATATATACCTGCATGCATATCTATACAGATTCATACACATGTGAACATATCTATGAACGAACAAAATGCTGGATTTAAATGGTATCTTTTGACTTAGGGATGATTGTGACTTGGGCAAGTTATTTAACTTCTTAGTCTTGCCTTTCTTATACACAAAATGAAAACAATGCCATCTATCTCATAGGATAGTATTGAAGCACTGGACCCAGGAATGCAATCTCTTTCTAATTCCCATTCTTTGTTAATCACACTCAGAAGCTCCTTCTTGAACCCCTTCTAAAGGTTCAACTCTGAATTTGTTCTGTAAGGTGTGTGGTGAGGTGGCCTAGACTTACTGTTCTACAACACTCATATTTCCTGGGCCTTAGGCATATACAGATTGAACTACTCACTATTTCTTTCAAATGTCACCAAAGGCTCTCAGTAATGTCTTCTTGAGCGATGGTCTCTGGTGATTGTGTACTGTTGAAGGCAAAGAAAAATTATGCCTGGCCTTCAAATTTTCAACTCAAATATTTCAAAATCCTAGCCAGTTTTTCTTCAAATTTCCCTGACACCCTGAGGCATGAAATGCCTTCTCTCTCCTCTAAATTGTCACAGATTGAATCAACATCCATTTATCATATGCCAAGTGCATAGTTCTGTGCAGACACTGTAAGAAAAATAAGATATAAAAGTCTCCCTCATAATGAATAAGTTATGATAGTATTTAAAATCTTAACAGAAAATCCTTCCAAGAACAGAACATTCTCTTTTTGATTTTTTATTAATATCTGTAAGTAGTTATGCAAAGGAGTTGCCATTTAACAAAGCAATGTATTTATAAATATATTATATCTTGGTCAGTGTTACCCTTTTCAACATTCTTACCTATCCCTCTCCTATCTACCTCTTGCCTCACTTTTCTTAATTTTGTAGATCTGGACACACACACACACACACACACACACACACACACACAATTTGATTTCAGTAGAAATGCAATCTTAAATTATAATTCCATGAGTTTGAAGAAGGGTATCCACCCATCTCTATCTAGAATGCAGCTGTTGACTTAGAATTTTCCCTATATCCCCTTTTCAGTTGAAAGGAGGATTTGCCTTATTTTTTTCCAATGGGGATTAGTTCTGCCTGTATTGAGAGTCCATAAATGGAATCAGAGTGTGTACTCTTTGTTGTCTGGCTTCTTGTGGTCAGCAAGGCTATGCTATGCAATACAGCCATGTTGCTAAGTACATAAGCTTTTCTTCCTATTACTTAGTAATTTTATATTATGTGACTATGTGATAGTTTTCATATCCATTTTAGATTTAGGTCATTTATAAGTTAGGGTTCTGTGAACATATTTTACAAATCATTTTGTAACCCTACATTGCCATGTCTCTTGGCTAAATACCTAGGAGATCTGCCAGTAATGGAGAAGTAAGCTGAACATTGAAGGAAACATTTAGTATTCTTTCAAAGCAGAGTTTCATGCTTGTATCACAAGTACATTAGATTGGGATACTCTTCAGTTTCCCACATATTATGGGTAGTGTTGTTTTAGCTGATTCCCATTAGAGGTTGAATATGCATTTTTTTCTTGATAACTAATGGTGCTTCAACATTTTTATGTTTGCTGGGTAATCATATTATCATTCTCTGTTACTATCACTACCACTCCACTTTTCATAGGTTATTTTATTTTATTCCTTTTTTGAATGTTCTCTTCTTTTATTGTTATAAAGGTGATGTACAGACAGGTTACAGTTACATAAGTCAGATAATGAGTACATTTCTTTTTGAAGAGTGTAACATCTTTCCTCGTTTTCTCCCAGTCTTTTCCTCTTATTTTATTCATGATATACAGGAATTGTGCGACTACTCTAGATAAAAGTCCTTTGTCAAACATACATGCTGCAAATATTTTTTCTCAAAACATGGTTTGATGTTCTTCATTTTGTTATTTGGCATCCTTTGAGTAGAAGAAGCTTTTAGATTGATTGGTCCTGTCAGAGGAATCTTTGCCTATTCAGTCTTTTAAATAGAAAACTAATAATTTTGGTTATCATTTTAATTCTTCTCTATCTTAATTAATGTCTGTGTTTGGTATGAGTTTTTCTTCAATATGAACCTATAGCTTTTCCTGAACCAGATATTGAAAATGAAATACTTCAGCACTTTGAATTAACTCAAACCTCTTAATCCTATCTTTCAAGGACTGATTAACTAAGGTATTCATACCTGATTATTTCATAAGAGAACAGGAAAATGGAGGAATTAGTCCAAAATCACACAGGAAAAGCATTAATTCTTAAAGATCTATGCCAGCATCTGGCCATACTGTAAGTGAGATGCAGTCTTGGAAGGGATTGGACAAACCCACAACTAATGGCCTTGCTGGTTTCAAGTACACATGCCACTCTCAGGCTGGCTTTGCTTGCTGCTTTATAGCTTTCTTGGCACACTGCTGATACCTTGCTATGTCTCAGGTCTCCCTGCAGCTTCAGCTTCACCCTTATAACTCCAAGACACATCTGAGATGTGCTACAGGAATTCTTTCTGGAACCCTGATTCTTCAGTGCACTGTCTGGCATCCCAAGCTTTCCTTTGAAATCTCAATGGAAGCAACAATGAGATAACATCTCTTGAATTCTGAATGTCTGTAAAACTAGCAATATGTGATTGATGCCCAGATCTCCCACCGGTGCAAGCTTTACTTAGGCCTACTTCAACAAAGTCCATTGTATGACTTTTTGGCTGAATGTGGGAAATGAATCCTAAGGCAGGCAGTTCTAGTTGCACAGACCAGTCTGGGTCACTTTTCTCAAAAGATTCTGATTTGGTAAGTCATTGAAACAAATTTGCATTCTGAACCTGTGATTGGTAGGGTGGCCTCACAGATTTGAGTTTCTCACCACCCATCTTTCCTATCATCTTGATGAGAGCATTTTTTTCTTTATCAGCTCTAATCTGTTGAGCTACTCCATCCTCCTTGGCTGCACCCACAGATGCTCTGTTTTTAGCCAAGTAAATTTCCAAAGTCTGTCAGCACTGTTCATCTTTGTTCATGATTCACACTGTCAATTTAGCTGCAAACAGCCTGCAATATCCATGCTACAACTTGAGTGTTTTGCTGACTTGAAATCCCCACCAAATAAACTATTCCATCACCCTTAAGTTCAGCCTCCCACAAAACATAATGGCATGACCAAATGCAGACAAATTCCTTGCTACCATGTAACAGGGGTTGATTCAAATACTCAACAGAATCCTCATTTACATCTGAAACCTTATCGGCATCACCCTAACTGTTCATATGCCTATCATTCCTCTGGCCTTCTTAGTCTTCACCAGAATCACCCTTTAAGCTCCCCTTTGAGCATTTCAAGTTTCATTTGCCCTCTTCCTCCAAATATTTTGAAATTTCTCCTATATACCAATTCCTTCACATCATTAGATATAATTCTACCACTGGCCAACTTCTCAGGATTGATTTTCTGCATTAGGGATGTACAGAGAAATAGAAGCAACAGAATAGATAGATAGATAGATAGATAGATAGATAGATAGATAGATAGATAGATAGACAGACAGATAGATTGATTTAGGTATAAATATAGAACATATGTAAATTCTATGAAAATAGCACACGTATAACTATATATGTATATATGTAATACAACTATATATGTATATAACTATATAAAATATTCATATATAATTATATACATTTGAATGACATAAACATAGATATGCGCACGTGATCACAAGAGTAGTCTGTAGACCTTAGATCAGGGAAACCAGGAACTGCTCAGTCCAAGAAAGTAGAAGCCTGAAAACAAGACAGAGATCTATACATATCTTGAAAGCACCAACCCCTCACTTCAAAACAGCTGCTGGTATCAGTCTACTATCAAAGACTGAAAAACATACGGCCGGATGTCCAAGGATGACAGCTGTAGCAGCCTCAAAGATGCACCTAGCTGTGGCAAGGGTTCTCAGGGAGAGCCTGAGCTTCCCTTTTCTTGTTGTTTTCATGCCTTTCTGGGCCCCCAGGCTTTGGATGCTGCCATGCACTTGGAGGGTGGGGCTTCCCACCTGCCCAGGTTCCCTATGCCAATCCTTTCTACAAACACCTTTATAAACATATCCAAAGTTATGCTTTACCTATTCTCCAGACTTCTATAGCAGAGATGAAGAATCTTGTTGAAGGTCATAATGTTTGTAGACAGCAGAATAAAATTAGAGTCCACACTTTCTGCCTTCATATTCTTAAAGTGCTTTCTGAGTAAGACAATGGGGAGAATATAAGGCTAAAAAGGAGGTAGGAAGGAAAGGCGGGGGGATGGAAAGAAAACACAGTAGAGAGCTCAAGAAGGAAAGGTGCCAGCAGCATTTCATGACACAATCAAATCGCAGCAGAAACACAACCATTGCAATTGGCAGTTAAAAAGTGATTTCCATCTTCTGGTCTCACCAGAATGGTGGAGGAAAATATACAAACAATAAAATGGAGGTTACAAAATGCATCAGGCGTACTTGTGAGGCACTCACATCGAAATGCAATTGAGGAGTGGTGGAATTGAAAGAGGGTATTTTTGTTGGCTTTTTGTTTGGAGAATTGTTTTGTGTTTTAGGCTGAAGGAAGTGAACATGTTTGTGGACATATGGAAAGGAGCCAGCAAAGAGAAAGATTGGTAGTATCTGAGAACAAAGCACTTTTAAAGTCTCATCAGAGCTGCCTAAGACAAATATAAATACCACCACCAACAACAAAAGGAGGGATGTTATGTGTTGGAGTGGAAGGTGATATGCAACTGTACCTGCCTTTCTGTGTATTTCTTACACCACCTGGCCCCAGCATTCCAGACAAAGCCTGGTTCTGTCATGAAACATTAGAGCCCATTGGAATCTGTTTCTCTGACAGAGTAGTCTACTGATGAATTAAGTGCGAATGAATCAGATACAGATGGAACCCCATTTCATTTGAAATAAACATGAATTACAAAATTGGAAGAGGAAAAATGCCCAAGGAAAAATCCCTCTGTGCCAAGTGAAAATTGCTTGGAACGTTAATTTTCCAGCATGGCTCAATATTCCATCTATTCCTTAGCTCTCATTCAAGCTGCTCCCAATTTGTCTGCACAGATGACATTTGTCAGTCCTCTGAGGCCTGACAGATCTGAGGAAAGAACAGAGTCAGGGACTTCTGGGAAGCAGGGATAGAAGATTTGTGCAAACCTAAATTAGTCAGTATGAGGGTCTGTGGAGATCTGGTGAGACATGAATTTGGCATGTCTGGGGAATATTCTTCCTCTTACAGATTCAGAGACAGCAGAGTCAGGGTGAAAAAATCAGTGGACTTTACCGTCAGGCAGACTGGGTTGTGATACTAGAATTAGCATCTATTTGCAATGAGCCTTCAGTCAAGACTCGGTGCACCTTATCTTGAAATGGGGGCTATAGATTCGATGTCTATTTGCACAGATACTAGGCTTTCTTGAGGGGATGTATTTAGAACAGAACACTCCTGAAAACTTAGTGGAGAAAATATATAAGCCAGTTTCCATGCCTACAAGACCAGAGATCTCCAAGGTCATCTGAAAGGCAAAGCAGTAGTTTCTAGTCTGTCTCTTGAAGGAGAGGCACTCTCAACAAGACAGGATTCCGATGGCATTCAGGACTCTTGATTCCTCTGGGGCCAGTAATGAGGCATAAGTGAAATAATATAAGGAAGGCACCTTGGCATTTAATAAATGACTGTCTAGGTAGTATGAATCACAACACAAATCGACCACATAAAAACACCACCTAGGAAAGATCATGAGTGAGAATAGTTTCTAGCCATTATACACAATGAGAGTTGTTGATCAGATCTTTAAAAGGTGACGCTCACAAATCTTTTCTTTTCTTTTTTTTTTTTTGGGTCCGGTCGTGGGGCCTGAACTCTGGGCCTGGGCACTGTCCTTCAGCTCTTCAGCTCAAGGTTAGCGCTCTACCACTTGAGCCACAGTGCCACTTCTGGCTTTTTTCTTTTTGCTTATGTGGTGCTGAGGAATCGAACCCAGGGCCTCATGCATGCAAGGCAAGTGCTCTACCACTGAGCCACCTTCCCAGCCCTCACAAATCTTTTCTTATCCTACTTTGTTTTCTTTTCACAATCATAACTGTGATACTGGAATGGTTCAGTCCTCTTGGAAGAAATACAAGCAAAAGAAAGGCTGGAGAAAAGATTTTAAGAAAAGATAGAAGATCTTGGGTCTCTCTCTACTGGCTTCTTGGAATAGCTATAGAAGCCTGGAATGGTAGATGTCTTATTTATGAGTCCTAAAGTTACTGGTTTACTTTTGATGTTTATTCCAGGGCTTGGGTCACCAGGAGGAAAAGAAATATTTGATACATAGTAAAAGACCTTGATTTCAAAACACTGTAGGAATGATTGTACAGTCCAAGTCGGGAAGAACCTTCTAGGGTAACACAATAATGGTACCTTAGGGTCTGTGTTGTCTGACCCAAGCTAGCTTAAAGCCAAAGAGACATAGACACTGAGCAGTGGCTGGGCTCTGGAGGCTGGTCTTGAAACCAATTCTGGGAAGAAGGAGCTCTAGCTGAACTTGAAGGAAATGTAACGGTGAGATTGATGGATGCCTGGGAAGGTGTGATGATAGGTTCAAGGTCTTAAGTGGTATCTGGTGAGAAGGATCTCTAGTCTGACAAACTGGGAGAAACTGAATACAAGGTGAAAATTTTCACACCCTCAGAGTCCACAGGTGAATGATTTCCATGGAAGGCCACATGACATAGCATGAGTCAGGGCAAACGGTTGTGAGAAGATTGCAGCCCCTGATGAATCTCACAGTGTTTGATTCCTGGTTTCAACACCTACAAACTATACCAAGTGCAATCACCCTTCTGGATAATAATCCTCTCTCTCCTCTCTCTGTCTGTCTGTCTGTCTGTCTGTCTGTCTGTCTCTCTCTCTCTCTCTCTCTCTCTTTCTCTCTCTCTCTCGTTGGTCTGGGGCTTGAACTCTAGGCCTGAATGCTGTCCCTCAGCTCTTCAGCTCAAGGCTAGTGCTCTACCACTTGAGCTACGGTGCCACTTCCGATTTTCTGGTGGCTTATTGGAAATAAGAGTTTCACAGACTTTCCTGCCCAGGCTGGCTTTGAATGGTGATCCTCAGATCTCAGCCTCCTGAGTAGCTAGGATACAGGTGTGAACCGCTGGTGCACAGCATTCTCTCATCTCTCAAATGACACAAAATGGCTTTTTTGGTGAATCATTGACAGAGAATATAATTTATCATCATCACTTATCATTATATATCTATTATTTGTCTACTCCCAATCATCATCATCTATAAAAATCATAGTTATTATTATTTTATTGTTATTTTAACACATAAACCATAAGTATATACTGTATGCTAGCTTCCTTGCTGTATGCTGTAAGAATACTATAATTTCTTCCTTTAATACGAACTATAATTTCTGCCTTAGTGTAGAAAAAGGTCATATTGTCTACAAAAGAAGGCACTAATGTTTTGAAATTAAATAAGCATCAAACCACTCGAGATTACATCCTTTGGAAGATTTCTACTATTCCTAGGATGAAACCTTGAAGTGCTTAAGATGACAACAGGAAGCCTAATATAATGTTGCTCCAGCTTTAAAAGTATCAGTGTAAGGTCAAATTATCCTTTATTTCTCAATTGCAGATGTCTGATTTATATGTTATACCTTTAATTGATTAGTATTTAGTTTGCACTACATTTTAGCCCTTCTGGGAGAAGATGTTGTCTGTTTCACATACCTACTCTATCCCTGAAACTGAACAAAAGTTTTCAATAGTTAGGAAGGTTTTTATTTGTTGTTATTGGGTAGCTCTTTTTTTTTTTTTTTTTCTGGGTCCGGTCATGAGGCCTGAACTCTGGGCCTGGGCGCTGTCCCTCAGCTCTTCAGCTCAAGGCTAGCACTCTACCTCTTGAGCCACAGCATCACTTCCGGCTTTTTTCTTTTTGCTTATGTGATGCTGAGGAATCGAACCCAGGGACTCAGGCATGCAAGGCAAGTGCTCTACCACTGAGCCACCTTCCCAGCCCCTATTGGGTAGATCTTAAATGTTTCCCAGAGCTTCATATGCAGAAGGTTTGATGGCCAGTCTATGGTGCCAATGGAAAGTGGTGGAACCATAAAAAGGTGGGACTTAGTAGAACTGGGATATCTTTGAAGAGGCTGTTTGAAATCGGTTCTCTCTCTCTGTGTCTCTCTGTCACTCTCTATGTCTTTCTCTGTGTCTCTGTCTCTGTCTCAGTCTGTCTGTCTCTCTCTTGCCACCTTGAAGTAACAGACCTCTGTTGTCATATAATCTTGCCATAGTATATTTTGCCACTATAGCAGAAATAAATAGGACCAAATAAGTAGGAACTGAAACTTTGAAACAATGAACAAAAATAAATCTTTCCTCTTCATCCTGGACATTTTGTTACAGTGTCATAGTCATGTATAATGTGTTATAGAGCCAAGCATAAGCGTTTTCACAATAGAAATCAGAAAATACTAAGAATCAAATCAACCTACCACCACCCTAAATTGTTTAACACTGACCAATATATAATTAAACACGGAGTATCTCTCTGAGTTCCAGTTTCTTGATCTGCAAATGGAGTAAAAAGCTGAAATGGTTTAAAGCCCAACTTGACAACAATTAATTAGGAGCAGGTATGGGTTTGCATATGGCAGACATGGATGGATTCTAAATATTAGCTATACATAGCACTTGAATCATTTATTTATTTTATTTTGCCAGTCATGGGGCTCAAACTTAGGGAATGTCCCTGAGGTTTTTTGCTTAAGGCTAGCACTCTACCACTTTGAGCCACAGTGCTACTTTCAATTTTCCGGTAGTTAATTGGAAATCAGAGTCTCACAGACTTTCCTGCGCTGGCTGGCTTTGAACTGCAATCCTCAGTTCTCAGCCTGCTGAGCAGCTAGGATTATAGGCATGAGCCACCAGTGCCCAGCCACTTGAGTCATTTAATAAGTTATTTATCACTACTACCCTTGTATCTCAGTTCCTACTTATATACAACAAAATTCACACTTGCATGATTAGGTTTCTCTGAGCATTCAATGTAAGCTTGTAAAATGGGGTGAGACAAGGTGACAAAAGTAAGGCTCGCTTAGTTCCTACCATCTCCTACTATCTCCACAAACTTTACAGCTCCACAAAATTATAAATGAATGCACAATTTTTATTCTCAATTCATTTTCTTTACCTCTTTTCCTCTTGGAATATTGTTGGTAGTTTTGTGATATTGTCCAATAGCCATAATATCCTATTTTTTATATTTTGTATTATATATTCTAAGTCATTACAACTCAACTATTTTCAAAGAGTCTTCTGTATGTAACAATGTGAAGCTAGCTTCCTTTTGTTTGTAATGTATGTGACTTTTTTGTTTCTTTTGTATGATCTTTTCCCTATGGTATATCCCTTGTTGTCACCGTATTTGATTTTGGTACCTTACATCTTGTATATACATTTATCTAATTTGGGGAGGAGAAGGGGAATAACCTAATGCTGAAACAAAGACACTGGATGGCCCATTGCAACAATGATATTCACAAGACACTATGTTGGAAACAAACTGTACAACTTTGGGGAGGGGAGGAGTGGGGAAGAAAGGGATAGTAGGAGAAAAACAAAGGAGGGGGTAACAATGCTTGACAAGAAAGGTACTCATTATCTTACTGATGTAACTGTAACCTCTCTGTACAGCATCTTTACACAAAAATCAAATCTAAAAATAATAAAAAAGAAAAACTCAAAAAACCCCAAGTGAATATGCATTTATTCAGCAGCTATACAGTAGCAGGCTTTATGGCGGTTGGTGACACAGCTCATTAGGCCTTGCAATAAATGTGTAGTCTCCAATAATGAAAATATTTCCTTTGGACACCTGCTGATACCTCATTGCACCACCAGAGAGCAGTACATAGCCACTCTTCAGGATTTTTAAACCACGTCCTCATTCCACTAACAAATAACTTCATTTCTCTCCCTGTACAACATCCTGGCAAATGCTACATGAGTCTCAGCTGCCTAATTGGTCAAATGCAAGAAAATGATGAAGAAAAGGACCTGTGATTTCTGATTTTATGTATGTAGTCCTCTAGAATGTCCTGGAGTTGAAAAAAGAGGGTTGTTATTATTCAAATAAACTTGGAAATAATCTACTCCTGGGACAACTAACTCTTTTAGGAAAGAGATACTGAAGGAGTAACACTATCCAAAACAAAAAATGTACTCATTACCTGACTTATGAAATGGTAACTCCTATGTATAACACCTTAATAATAATTACATAAATAAAATTATACAAATAAGTTAGACAAATATAATTATATAAATACAATTATACTTAGAAAAGAAAGAGAGACTGAGACATGGAGATGGGCAAGAATTTCCAATGATCATGCAGTAAATTGACAGCAGAGAAGAAAGACAGCTTGTGATCATTATGTTGCGTGCAGTCAGTAGGTTGCAAAACTCACAGGTTGACCAGTTGGTATCCATATGTGGAATACTTTAGTATTGTTCATAACTTGCATTACCAGAGAGGAGACTATAATTCTCTTTAGTAAGTCTTTTCATTCTGGGGTTCAATAAATGTCCCTGCACGTATTCCTCTCATAGATATAGTTATTAGAACCCCCTGGGTTTACTGTCTCTTCATAGAAGATATTTAGGTAAGTAGAAAACATGTAGAGGTATTTATCAAAGGGAAACTTAAATATCTCCTTCAGGAACACAGTTGTAACAATCACTGATAATGGACTTTTATCATTTGTTAGGATATTAGGAACTTTAGCAGGAAGTCAATGCATCTATCCATTCTCTCTCTTTCATATGATATTAAGTTGGTCTGGCATCCATCCCTGCAACCTGCTGTATCACAGAAACTGTGGGCACAGGTACAAATGAGATGTAATGCCTTATGGATTCAAGTAAGATATAATCCATAGTCCTAAAAGCCATTGCTGAGTGTCACATCTCCAAGAAACTGAATAATTGCAGAACAAAATTAAAAATCTGATTGTGGTCAGATATATACCAGTGACCAACTTTTTTCTTTTTTTCCTTCCTTCCTTCCTTCCTTCCTTCCTTCCTTCCTTCCTTCCTTCCTTCCTTCCTTCCTTCCTTCCTTCCTTCCTTCCTTCCTTCCTTCCTCCCTCTTCTTTCTCTTCTTCCTCTTCTTCTTCTTCCTCTTCCTTGTTCTTCTTTCTTTTCTTTCTGTAAAGCATGAATCAGAAAGCCACTTTTTTTTTAATTTAATTTAATTTTATTTGTGAACATACTGTACAGAGGAGTTACAGTTACATGGGCAGGATAATGCATACATTTCTTACCAAACATTGCAGCCAGAAAGCCACTTTTGACTGTTAGAAAGTGGATAAGCATAGTAAAATAGCCTGGAAATATCAGGGCCCATGTGGATACTTTGGAATCTGTTGATGAGGCTCGCCTGGAAAGACAAATTTCTCTTGTATCACAGAGGGACCCACACACAGGAGCTGAGAAACTGAAGCCATTTTTCTTGGAAATATGGGATTTAAACTTCATTTTATAAGGGAAGGGCCAACTGGTACTATGTGCATAAAAAGTCTGCCTCTTTTTCTTACATAAGATCCCAAAGAAAATAAGGGTGAGGAGTTTCTGAGCTAAAGGTGGATCATATTTTGTAATGAACAGAATGGGAATTCTTGAGTCTATCAGATGACTTGAGAAAGGGTTGAGAATGTGTTTAAGAGAACTGAGCACAGGAATTTTCAAAACAAGAGCCCAAAGTTGGGGCCCTTCTGGTGTAGACTGGGTAAGAGTTTATGTGCATCTTCTCTCCTAATGGACAATTACAGGTGGTACAGTGATTGGACAAATGAGCACTTATAACAAGATGAGCCAGCACAGCCTGTCAAGGCAAAGATGATCATTTCCCCAAAGAAAAGATTTGACAGTTAAGGATGTTATGTGGCCCCACCCTTCTTGCTTTATTGTGGAGACAGACTGACTTTGCTTTTAGGATTCTGTCAGCTTCACTTAGTGCAATGATGGCATTTTGCTCATACTTTTGACAATGTCTTAAGGAAACATATTTCTAAAAAATCAAACAATAATGAAGTCACAAACAATTAACAATCAAATAATAGTCAAGTAATGCAGGAATCAAGTACATAAGGTTCTGATGGCTTACTTAGGAAAACTCATCATGTGTGATAACATTTTCTTCTTTGAGTTCAAGGGGAAGTTCCTGGAGGTTGAATCAATATAGGCAAGACAGTCTTCTGTAGGCATCAAGAAGGGAAATCCCAGTTAGGCCTGCATCAGCTGGCAGAAAAGGCCTTCCAGGGATGGAGGCCTGAGAATGAGTAGATCAGTCATAAAGAGGAAATCTGGGCAGGGAGAGATGCCTGGACAAATAGCTTTGTCTTGCCTGTTTTTGTGTTGGGAAGTGGGGGTGGGTAATCAAGGTGATAAAATACTAGAGAAAATCATTTTAGCCTCCTCCCCCTCCCCCTCCCCCTCCCCCTCCTCCTCCTCTACCTCTTCCTCCTCTTCTTCTGCTTCTGCTTCCTCTTCCGCTTCCGCTTCTGCTTCTGCTTCTTCTGCTTCTGCTTCTGCTGCTTCTGCTTCTGTTTCTGCTGCTGCTGCTGCTGCTTCTGCTGCTGCTTCTGCTTCTGCTGCTTCTGCTGCTTCTTCTTCTGCTGCTGCTTCTTCTGCTGCTGCTGCTTCTTCTGCTGCTGCTGCTGCTTCTTCTGCTTCCCCCCCCTCCTCCTCCTCCTCGTCCTCCTCCTCCTCGTCCTCCTCCTCCTCCTGCTGCTGCTGCTGCTGCTGCTGCTGCTGCTGCTGCTGCTGCTGCCTCATTCTGTTGGTGTCGATTTTATTATGTGAGCTTTGGAATTCCACACAGCCAGAACACTGAGTTTGTAAGCAGCATGAACAGACAGCAGACAGGCAAGCTTGGCTAATGGGTTCAGTAGGCAGGAGTTACAAGGAAAAGAACTGGGGGAAAGCAAAGGAAGGCGTGACACTGTTCAAAAAAGTAATGTATACATCACCTGACTTATGAGATGGTAACCCTCTCTATACAGCACCTTAATAATTGCAATAAATTATATTTTTTAAAAAAAAGACTCACTTGGCTTCTGAAAAATAAATCAGGCAGCTGCTTCCAAACTGAAGCTCTTAAGGAGAGTGAAGATCATGTTGTGCGTTGTCACCTGGATGGAGTCATCCTGTCTTCTCACCCACTTTGCAGGCTGAGACAGGAGTGGTGGGGGCAAGTTCAAGGCCAGCACAGGCAATATAACAAAACTACCTCAATAGGAAGGGCTTCCTTAGCATGTAAAAGGCCCTAGGTTTGATCATTTTTTTTAAAAAAAATGTGTAGCTGTTGAAAAAATATATTGTCATTGTTGGTTTATGATATTCAAGGAAGGGACAGCCTCAGGAATGCCTGCCAGAATTCAAGATGCCTGGCTCATACCAACTCATGCTGATAAGAAAAGCAAAGTGCCTTCTTTTCTTTTTCATTATTTCCCTTGCATTGCTAATTTATTCTAGCTCAGCTACAGAATCTTGCTTCAAGTGACTTATTTCTATAGTTTAAGGCTCAGTTTTATAGTTGTATATGATGGACATTATAAACTCTGTTCTTTCTGATGGAGGCATAGAATTCCATTGCACGTATATGCACACACATATATCATGTGTATATGTTTATGTGCAATATATACGTAATACATAGATATATATTTTCATGGCCCACTGAGGGGCATCTCAGTTGATTCCATATCATGGCTATAGTAAACAATGCTGCAATGAACATGGTTGTGCTGGTGGCTTTAGTGGATTGTGGTCAATTGGGTAAAAGACCAGGAGTGGAATTGCTGGGTCATAGGGAATCTCTATGTTTAGTCTTTTGAGGAACACCATATTGCTTTCTAGAGTTGTTGAATGAGTTTGCATTCCCACCAATAGTATAGTAGTGTTCCCTTTGGCCACATCCCTATGAGTATCTGTAATTGTTAGTTTTTTCAATAATTGCCATTCTAACTGGGGTGAGATGGAATCTCAATTTGTTTCAGCTTGCATTTCTTTTATGGTCAGAAATGTTGAACATCTCTTCATTTGTCTGTTGGTCATTCCTCCTCCTCCTCCTCCTCCTCCTCCTCCTCCTCCTCCTCCTCCTCCTCCTCCTCCTTCTTCTTCTCTTTCTCCTTCTCCTTCTTCTGTCTCTCTTTAAATCTTTAGCCCATTTATTAATTGAGGATTTGTTTTGGGGGGCTTAAATTTTTCAGCTCTAAGGATGTTTTAGATATTAGGTCCTTGTCTGAGACATAGCTGGTAAAGCTCTTCTCATTCTGTAGGTTTTCTATTTATCTTGCTAGCTATGTCCTTTGCCATGAAAACCCTTCACTTTGATGTAATCCCATTTATCCAGTCTTTCTTTGGTTTGCCCCATTCATAAAGAGATGAAAAAACAGAAAAAAATGGTATTAAGTGAAGTAAGCCAGACCCAAAGAAACATAGATTGCATGGTTCCTCTCATTTGTAATAATTAGAATGTACCTATAAATCTATAAATAAATCCAATGGAGAGTAAAAAGCAAAAAAATTACACTTGGACATCATAAATTAAACAGGACTCTAAACATTTACATGGCAAGACCAAAGGAGAATATTCTTAGGAGTGGATCACAAAGGCTCAATAACTATGTGCATATGATAATATAAAACATTTCTTATCAAAATGACACCAAGAAGTAGAAACAAGAGATTTTTACTTTTGCTTTTTATGATTCATTTTTTTCTACTTTCGCCCTCATATTTCTGTTCTTTTTGTCCAGCGTGTAAGTTTATCTGATTGGAGGAGGGGGAGAAAAAAGCACAGAAATGGGAGGACCAACGGTGAACTAATTCAGCAGTGATACTCACTAGACACTATGTTGGGAATGAACTATACAACTTAGGAAGAAGATAGAGAAGAAAGGAAAAACTGGGAGAAAATGAGGGAAGAGGTGACACTGTCCAAAATATGTACTCAATACCTGACTTATGTAATTGCATATCACCTTTACAATTAAAAAAAGAAATAAACTTGCTACAAATTAAGTTATGTGTCTGTATAAATGTGTGTGCATATATACATATATATATATATATATCTATATATATATCTAGATAGTCTTACTTCATCCATCATAGTTATTTAATAGCTGCTTTTTAAGTGTTTTAAATAATTACAACTTTTAATTGATCTTTGGTATGGTCTTAATTATCTTTTCCTATAAAAGAAAATAAGTGATTGTATGGAAAAATATAATCTACCTAAGTGTTTGGAGAAGTGCAAAACTCAAATTCTTTGACAGACCTAGGCTGCCAATCAAAATCTTGCCCCACACCTCCCACTAACTTCATTTCTCCCACTAACTAACTTTATTCATGTCCCTATGCATGGCACCTTGCTCTAGTCACACTGAATGACAGTATGTTGCAATCAGCATGTGCTCTCTTTCTCTCCACATATATAGTGCATATGAATATATGTATATAGAATAATAAATGATCACACACACATATATCACCAACACTTGTTGAAAGAGAGAGGGAAGAAATCTAGGGGTGTTAATACAAGTAGAGTAAACTTGATCAAGGTACAATATATGCATGCTTTAAATATCACTATGAAGTCCCTTTGTACAATTAACTCATACTAATAAAATTTTTAAATAGAAAAAAATAATAAAAAAGTAATTCCTTCAAGTGTAGTACAGTTTTTATTGATGCAGAAAAGAGTTTGTTCTATTTATCTCCATTCCTGGGGAATTCTCACTCTTCACTCAGGTCCTGGCTTGGGTACTACCTTCTCTATCCAGCCCACCAGAGCTACATCAAATGGCATTTGCTTCTGCATCTTTGTTGTTTGTTTTCCCCACAATTATAGATTGTTATAAATTCCTGAATAATTACCTGTCTTTCCCATCAGACTATCAAGTAGCAAGAAGGATTATATCCTCCATCATCTCTCCAGTCCATACAGAGCATCTGACAAATGATGTAAGCTCAACACATGGTTAGATAAGTAAATAAATGACTAAATATGTTCATGTATATGACACAGAGTGGAGAAGAGATGAAGAATAGTCCTGTGGGTAACCATTTGTTTCCAAGGCAACATGAGGCTCTTTAGTTCTGCCTTTTCAGTCATATTCCTACATTCCATCCTTGTCAGAGAGGTCAAGTGAGGTCTGTGCAAGCAGGGAGCCTATTTTCCTCTGGAAAGTATTCACTGCTTCTATTTTGCATTCTTCTGCTTCTGATGTTGTTAGCAAATCCAGGAGCTTCTGGGATTTCTATTAGAGCCAGGCTGTGTGAACAGACTCTGGGCAAGAGCTGCAGTTGGGAAGAATGCCCTTGGTGTGAACAGAGTTGTTATGAGTGCATGCAGAGACATTGGCATTGCCTCTGGCTGTGAGCAGAAAGGGAGTTTGGTGCAAAAGAAAATGGATGAAAGTAGAAAATGTGGTGTCCCTCACAAGCAGTGTGAGCTTCAATTCTGGAGTCTCACGTTCCGTATTTCAAATACAGATCTCCACAATCTAACCTTGGGCAAAGAATCTATCTTTACAAACCCAGGCTTAAATGAAATGACTTTCATGGATTACTTAGATGAAATCTGAGTATTTAGTAAGATTTGTGGATCTACCCATCATCTATCTTTCTACCTATCTATGATCTGTAACAAGCATTTATCTATCATCTGCTTGTTCTTAGCCATCTATTTTGTCTGTAAGACTCTCTGTATCTCTGTTTTGCAAGAATAGGAGAATTCTTGTTCATTAAAGATACTGTGATCCTACAACTGCTAAAATTCACATGATACCAATAATGCTTATTCAACTTTAATTTCGTGTTGTTGGGCTTGTAAATTGTGACTTAAGATTCTGAGCCAGTACCAAGAACCCTCAGTATTAGAGGAATCTGCAAAACACCAAGTCTGGGCATGCCTAAGGTGCTGACCAATATACACTGAAATAAAAGCCTAGCCTGGGTTATCTGAAAATGTTCATGCAACAACTCTACTAATTAATCACTATCTACTGTCAGAATTTATGACAGTAGACAAAATGATTGTTAATTATCCTCACCATCCATTCATCCATAGTACAGCTATCATTTCCCAGGTGAAGCAGGCTCTGATGAGATAGGGAAGAAAAGTACATGTGCAGAAAACATGGCTTCTAGTAGGAAATCCATGGATCCATGTCTGCAGCAGAGGGGCCCAAGCTTCCCTGCTCTGAACTGGTTAACCCACTGAGGTCCCCAGTCTAGCAGCACTCCTCTCTATAGATAATAAAAGTTTCCTAGATAACCAAAGTAAGAGCCACACCAGGTTTTCTGTAATTCTAGATTTTTTAATGTACTTATAGAAAACAAGAGAGATACCTCAGATCTAGCCTTTAAGTGTGATGCTAAACTCACTGAGTTACTTTATTGACACAAGACCTCATGCACAATAATACAGGGTTCTGTGCTGTGGTATTTTTATTCTCTTCTTCCCTGTTTTGATTGTCTCATTCTCCAGGTCTGGTAATAACATTTCCTTTCTCAAGTCATCGTCCAACACCAGGGAGGTATAGTTTGGTTCATTTATAATAGATTTCACTCAATGGAAAAAGTGTTCCAAGAGAGGATGAGATGGAGAGAGAGAAAGAGAGAAAGAGAGAGAGAGAGAGAGAGAGAGAGAGAGACTGACAGACAGAGACAGAGACAGAGACAGAGAGACAGAAAGAGACAGACAGAAAGAAAAAGAAAGAGAGAGAGAAAGAAAGAAAGAGAGAAAAAGAAGGAAAGAAAGAAAGAAAGAAGGAAGAAAGGAAGGAAGGAAGGAAGAAAGGAAGGAAGGAAGGAAGGAAGGAAGGAAGAGGAGGACAAGAAGGAGGAGATAAAAAGGAAAGCAAAAGGAGACAAATGTTAGAGACTCAGAAACTGTAAGAATCCACCTCAATTGAAGAATGTTTCCATACCCTGAACAACATGGATTATGCCTGTGTCCCTCTTTCTCCCTTTCTCAGCGTTTGCATGTTTTGTATTATAGGTGCCTATAGTTTTTGTCCTGTATTTTCATAGTAAAAAGAGGAAAGTAAAAAAAAAAAAACCAGTAAGAGCAGGTAAAGTAAATATATTCCACTGGAAGGAATTAAATGTTTCAATTCAGCAAATACTCTTCATATTATCAAGTTAATAATATTAAGTAATAATGTTTATACTAACAAATAAAAGTAGTTGAGAGTAGTCTAAAAAATCATATCAACAGGCTCAGGCCTGTAATCCTACCTACTTTGGAGTTGAAGATTGGGAGGCTCATAGTTTGCAATGATTGTATGTGACTCTGTCTCAACCAATAAAAAAATGCTAGATATATTGCATGAGCCTATCATCCTGGCTATATGGGAAGTATTAAGTAGAACTGTAATTTGGGCCAGGTAAGGAAAACCTATCTCAAAAATAATCAGATCCAAAATAGCTGGAGTCATGGGTCATGTGATATACAATGCTCTGAGTTCAAATCCTAGTACTAGAAAAAATTGAAACAAACAATAATGAATTCAAGATACCAGCTGCCAAAGAATGTATGATACACGATTCCAGAAATGCATGATTCATCAACAAGCTGATGATCTACCAGAAATTCAGAAGGCAGGAGATGGGTTCTCTTTAGGGCACAGAGATGGGTTCTCTGGAAGGGCACAAAAGAAGGTTTTCTGGGGAGCTAGTGATGTTCAATTTCTCATCTGGCAGCAGGTGATAAATATGCATTTGATTCATGACACATATATAAACTATACACTATTCTTCACATACACTATACTTTAATAATGGAATTCTTTTCAAAAAAATCATTGCACCAACTTTTGTCCTGACCCACTTATATCTACCCATTGTTTAATAAAGATCACTAAGTTTTTCTACTATGTTCATAGGGAGTTGCTCATAAAGTGGCTGTAATGTAATTTCTATCTTCTCTTTTAAATTCCTAACTAGTCTTCACTGGTTTGGAAATTAATGACTGTTTAACTTGCATCTACGTGTGTGTGTGTGTGTGTGTGTGTGTGTGTGTGTGTGTGTGTGTGTGTGTTGCAATCCTCAGTAAAATGCTTCTGAATCCACCCTTCTCACAAATTACTGTGGTATTAGAGGCATGTTTTTCTGGGCCTGATCCATGGTCCACATGCTACAACTATAAAAAAGAAGCCAGCTCTGCTCTCTCTAGATGATAGCACAAGTAAAACTGGTGGTTTATAGCTGAAGAGTGCAGTAACTACTACCTGTCTTTTGTTTATGAAAACCAAACAGAATTACACATACGCAAAATGTTTCCTGATTTTAAATGTAATGTCTGTAGCATCATACAGGTCTTCTAATAACCAGTACCAGACAATTCTTGAAGAATTATCTTATTGGACAAAATATCCTTTGTACATGACAGCAATGGAAAATGAAATCCCAGGAGACTCAGTGTTGGTAGATGTCCTTGTTGCTGAGGGAAAAAAAGAAGTCTACATGGTTCTGAATAAGAACAGAGGTTACAGTAAAGCCACCAGCACAATCATGTTCATTGCAGCACTATTCACCATAGCCAAAATATGGAATCAGCCCAGATCCAGACAAATGGATCCAGAATATGTGGTATATATACACAATGGAATTTTACTCATCCATTAGAAATGATATTGCACCATTCATAAGGAAATGGAAAGACTTGGGGAAAAAAACTATTGAGTAAATTAATCCAGACCTAGAGAAACAATGGTTGCATTGTTTCTCTCATTTGTGGTAATTATAATGTGCTTACAAACCTATAAGTAAATACACTGGGTGATATGCAAACAGTTAATGAATTAGTAAGTATAATGGACTCTATGGAAAACTCAAATGGTATAATCTTTTAGAAAGACTAGTGCTGAAAGTGGTGCTATGGCTCAAGTGGTAGAGTGCTAGCCTGAGCACAAAGAGGCTCTGAGTGCAAACCCCAAGACTGGTAAAAATAAAATGCATGTTATTCATAAACTGCTTTGTTATAGAATCAAAGCCCAACAAAATCAACATGAGGATATGAGTACATCCAAGAGGAAGGGTAGGGTTAAGGGGAGAGAGGTAGACAAATGAAGGGGGTAAATGGAGGAGAATGAAGTGAAAAATTAATTGTATATATCACAAAACTAAGAAAAGGGAAGGGATAGGTCAAAGAATGGTGAGAATGTTGAAGGAATAACACTGATCAAAATGCATCAGTTGCCTGGTACAGGTGGTTCATGCTTATAAAGCTACCTAATCAGGTTCAAAGCCAGCCTAAGCAGGAAAATCCATAAGGCTCCTATCTCCAATAGACTACTCAAAAAAGTGGCGTTGTGACTCGAGTGATAGAGCATTCATTTTGAGCACAGAGAGGCTCAGGGACAAAACTCAGACCCTCAGTTCAAGCCTCAGGATTAGAAAAAAAATGCACTATTAATAAACTGCTTTGTTTGATATTACCTCCTTTTTACAACTACATAAAGATAAATTTAAACAAATAAAAAGAATCTTTAAAAAAACTGAAAAGGAAGAAGGGGAGAGTTCAAAGGAAGGATTTGGAAAAAGATGAGTGTAAGTCCTTGTGGTGTGAATAGGTTTGTTTACATGGAGATGTTGCTGTATTTCACTTCATCTTTCTTTATTGAGATGATATGAAACCCAACCAAACAAAAGAGTCAACAGATATCTTCTGTGCAGAGGGCTTTGCACAACCTGAATATGGGGCTGATGTTCTCAAAAAAATTGACGTCTTATAGGTATTTTCAGACATCAGAGAAAGAAGGAAGTGGAAATGACCCTGGCAAATGAGTTGTGTTGAATCTTTGTTTAGGCCTGTGCCTTCTGCAGCTATGAAAATGCACAAAGAAGCAGTGAGGAGGTTGAAGGATGTTCAGTTTGCGGATTTGAATGAAAACTGAGTTGAATAAACATGACTGCACTGATGTCAGACATTTTATTGCATTGTAGTTGGAGGTTTGTGGCATTGTTTTAAATGACTTTCTTGAGGTATGATTGACAGAAAAGCTATAGTTATTTCATGTTTATAGTGTATACATATTTAATGTATACAACTTGAAGTGTTTGAAAAATGAGTATGCATCCATGAACTCATTATCACAGTCAATGCCATAAATTTATCCATGAACTCCTGGTGTTTTCTTTCATCTACTCTCTTTGGTTTTATTTTGTTTTGTTTCTTTTGTGGCAAAGGCACTTAACATATGATCCATCCTCTCAGTAAATTTGTACTGCTCTGTGTATACACAGACTAATAGTCCTTGACATTTTTGTAGAAAGGAGAGCTGTGCTTCATTTCACAACATCAAATCACTGGTTTTTCTATTTGAGATTTACAATATGCACCACTCCCTTGCTAAGTGTTGGGTTGCAGTGTAGAGCAAGACAATGGCTGTGGTTTGGGTTTAGGCTTATGGTGTAGCAGAGACACCAGAAATGAGGCAACTTATGACTTCAGTGCTACATTTTAAGTAGGCAGGCAAAAACCTGTAGGAGTTCTCTACTAGAAAGGACAAACTAGGAAAAAGAAATATTGTAGTATCTCAGGAAGAATCAAAGGGACAATACCAAATTTCCTTGAAGGATAATAAGAAATCTTAAAAAAAAAAAAAAAAAAAAAAAGAACTCTCAGGAGATACACAAGCAAGCTCTATCCTGCCAATCCATCTTGAGTGGCTGTAATTTACCAGTCCATTGAATTTCCCTGTAAATCTGTCTGGAGAAATAGAAAAAGTGATTTGTAATGTGTCAGTAGGTTCTATTTAATTAGTCTAGAAGATTGTTCTGAAATTTTACAAATGGTTCCCCAGTTAAGAAATCATTCAAACCATTTCGCCCTAAAAGCAAAATGTTATCAAAAGAAATAGAGAAGACCTGTTGAGGGGCTGGGAAGGTGGCTCAGTGGTAGAGCGCTTGCCTTGCATGCCCGAGGCCCTGGGTCCGATTCCTAAGCACCACATAAGCAAAAAGGAAAAAGCTGGAAGTGGCGTTGTGGCTCAAGTGGTAGAGCGCTAGCCTTGAGCTAAAGAGCTGAGGGACAGTGCCCAGACCCAGAGTTCAGGCCCCATGACCGGACCAAAAAAAAAAAAAAAAAGAGAAGAGAAGACCTGTTGATTGATTAACATAAAGATTCAAGAAGGGAAATTTTGTTATTCTACGGCATCAAACTTTCTTGGAAAACAAACCTCAAAGACAAGATCTTTAACATTAAGAAGGCTTTGTGTTTAAAGTGCTAGTAATAAAATGAGTAGATGAGATTATGTTTTCCTCTTGGAAGGATAATATTTCATATTATAAAAAGTGACTAATCATGGGGCAATCATTTTAAGGAGAAACACTTGGTAATGATTTAAAGTATTAATTTTATGGAAGAATTTGTAGAAATTATGATTGCATTTATAACTTTTTATTGAACAATTTTACTTGTTAAGATACAAGAAAGTCTTGAATACTAGTATCTTTGGGATTCTATCCACAGACTTATTTGAATATGGTTATCTGCAAAGGAATTTTCACAGAAGCGTTTTGGAACTTAGTGGAGAAGTCCAAAGGGGTGACTCATCTGAATAACTAACGGATTGTTTATCACAACGAATACCAAGAAGTAGAACCATGTTTTAGAGGTCAAAGGAATGGCCCAGGAATGGAGGGAGGGAGAGAGGATGAGCAAATGCTCATGTACATGATATAAAAATTGAACAACATAACTACAGGGTATGGACAAGAGGGGGAAAAGAGGAAAGAATGGAGGAAGTGGTCACATTGTGCTCAAATCCTGACTTATGAAACTGTGACTTCTTTGTAGAAATAATTATTAATGAAATCAAATGAAAAGAAAACCACAAAAACTCAATGCCCTATAGGAAAGAAATAGTCAGGTTAATCCGTAAGGACTGTCAAATAAAAACAGCTCACAGCCTTTGAAAAGAGTAGAAAATAGCTGAGAGATATTAAAGGAACAAAAATTAAAGTGCTAGACCTATTTGTAACCTATGCATCTACCTTCTTATCTATATTATCTCTATATTGGGGGTATATTAACATCTGATATCTCCTCTGAGCTCCCAATTAGCCCAGCATCCTCTATCCAGTACTCATGAGATCACTCCCTCTTTATAGTAGCTCCTTTAATATTTCATTTACTCCATTTTTAAAATTCTTTCTGGGGCTGGGAAGGTGGCTCAGTGGTAGAGTGCTTGCCTTGCATACCTGAGGCCCTGGGTTTGATTCCTCAGGACCATTTAAGCAGAAAAAGCCGGAAGTGGCACTGTGGCTCAAGTGGTAGTGAACACTAGCCTTGAGCTGAAGAGCTGAGGGACAGTGCCCGGGCCCGAAGTTTAGACCCCACGATTAGCAAAAACTAAACTAAAATTCTTTCTGCTTCTCCAACCTTAAATTTTCTATATTAAATTTTTATGAAATTTACTTTATTGTATTCTCTCAAATGAGTAAAACAATGAGCGTGATTTCTATGTTTATGATTCCATCCTTCCTTCTAGGAACTGAAACTTCTGGGTAAGTGAGGAGTCTTTGGACAAAAGTTTGGAAACAGGTGTTTATTTTCTCTGCTTCATTTATAGACTTGAAAGAAAAAATGCATCCCTCTTTGCTTTTTTTTTTTTTTTTGCTTCCCAGTGTTAAGAATGTCTGATCTGAGATGCTTAAGGCCAACATTCTATAGATGAACTCAGAGTATAACATCTAGATCTCTCTTTCTGCTATTCAGTCCATTTGTAAGGCAGCCACCATTCTCTCCAGCTACCTAGCTAACTGTAATCAGAACTAAGACTCTCCACTGTATGTCTGTGGCATAGAAATGGAAGGCAAGTTAGAACAGGACTCCTCTTTGACTTCAGTGCTCAGCCCCATTTCCCCATCCTGCCTTCTAAAGAAACCCACAACTTGGAAACCATTCCATATCTATTATTACTGGCTCTATATGAGACTCGTGCTTCTATCTTGGGCGAGACAGAACCTGAAAAGAAAGTTTGTTAAGCAATCTGTGCCCTTAATTCCCATCATCAACAAAAAATAGTAAAATACAAAAAAAAAAAAACAGTCAGGGAAAGACTAGAATAATATGAAGTATTAAAATATACGAAACACCTGCTGATTAATTTTTATAGGTATTTTCTTTTGATGCCTGGATTTCATTTCATTTCATTTGTAATGAGCTTAACATTTCTATTATAGAAAAACTATAATAGACTTCAAATCAGAAAGAAAACTTAGTAAGAAATTACACAATGGGAAGCAAAGTAGAACTCTCCAAAGCCAGAGAGAGCTAATCATCATGCTGTGCTGCTTCAGCCATGCTGCTGATAGACTCCACACCCCTTCGGCTAGAAAAGAAGCAATAGTTAAAGAATACAAGAGGAAATCAAGCAAGACAAAAAGCTCATAAATGGTTCATTAAGAAGCATAACCAGAGAGAATGATCAGGTGAGGGGTTGAAGAAGGTGAGAGCTAGAGAAATAAGAGGGAAGGAGAGGAGAGCAAAAGAGTAGAGAGGAAAGAGGCTCTGCAGGCCATGCTGTCTGACCCACCACCATCTATGGAGATTTCCTTAGAGAAGGAGGTTGGCGTCCAGCCTCAAGCTGGCAGCTTCTCCAATCTCATTCTCATGTCAGACATCTGTCAGCACTCTGCAAGGACCATTGGAAATCAAGCACATTCACAGTTTGTCTTGGACCTCCTGAAGTCTTCCCACCCCTACCAGCTACTGAAAAGGAAAGGGAAAAAGTTATTAAGTCTCTCTAGCCATGGTGGGAATAGCCAAAAAACAGAAAAGGAAACAAGAGAGCATTAACAAAGCAGACATGTTCCCATGACTCCTCATTGTCAAAGGCACCATTCATTCACTTATTCCTCAAATATTTATTGAGCATAACCATGAGCCAGGCGTTTTAGCAAGCACTGGTGACATACTGCCAACTTCAGCAAAGCCTTCTTTATCTTACTCTCTATCCAAGCCCCCGCCCCTTAATAAAAAACTACAGCTTCTGGAGGCTCAGTTATCTTCCATCTGTTTTAAGATATTTTGCCCCCCTGAGAGGAGGATTTCTAATACCTTAGGATACTTAATGCATGACTAGGTATCTAGGAAAGGGAAAGAATAGAAGGTTCACTCCGTTGTTACACAAAGGGGGCACACATCAAAATTGCAATGTTTTTTTTTTCCTGCTTATGAACGGATTGAAACTTTCTCTGACTTTAATGATACATATCTGGAACACACACTATTTTTCAAAAGCATATATGTAAATGCATTCTGTCTTATATTTTCCTTTAGGTTTATCTATTTGCTGGCAAGCTCAGAGTCACAGTTTTGTTTTTGCAAGGTATACTATATATACGAAAATATTTCTAATATGGATGGATGGGTGAATGGATGGATGGCACTGTAAGTGCTCACTGCCAATCTAATGTACACTGTAAAGACAATGGAGCTGGAGCTTGGGGCAGTGATTAGTGTCCATCATGAAAGGGATTTGGTGCTCTTATAAAAGAGACTCTGGTAGTTCCATGAGAGGACAAAGGGCAAGGACAGCTATGTGTAAACCTGCACAGGCCCTCACAAGACAGTCAAAAGTCAGTTAATGGATTTTTGGACTTCGTTCCCTCCCGAAATTAAGAAATAAGTGATGGTTGTTCATAAAACATTCCATTTTTTATATTCTTTGGTAGCAGCCTGAATAAACTAAGACAGGTAGATAGAGGTATACATAGATGGTACATAAATTGAAGAAAGATAGATGATAGATGGATGCATAGATAGGTGGTAGCTAGACAGACGGATAGATGTAGATTAAGAACTACTCTAAAAGAACAAAGAACCAGCTTATGAAACATATATTACAGAACTTTTGGAGATGCCTATGTGCCATTCTCTGTGCAGGTAACAGTCTGAATTTAGGGTTATTTCTTGTTTTTCTAGATAGATTTTTTCCATTTCTATATATACACATATATATCCTTGGTTTTATTGTGGTATAAACATAAATGTCTCTAATAATAAATTATTCTTTAATCTTATGTTCTGATATTAATGCTTATTTTCTTGCTTTATTCCTACAGTATAATAGTCCCACATAGTGACAACTACAATACACTATATCCACTCTACTGGTGATGGGCTCTTAAGATGCTTCCATGTTTCTTCCTATACATGTATGTTGCTAGAAACATGCCTGGAGAACATGTCCTGGTATACATGTGTGAGAAGTGTGTTTCAATAAGATTGGATCAACTTACACTCAACGAGGAGTTGTGAAAGTTGCTGTCATTCTGAAACCTTTACAATGGGTATTATCTGACGTTTTTGTTCACCACTTCCTGGGATAGAAAATGATGACTATCTTAGGCTATAATATTTGATACTTTCCTTTTTGTTATGAAAATAAGTATTTAAAACTCATTTATTGGTTATTTATGCTTCTATTCTCATGAAATGCCTGTCTCTGTCTTTATTTTACTTTATTTTTGTATGCTGGTCCTGGGGCTTGAACTCAGGGCCTGAGCACTGTCTTTGAGTTTTTGTGCTTCAGGCTAGCACTCTAACACTGATCGATAGCCCCATTTCTAGAATTTTGCTGGTTAATTGGAGATAACTAGAGATCATGGAGAGAGCTGGCTTCAAACCAGGATCCTCAGATCTCAGCAGGGATTACAGGCATGAGCCACCAAGTGCCTGGCTTTTTGCTCATTTTTTAAAATCTTTTTTCCAGGTTATTGTTTTGATGTTATTTTTCTTAAAAATTTTAAATTAACATTTTTGTACTTATTCATGGGGTTCATTACTATAAATTGATACATATATAACAATATTAAATCATCCAAAAAGAGTGATCAGAATTTTTCTCTCCTCAATATTGTTCCTTCTTTCTTTTGGGAACTCTAAGCTTTGCTCCTGTAGGTATTTTTGAAATGCATAGTAACATATAATAGACTACAGTAACCCTACCCTGCTAGACAAAATTAAAACTAAATCCCTACCAACCTGTTTTGGTTCCCTTATCTAAATCTATCTAACCTCCAAAAAAAATCATTTCCAGTGTAATGTTCACTATTCTATATGTTTGTATGTCTTACACTTCATGTATTGTCCTAGTAACACATATTTTTAAATCTTCTCATGTTATGTACACATCATTTCCCAACTTGTGGCTTGCATTTTCATTTCCTTTAGTATCTGTTGTTGAACAAAGAGTTTAATTTTTTAATGCTCTTGGATTTATCTTTACTATTTATATTTGTATATCATTTTTATTGTTTTAATACTTTTGCATTGTGAATGTATTTTTTCTAAAATTTTAGCTTTTAGAGGATTGGTTAGAAAATTAATAATATTCAAGTCAATGTACATATGTAAAAATGGAAGTACACAACTTGAGGGGATAGGTGGTGTTGGGAAAGATGGGGAGAATGAGAGAAGGTGTTGAGTTGAATCTCCTTTGTGCAACTGCTTAAAAAAATAAATTTAGTTGTGTGCCGGTGGCTCATACCTGTAATCCTAGCTACTCAGGAGGCTGAGATCTGAGGATTGCAGTTTGAAGCCAGCCATGGGCTTATCTCCAAAAGTGACACTGTGGCTCAAAGTGGTTAGAGCATTAGTCTTTAGCAAAAAATACTCAAAGACTGCATCTAGGCCCTGAGTTCAAGCTTCATGACCAACAATAAACAAATAAATAATAAATGTAGCTTTTAAAGTATGTCTGCATATCATAGAGGGAAATATTTTATTTTTCCATCTAGATGTCCAGGAATTAGTCTACTTCTTGAGTTATTCATCCTTGTTTCCATTTCTGTGCACTGATTTTTGCTGTATGCAGTTTGTGTAAACACACCTATTGCACTGCTTTAGCTTTCTGTTTGGTTCCATTCATTTATCTGTCTAGTCCTGAAGCAACCCAAAGTGCTTTAATTACTGAGACTTTAAACAAGTGATTGCTATAAGCCTGGGCAAGTTCCCGTGAGTTGTTTTTCAAGCCAAGACAAGATAAGAAAATTAGCTGTTCTTGTCCCTTTAACATGAATTTCAGAAGCAGCTTGTCAGTGGCTTATACAACAAAGAAAACACTGCAGAGATGTTGATTGGTATTTCATTAAACCTGTCAATCTGAGTAAAATTAATATCTTTAATAGGTTGACAGTTTCTATATGTGAATATGTCATGTATCCCGCTGATTATTTAGGACTTTAGAAAAACACCATGCAACATGAGGGTTTTTTTGTCTGTTTACTTTCTACACACAATCCTGTGCATCATTTCTCAGTTTTATCCTAGAAGTAACTAATATGGTACTAGAAAATATTTAACTGAATATTTCAGTATAAGAAGTAAATTGGGGCTGGGAAGGTGGCGCAGTGGTAGAGCACTAGCCTTGAGCTGAAGAGCTGAGGGACAGTGCCCAGACGCAGAGTTCAGGCCCTACGACCAATAGAAAGAAAGAAAAAGAGAAAGAAAGAAAGAAAAGAAGAAAGAAAGAAAGAAAGAAAGAAAGAAAGAAAGAAAGAAAGAAAGAAAGAAAGAAAGAAAGAAAGAAAGAAAGAAAGAAAGAAAGAAAGAAAGAAAGAAAGAAAGAAAGAGAAAGAAAGAAAGAAAGAAAGAAAGAAAGAAAGAAAGAAAGAAAGAAAGAAAGAAAGAAAGAAAGAAAGAAAGAAAGAAAGGAAAGAAAGGAAGGAAGGAAGGAAGGAAGGAAGGAAGGAAGGAAGGAAGGAAGGAAGGAAGGAAGGAAGGAAGGAAGGAAGGAAGGAGAGAGAGAGAAAGAGAGGGAGGGAGGGAGGGAGGGAGGGAGGGAAGGAAGGAAGGAAGGAAGGAAGAAAGGAAGAAAGGAAGGAGAGAGAGAGAGGGAGGGAGGGAGGGAGGGAAGGAAGGAAGGAAGGAAGGAAAAGAAAGGAAGGAAGGAAGGAAGGAAGGAAGAAAGAAAGAAAGAAAGAAAGAAAGAAAGAAAGAAAGAAAGAAAGAAAGAAAGAAAGAAAGAAAGAAAGAAATTTACACTGTATATTAATCTTAAGGTAAAGTTACACTTTGTTATTTATCTTAATCATTTTACTATGTTTCTTACAAACTGAATATGGTGAGCATTTTTATGTTTATTAGTTCAGTTAATGAATTTTGTCTTTCTCAATGGGTTAGAATTTCCAGCTTATTATTGAACCCTATCTGTCTCTTGTCTTTCTATGGAAAAAATTTTAATACTTTGTCATTAATAATGAAGGTAGCTATGCAGTTGTGGTAGGTGTTGTTTCCTTACATAAAGAACAAATCCATATCTTAGCTATGGTAAATAATGCTATGATAAACATAGTTGTGCTGGTAGCTTTAGTATGGCCTTGTTTGTGATTGTTTGGGTAAATGCCCAGAAACCTCCATATTGCTTTCCAAAGTGGTTGGACAAGCTTATATTCCCACCAACAGTACAGTAGGGTTCGCTTTTGGCTACATCCCCTCCAGCATCTGTTGTTATTAGATTTCTTGATTATAGCCATTCTAACGGGGGTGAGGTGGAATCTCAATGTTGTTTTAATTTGCATTTCTTATATGGCTAGAGAAGTTGAGCATTTCTTCATGTGTGGATTAGCCATTCTTATTTCAGAGAAGTCTCTCTTTAAGTCTTTAGACCACTTATTAATAGGGTGATTGTTTCTTTGAGGATTGCTGGGGGATTTAATTTTTTGAGTTCTAAGTATATTTTAGATATGAGGCCCTTGTCTGTTGTATGGCTAGTGAAGATCTTTTCCCAATTGGTGGGTTTTCTATTGATCTTTCTAGCTATGTCCTTTGCCAGATGCCCCTCAGTAGATGAATGGATCAAGAAAATGTGATATAGATAGATAGATATAGATATTAATCTATATAGATTAATGGAATTAATGGAATTAATCTATATAGATTATGGAATTCTATGCCTCCATCAGAAAAATATGACTGCCCCATTTGTCAGAAAATGGAAAGACTTGGAAAAAACTATAATAAGTAAGCCAAGCCCAAAGAAACATAGGTCCCATGGTTTCCCTTATTTGCAATAACTAGTATATGTCTAGGATAATCTTACCAGACAAGCAGAAAAAGTCAAAAGGTATATACATATGACCATGTAAGATGATCCTAAGGGAAATGAACTAAGATATGGACACAAGAGGATTTTTTCTTTGTCATGTTGTTTTTAACGTACTATGTGATTTTTTTTCTTTTGCATGTTCTTCCCCCATGGTGTGGAACCCCCTGTTGTCACTGTACTTGATTCCTGTGCCCTGTGTCTTGTATAAACATTTTTCTAATTTGGGGAGGGAAAGGGAAATAACAAAATGCTGAAACAAAGATACAGGTTGGCCCATTGTAACAAGGAGATGTACCAGACACTATGTTAAAAATGAACTTTACAACTTGGAAGGGGGAAGGGAGGAATTGGGGAGGTGGGGAAGGAAGGGATGGTAGGGGAAAAACAAAGGAGGGGGTTACTGAGTATATGAAATATACTCAGTACCTTACTCATGTAACTGTAACCCCTCTGTACAGTATCTTTACAATAAAAATATATAGCAAAGAACAATTCATCTTCTTAACCATGGGATTGGGTAAACTTTGTCTTTTTGCACAGAGTATTCTAAAGAAGAGCATGTGCCACTCCCAAGCTAAAGCACTCATCTGCCCATTCAAGACTCTGCAGAGTTCTTTCTCTCTCTGGCATGGTAATTAGCATCAAAAAGTTGCTGTTTCCTCAGCATAAGTCTCCAAGGATGCAAGGTAAGTGGAAGTCTTGCTAAACTGTCAACTGTCGATTGACTACTGATTACTCATTCATGTCAGTGAAATAGTTTTGTTGTAATAACCATCTAGAATTTGGATGATGTTTGTTATGAGGACATCTAGAACCCGACCTGTACAGACAGATGTAATATCCAATCAGGTAAAGTATAGTTAATCCTTAAGAATACATTCTCTTGACCAGTGATGTTCTCCATGGAAGTTGGCTTCTATTCAATATTGTTTCTGTCATTATTGAGATTTACTTTTCTTAATAGATTGATTCAATAAATACCATAGTGGATATGCCAGGTCTAAATAATAAATGTTTAATATTTTTGTATCTCTTGTGAGTCTAATAGTTCTATATGTGCTTTCAATAGCTTTACTTTCAAAAGCTGTATTACTCCTGAAATGTAAACGGAGAAGGGTCTATTTTTACTTAGTCTGTGAAACTATACAAAGTCAAAACTGTATGTTATATAGCCTCTGGTAAACTCATGTTGTTGGCTTTTTTCCTACATTTTTGGAATGGTTGTGGCTAGAGTCAACATTTATAAATATGCCTTAATTTTCTTCTCTTTTCTTTTTCTTCTTAAGTCACTTTAATAATTATGCCTTACAGTCAGAATAAAGGAGGATACTCGGGGGAGAAACCCAAAGATGTAATTCCTCTGAACACAAAATACTGCTTATCAAAGTGAATTCTAGTAAATGAAAACATGGGTTTTTGTTGTTGTTGTTAGTGGTGATGGTGGTGTTGCTGTTTGGTTTTGCTTTAGGTTTTTGTCTTTTTGTGGAAGCTAAGATGGGGGTGTATAAAGGGAAAGAGGAAGAGAGAACAAATGCAATCATAGTATTCAGTATATACTAGGTGAAAAATGAACTATGCAACTTGTTTTCAGGGTTGGGAGAAGAAAACTGGGAGAAAGGACAGGGTGGAATTGTCCATAAACAAACTGTACTCATAACCTGACATGATATGGTAACCTCTCTGTGCAACACCTTAACAACAATAAAATTAGGTTAAAAAGGAATCTTAGGGCATGGTAATTCTTGTCATTCCATGCATGACATAAATATTTTTATTGTAGTACTTATTTATGGGTTGAAAATAAATATTCAAGGTTTGCTTAAATTGCACATGTTTATCATTTTGTTGAGTGTTTCTTGATATAGTTCAAATCTCCCTTTGTGGATTACTTTTCTTCTCAAATTTTATCTTTGTAAAATCATTCTAGTGATAGAAGTGAATTCAGTTGTTTACTTGAAGGTATTTTATTTTATGATATGTTCATTATAAGTTTTACTGGAAATACAATTTCAGCTTACTAAATTTTGTCATTTGAAGTATCTCATTTTCCTCTGTCTGTGAATTAAATTTAGCATTCAGTCTTATTTTCATGTCCTTAAAGTAAAATATTTTATACTTCTCTATGTCTTAAGACTTTAAAGGAGCCAGGATAGTGTATTAGAAGGAAGCTCTACTTTCTATCTTCTGTGTACCTTGGAGTTGAAAAAGCCAGAACACAGCTTCTCAGTAGGATAGGTTGTAAGGGAAAGCATTGAAGCTCTACATTGAAAAGACAGGACTGTGCTTAAGAAAGAGTATATTAACTTGTGGTGGGAGAAATATTAAGGTGAGGGGTGTAGGCAGGAAGCTAGGAAGGACAATGAAGGAAGGAAGGAAGGAAGGAAGGAAGGAAAGAAAGGCAATATTTAATGTATATATGTGAAGATGAAACTAGCAAAGTTGAGGGGATGTGTAGAGTTTGGAGGGTGAGAGAAAATCATGAAAGGTGTGACATTGATCAAGTACTTAAAAACTGATGTGTTGAACTGAAACCCCTTAAAGCTTATTTTTGTTGTTGTTGTTGGTTGTGGGGCCTGAACTCTGGGCCTGGGTGAGCTCTTCAGCTCAAGGCTAGCACTGTACTACTTGAGCCACAGCACCACTTCCTTCCGGCTTTTTCTGCTTATGTGGTGCTGAGGAATCAAACCCAGGGCCTCATGAATACAAAGCAAGCACTCTGCCACTGAGCAACCTTCCCAGCCCAAAGTTAATTTTTTTTTTAATTCTAAAAGATAGAGCTCATTTGCAGTGATGCCACAATGGTTCAGATGTGTGCAGGAGAGGAAATGGCTAACAGAGAAGTAGAGAGCAAGGGAGATGGAAAAGGAGGCAAAGAGGGAGAGAGAGAAAGTGAGAGAACATGGGAGTTCTCATTTCTATTAAAAATGGTGTACAACAGAAAAGCAATATGAACTTAGTTGATCTGATAACTATCTATAAGGTTGGCACATGAAAAACTGGTCACTATTCTCAACATCAAAATGTAAGATTACAAAGAGAGGTGTAGGGCTGGGAAGGTGGCTTAGTGGTAGAGCGCTTGCCTTGCATGTATGAGGCCCTGGGTTCGATTCCTCAGCACCACATAAGCATTAAAAAAAACCGGAAGTGGTGCTGTGGCTCAAGTAGTAGAGCACTAGCCTTGAGCTGAATAGCTGGGGGACAGTGCCCAGGCCCAGAGTTCAAGCCCCATGACCGACAAAAAAAAAAAAAAGAGAGAGTTATATTTAAACACAAATCTATATTAGGGAGAAAAACAACCTATTTAAAAACATGGGCGGGATATATGAATATGGAAGATTGAAACCAAACCCTTTGCTTTCACCCTGTACAAAAATCAACTCAAAATGAATCAAAGACTTTAATGTCAGAACTAAAAGTCCTGCAAATACTACAGGGAAAGATAGAAAAAAAATACTTCAAGGTATTGTCATTGACAATGACTTTTTTGCTCAAATAACTCAAGCAATAATAGGAAGAGTTGACAAATGATATTATTTTTAACTAGAAACTTTTCATTGAAAAGGAGACAGAAGAATAAAGAGAGAGTCTCTTTATCTGTCAAGGGAATGGTATGCAGGATATAAATAACTCAAGTCAAACACCAAAAACTTGCAATCAGTACATGAAATATAGTTCTCAATAAGAGTACAAATGTCTAATAAATACATTTTTAATGTTTTTCATCTTTATACACCACAGATATGAATGCCAAAATGATACTGAAATTTTATCTCACCCAAGTAAGAATGACTGTCATAAAAAATAAACAAACAAATTATGGTAATGAAGTGTTGCAAAAAATATCCATTACACTATTGCTGGGAATGTACATGGAGGTTTTGATGCTGAAAGAAATGTGGCCAAAAAGGAACACTACTGCATTGTTGGTGGGAATGTAAGCTTGTTCAACCACTCTGAAAAGCAGTATGGAGGTTCCTCAACACTACACATAGCCGGGCATCTGTGGCTCACCTCTGTACTCCTAGCTACTCAGGAGACTGAAATCTGAGTATCACGGTTCAAAGCCAGCCTAGGCAGGAAAGTCCATGAGACTTACCTCCAATAAGCCACCAGAAAACTTGAAGTGGTGCTGTGGCTTAAGTGGTAGAGGACTTACCTTGAGATGAAGAACACAGTGACAGCGCCCAAGCCCAGAGTTCAAGCCCTTGACCAACCTCCCCAAAGAAACTAAACCTAGAGCTCCCCTTTGATGCAGTAATCCCATTTCTGGGCATTTACCCAAATGATCACAAACAAGGCCATACTAAAGCTACCAGAACTACTATGCATATTGCAGCATTATTTACCATAGCTAAGATATGGAACCAACCCAGATGCCCCTCAGTAGATGAATGGATCAAGAAAATGTGTGTGTGTGTGTGTGTGTGTGTATATATATATATATATATATATATATATATATATATATATATATATATATATATATATATATATTCATATACATATACAATGGAAATCAGAAAGAATGACACTGCCCCATTTGTTAGGAAACGGAAAGACTTAGAAAATATTATATTAAGTGAAGTAAGCCAGACCCAAAGATATATAGGTCTGATGGTTTCCCTCATTTGCAATTATTAGTATACATCTAGGATAATTTTATCAAATGAGCAGAAAAGCTCAAAAACTATGTACATATGACCATATAAGATGATGCTAAGTAAAACGAACCTCAAGATATGGACACAAGAGGTCTTTCTTTGTTGTTGTTGTTTTAATGTACTATGTGATTTTTTTGTTTCCTTTGTATGTTCTTCTGCCTATGGTAGATCCCTTGTTGTCACTGTACTTAATTTGGTACCATGCATCTTGTATATACATTTGTCTAATTTGGGGAGGAGAAAGGGAATAATAAAATGCTGAAACAAGGACACAGGATGACCCATTGCAACAATGATACCCACAAGACAGTATATTGGAAATGAACTTACAACTTTTTGGGGGTGGGGGAAGAGTGAAGAAAGTAGGGGAGGGAAGGGATAATGGGAGAATAACAAGGGAAGGGGTAACAATGCTTGACAAAAAATGTACTCATTGCCTTACTCATGTAACTGTAACCCTTCTGTACAGCATCTTTACAATAAAATAAAACAAAACAGCGCTCTGCTCTTTTCTAGCTCTTTTCTAGTTCTTTTCTCTTTCCACTCTCTTTCCCAGCTCTCTTTTCTAGCTCTCTCTCTGCTCTTTCTCTGCTTTTTTCTAGCTCTTTCTCAGCTCTTTCCTTCTCTTATCTTTCCTAGCTCTCTCTCTTTCCCAGCTCTCCCAGCTCTCATTCCCAGGCCTTTCCCCACCACATGGAGGACCAAGATGGCCTGGTGCCAGCCGGAATGATGAATAAACCTACCCCTTACCTGAAAAAAAAAATAATAAAAAAAAAACAAAACAATTAAAAGTACAACTACCACATTATCAAAGTATATCAGGCTTGAACACACACATTAATGAATCAGTTAGATTATATCACAGACCCTTATATACTCATGTTTATTATGGCAGAATATGGAAGAATGGAACTTTATTTAACCACAAAGAAGAATGAAATCCTGTCATTTGCAGGTGTAATAGGAGATCATCATGTTAAAAAATTAAGCCAGATTCAGAAAGATAAATGATATGTTTGATGTCATATATAAATCTAGAAAAAATAAGAAAGGAAGCAGAATCACGAGCTGGGGCAAGAAGGCAGGGTGAGGAGTACGTGGGTATCATCAAAATACATTACATGAATAAACAAAAATGTCACAATGAAACCCACCATTTTCTAGAATTAATATACAGTAATGAAGAAATACATCCATATCTTCTTGTGCCATTTTAGTTTCGCTGTCATTCACTGTTTTTCTACTTTAGAATCACTGGACTAATATTGTCTTTTCCAATAATGTTTGTTGCTCACACATTCTCTATTTATTTATTAGTAATTACACACATACAGCTGATATCCTATCATTCATTTGCAGAAGAGACAAAGTATTCTCTTGTGTGCTAATACTGTCTTTTTAAATAGTGTTTGTTAACCACATATTCTCTATTTATATATTAGTAATTACACATATATAGCTGATATCCTAGCATTCATTTGCAGAAGACAAAATGTGCCTCCTTTGTGCTTTTTACTTTCTAGGTTTCATTATTATGTTTTATGTAACCTATCTAAAATCTTTCAATTCTCTATATCTCTCTTTCTCTAACTGATGTTTTACCCAACCAATCTAGTCCTAACTCCAAATATCATATTTTCATCTTTATAATTTATTTTCCTTTACCTAATTGACCTGGTTGGGTTTTTTTGCAGGCTTTTGCTTATTATTGTTTTCTTCTAGTTCTGTTTAAAATCATAGAGGAAAAATAGCTTTTAATTAAAAAAATAGCTTTCTAATTTAAAAAATCCTAAGCCTAAAAATCAAAGTTTTGAAAAAAGAAAAACATACTAAATAAAATGGTCTTGACCAAGATGAGTTAAGCCATCTTAACAGACCCATACCAAGCACTGAAATAGAAACAGCAATGAGACCTCCCATCTAAGAAAAGCCCAGGACCAGATGGTTTTATAGCAGAATTCTACAAGGCCTTCAAAGCGGAGATCACACCAATACTCTTCCAACTCTTCAATGAAATTGAAAGAGAAAGTTCACTACCGAACTCATTCTATGAAGCCATCATAATCCTCATCCCAAAACCAGGCAGGGACTCATTAAAGAAAGAGAACTATAGACTCATTTCTTTGATGAACATTGATGCAAAATTTCTCAACAAAATTTTGGCCAATCAACTTCAACAATTCATCCAAAAAATCATACAGCATGATCAAACAGGATCCATTTCAGGGATGCAAAGCTGGTTCAATATACACAAATCAATCAATATAATTCATCACATCAACAGGAGCAATGATAAGAACCACATGGTTATCTCAATAGATGCAGAAAAAGCATTTGACAAGATCCAACACCCCTTTATGATGAAGGTTCTGGAAAAATTAGGAATCCATGGAACATTCTTCAATACAATAAAAGCTGTATATGACAAACCTACAGCCAGCATTAAAATTAATGGTGAAAAACTAAAGCCATTTCCTCTTTTTTTTTTTTTAAACAATCAGTAAGTCAATTTATTAAAAACGTTTGACTTAGGCATCTGCAATGGTGACCTCAACCTCCACTCCTGGCTCAATACTGATGGAAGTTATCTGCTTGACAATCTCGGAAGGACTGTGTAAGTCAATGAGTCGCTTGTGGATCCTCATCTGGAAGCGATCCCATGTCTTAGAACCTTCACCACAAGGTGTTTTTCTTGTAGTGATTCTCAAAGTCTTGGTAGGCATGCGCACCGGTCCTTTCACTTTGAGATTCTTCTCCTTGGCGCCTCGGATTAGGTCAGCACATACTAGGGGGGGGGGGGGGGAGCAGAGGCATCCATTAACTCAGGAACGAGACAAGGATGTCCACTCCCTCTACTTCTCTTCAATCTAGTATTAGAATGCCTAGCTACAGCAATAAGACAAGATGCAGACATAAAGGGGATCCAAATAGGGAAAGAAGAAGTAAAACTCTCCCTCTTTGCAGATGACATGATCTTGTATTTAAAGAATCCCATAGACTCCACTCCCAAATTACTCAAGCTGATTCAAAACTTTGGCAAAGTAGCAGGGTATAAAATTAACCCTCAAAAATCAATGGCTTTTCTGTATGCCAACAATGAGAAAAGTGTGGCTGAAATTAGGAAAACAACTCCATTTGTAATAGCCCTACAAAAAATAAAATACCTAGGAATTAACATAACCAAAGAAGTGAAGGACCTCTATGATGAAAACTTTAAAAACTTGAAAAAGGAAATCAAAACAGAACATAGAAAGTGGCAAAAACTCCCATGCTCCTGGATTGGAAAGATCAACATTGTGAAAATGGCAATACTTCCCAAGGCTATCTACAAATTCAATGTGATACCTATCAATATTCCAACCTTATTCTAAAAGGAAATAGAAGCCGCAATCCAAAAATGAATATGGAGCAAAGAAAGACCCCGAATAGCAAAAATGATCCTCAACAGAAAGAACAGTGCCAGAGGAATATCAATACTCAAATTTCAAACAAAGCCATAGTAATCAGAACAGCTTGGTACTGGCACAAGAACAGACCTCAGGACCAATGGAATAGGATTGAAAACCCAGAAATGAACCTATAGCCATCTAATCTTCAATAAGGGAGCTGAAAAAATAGAATGGAAGAAAGACAGCCTCTTCAGTAAATGGTGCTGGCAAAATTGGTTAACTACTTGTAGAAAACTAAAGCTAGATCCTTATATATCACCCTGCACCAGAATCAACTCCAAATGGATCAAAGACCCAGAAGTCAAAGCAGACACTCTGAAAACATTACAGGATGGAACAGGAGAAACTCCAGGTCTCTTGGCGCAGGCCAAAATTTTCTTAATAGAGACCCAGAAACACAACAAATCAAGGAAAGGTTGGACAAATGGGATTGCATGAAATTGCAGAGCTTCTGCATGGCAAAGGACATAGCTAGCAAGATCAATAGAAAGCCCACGGATTGGGAGAAGATCTTCACTAGCCATACAACAACAATCAGACAAGATCAATAGAAAGCCCACGGATTGGGAGAAGATCTTCACTCGCCATACAACAACAATCAGACAAGGGTCTAATATCTAAAATATACCTGGAACTCAAAAAATTAAATCCCCCAACAACAAATCTTCAAAGAAACAACTGCCCAATAAATAAGTGGGCTAAAGACTTAAAAAGAAACTTCTCTGAAGAGGAAAGAAGGATGGCCAATAGACACATGAAGAAATGCTCAACCTCCCTAACCATAAAAGAAATGCAAATCAAAACAACATTGAGACACCACCTCACCCCAGTTAGAATGGCCAAAATCAAGAACTCTAGTAACAACAGATGCTGGAGGGGATGTGGACAGAAGGAAACCTTACTGCATTGTTGGTGGAGTGTAAACTTGTTCAACCACTTTGGAAAGCAGTATGGAGGTTCTTCAAAAGACTCCACATAGAGCTCCCCTATGAGCCAGCAATCCCACTTTTGGGCATTTACCCAAATGTTCACAAACAAGACCACAATAAAGCTACCAGCACGACTATGTTTATTCTAGCATTATTTACCATAGCTAAGATATGGAACCAACCCAGATGCCCCTCAGTAGATGAATGGATCAAGAAAATGTGGTATATATACACAATGGAATTCTATGCCTCCATCAGAAAGAATGACATTGCTCCATTTGTTATGTAATGGAAAGACTTGGAAAACATTATATTAAGTGAAGTAAGCCAGGCCCAAAGAAACATAGGTCCCATGGTTTCCCTTATTTGCAATAACTAGCATATGTCTGAGTCAAGCAAAAAAGGTTAAATAAGCTGATGTTAGGGAAATGAACCCTAAGATATGTATTCAAATGTTTTTTTCTTTCATGCGATTGTTTCTAACACATTTATAAGATTATTTCTTTGTTGCTTTGTATGTCCCTCCGCCACGATATGATCCCTGCTTTTATTGTATTTGATGTTGGTATAATTTGTGGAGGGGAAAGGAAAAAACAAATCATTGAAATAGGGATACAGGTGGACCCATTGCAACAATGAGATGTACAAGTCGTTATGTGGAAAACGAACTTTACAACTTTGGTGGGGGGGGAAGATTGGGTAGGGGGAGCGGGGGGGAGGGGGAAGACGGGAAGGAATGGGAAGGGGAAACAAAGGAGGAGGCTACAATGCTTGATAAGAAATGTACTCATTATCTTGCCCATGTAATTGTAACTCCTCTGTACAGTATTTTCACAATTAAAAAAAAGAAAATTAAAAATAAATAAATAAAATGGTTTTGAGAATAATAAGGAAGAAAAGAGCTAAGTGGAATAAATAATCATGGAATTTCTTGTTCCCAGTGAGATAACCATATTAAGACAGGACTCTGTAATGAGAATAAGTTTTTTGACCAGAACCATCATCGTGACCATGTGGGGTGGAAGACTATACAAGACATCCTACGTAGAAGATTCAATGTTGTGTTGCTGAAGTGCTCAAATTCTCTCCATGATTTTTGAACAAGCACTTATGCATGTTTCACGTTTTAGAGATACCCAGTATTTTCATAGTCACTCCTGAGCTTAATCTTTCTGCAGTTGGCTTCCCTTCTTTCAAAAATCACAAGAACACTACTTGCCCTTTGGAATCATAGTGAAGATAAAGTCCTCGGGATCACAGAGAGGGCCTCATAAGCTCAGTGTGTGAGGGATTTGCTAAATAAGTATGGTAAGTCTTGTTTCCTATGTTGAGTCATTTCTCTCTCCAAATCCTTACTACTATCCTCTTCTAGAAGCCCTAAGATTAGAGTTTTATTTTCTCCCTACTTTGGTATCAGAGAACAAGATGTTCCAAAATCATCATGAACAAGAGTTATTTTAGGCCAGTTCAGAAATACAAACTACAATAACATCTCCACGTGAGTTTAGTTGGAGTTAAGCTTTCATGGAGATCATATGGTCTGATGGAGTCTTTGAGAATTTCAAGACAGCCTTGCATTTCAAATGGGGCAAAAGGCCTCAATAATGAATGTTGAGCTTGACCCCTTTATATGACTTTGCTAGGAAAACAAGTCCTTAAATGGCCAGTATCTTCTTTGAACAAATCTTAAGTTATGGGGAAAATGTGAGTTACTATGGAAAAAACAGAACATTTATTATCCTTGGGCTGTCCATTCTAAACATGCTATTTGTTTGTTTGTTTTTTTAAAGAATATAAGGTCTCTAGTTTTAGGTCTCCTTTTCATGCCAGGCTGAGGAAATATTGATAACTATCTTTTCTTGTTTGATTTTCTGTTCCCAATTACAGATGTTCATGTTTATAAAGTAATTTGACAAGAAACCTGTGTAATTGCATTCTCCCTCAGTGTAGGTTGGAGCTGGGAGGAGAACTAGGTGATTTCTGACCAAAAAGAAAAAATCTAATTATAAATAAATAATAAAATACCTCAGAATGTATTATCTATTATCAGTATTCTCAAGATAATCCATGTTTCAAGATTCTGAAGAATTAATATGTCTCTCATTTTTATCTTCACAACTATCTTTTTAAATGGTTATTATTAATCCATCTGAACAAATGCAGTAAATGAAGTTTAAAAATGTAATATTGTGCTGGGCACTGGTGGCTCATGCCTGTAATCTTAGCTACTCAGAAGGCTGAGATCTGAGGATCGAGGTTTCAAAGCCAGTCTGGGCAGGAAAGTCCGTGAGACTCTTTATCTCCAATAAACCACTAGAAAACCGGAAGTGGCCCTGTGGCTCAAGCAGTAGAGCACTAGCCTTGAGCTGAAGAGTGCAGGGACAGCGCCCGAGCCCAGAGTTCAAGCCCTACAACCAACCCCAAAAAAGGTAATATTGTAATATAACCATAGTTGTATTTGTTGTAGCAAAGACATGAAGCCATGTCTGATGAACTTCAACATATACATTTTTGACCATTCTGACAAGCAAAATTTCAGCTATGTAGATGGTTTTGCAGAAAAGTTTTGGTTCTAGCCCTCATGTTAAATTTTGGTAATGATGAGAAAATACACTGACCTTGAAAGGCACATGCTCAGGAAAAAAAGTACAAGAAGACTTGCTTTATTCATTCAGACATCCAATTTATTTTTGTTGACTGTACTATAAATCAAACAGGATTTGAGACCTTAGAGATATCATGGAAAGAATACACATAATTTTACTTCAAAAAAGAATAACATGCTAAAGGCATAACCATCCAAATACATTATTTAAGTGGTGTTAAATGGTCTGTAGGATATATATGCAAATATATATATATAGATATGTATATATACGCTATTTATGTATGAAGTACTGAATATTACAAGAGAAGCAGTCTTGATCTGATGTGGCAAAAACAATTAATCTCTTTGAGGAAGTAATAGATGAGATAAGACTTAGAGGATGGGTAGGGATAAGTAGAAAATGGGGAGGGATGGAAGAAGTGTCCATTGCTATCCTGAGTCATTGTGCCAATCAAGGCATGGAATACTGAGACAGGGACTATGATCACTGGCATGCAGCAAGTGGAAAGTATCACATGTTAAGTCTAAAATATAAATGCATGCCAAAGCATACACAGGGTCATATGCATATACACAATTAAACTGACTAAAGTGTGTCATACACTGGAGTAAATTCCAATGACATGACCTTTAAACAATTAAACTGACAGTTTAACAAAATGAATATGAGGAAGCTAAAACACATTTGTCTGTGGGGAGGGGAGGAGACAGGATGTAAGGGAGGGAACCAATGTGTAGAGACAGGGAACGTGAGCAAGCAAATACTGTCCTATTGCTCAGTGCACATATGTGAACATGGAGCCAGGTAACTTGATAGGATTGATGAGGCTGGGAGAGACGGGGGGAGGGGGACAAGATGGAACAATGATGGGAAAATGATGCACTATACTGAATTGAAACTTATTGAATTGATACCCCCTTGTATAACGATTTAAAGATCATAATAGTATTTAAAATATGTTCATATATAAATACATATTCCATATGTGAAATATTAAAATGGATATCTATGCAGACATATCTGCCTTCGAATTATAAATGTATGACTAGTTGGTATAGGACTGAGAGCCTGAAAAGAAAGAGTGCAGAATAAGAGGGAGGGAAAGGACAAAAGAAGAAAAACGAAAGATGAAAAGAAGGAAGGAAGGAAAGGGAAAAGGAGCAAGAAGAGAAAGAAAAGAAGAGAAAAGAAAAAGAAGGAAGGAAGAAGGAAGGAAGGAAGAAAGGAAGGAAGGAAGGAAATTAAAATAGCTCTATAGAAAGAACTGTATTCCAGAAATGTCCTTGGAGTGAATAAGTGTGAGCAGCCAAATGGAAAGGTAAACCAGGCAAAGGTGAAGTCCTTGACTTTACCTTTGAAGTTGAGTCTTTGACGTAGAAAGAGATATGATTTCCTAGAATAGGAGAGAACAGGAGAGGATAAAGATACAGGCTGGCTGCACGTGGTGATGTGTTGCAATGCAACATGTAGGTACTGTAATGGGAATCTAAACGAAGTACCACTGAGCTCCTAGGAAATGCTACTAGTAAACTCCAGGGGAAAGAGGAGAAAGAATACTATTAGAGAAGCAACAAAGACATTGAAATATTTATCTTTTGTTTAAAAACTTAAGTGGGCATTAACCAGGCCAATACAGTTGCCAGAATCAGCAAGTGACAGATTCTGTCTCATTCAGTTCTACAATAAACATATACTACTATGTCATTTACTTGAGACTGAAGTTATCCTGGGTGTCTTGTATTTTATCAGACAATCCATCAAACAAGCAGGGTAAGAAAATCCACCTTTGTATTAGAAAGTACAGTGTATAAAAGGTCAATATGTGCTCTATTTAAGAAACCACAATCTGGGAGCCAGTGGCTCACACCTGTAATCCTAGCTATTCAGGAGGCTGAGATCTGAGGATCACAGTTCAAAGCCAGCCCAGGCAGGAAAGTCTGTGAAACTCTTATCTCCAATAAACCACCAGAAAACCGGAAGTGGCACTCTGGATCAAGTTGTAGAGTACATGCCTTGAGCTGAAGCTGAGGGACAGTGCCTGCACCCAGACTTCAAGTCCCATGACTAACCAAAAAAAAAAAAAATCACAGATAACTTGGAACAGTTGAACTATGAAGTTACTGCAAATGGTAAGGTTGCAGTGTTATTCGAAGGCACTGCTCTGAAAGCCTTTGTTTCCAGGTTAATATTGGTAGACAGTTCTGCCTAGAGTTCATAATCAGAACTCATTCTGCTTGTAGATGTCACATAGGAGCAGCAGCATCTATTGGGGTCAAATATGAAAAAAAAACAAAACAAAACAAAAGTACACACGCTTCTGTACTACCTCTGCTATGCCTGTCCATTGCCAGGCAACATGAAGTTCTTTAATAGTTGAATTACAGAAGAAAATCAACAAAAGAACCAAAGGAGTAGAAACTACTCAAAATCCCCCCACTAGAAGCCTCATGGAACATTTACCATTCTAAACCCTAGCCCAAGGCTCTTGAGTTGCAGTTTCTCTCAACATAATCATGGGCCATAAATAGAACTTTCCACTGCTGAGATCTGTGTCTAGGGAAGCGCTCTTAAAAATGTCTGAGCCTCCTTTCGAAACTCCTTGGGTACCTCGGAGCACACTATCACCTTCATGGGAGCACATGCACGCACATCTCCTCAAAACGCTCACATCTCCCTGGACAGTTTTATCCTGTTTACCATAAAGCCAAACAACCATTTTGAAGTTCTAAATACATATACGTTCTTTAAAGGTTTAAACATGCTTGTTCTCCTTAGGATTTATGCATTTGTATACTCAGGGTTTCCAAGGTTTGGCCATTCATCAAGAAATGAGATAGCTTATTTTGGCTGCAGTCGTAGGGATAACACAACCGAATTGTGGCTTAGATAAATCACAGAAATCCTACTAATGATGTCATAGCTTTGCCATGGAGTTGTAAAGGGGCCTACTTAAGTTATTGAAAAATAATAATAAAGAATTGTCTTTTGTCCTGGGCAGGTATTACTTTTCCATCATTTTAGATAACTTAATGACAAGCACAGTTCAGGCCACTTTCAAAAATATATATTTAATATTGACTGTGTAACAGGCATGGTTGTGGCATTAATATTTTCAGAAGAAAGTAAATATCCCTGGAATTATTTCTTCCTTTCCTATGGTTTTCTGTTCTAGTACTGCATCTTCAAGCTTTGTGTTGCTTTAGTCACCAAAAGACAATTTATAAAATAGTCCTTTGTTGTCAGATTTCATGAACTTTAATTTTTTTTGGGGGGGGGAGAGGGGATCGGTCATGGGACTTGAACTCTGAGCCTGGGTGCTGTCCTTCAGCCCTTCAGCTCAAGGTGAATGCTCTACCATTTGAGACCCAGTGCCATTTCTGGTTTTTGAGTGGTTTATCAGAGATAAGAGTCTCATGACTTGCCGGGGCTGGCTTTGAACCTCGATCCTCAGATCTCACCCTACTGAGTAGCTAAGATAGATGTGAGCCACCAGCACCTGGCTAACCTTGAAGAAGTTTTAAACTTCAATTACAGTAAAGAAAAATCAGTATAGAGATAATTTCAAGAAAATGTGTTTTGAAATTCTGTGATAAGAAATATCCATCATTTTCAACTGGGCAAGGGGTAATTAGGTGATTATTACCATCTTAATGACATTTTGAATCTGGAATAATGAACAGAGAGTTATATAAAGACAATAGGCAAAAAGTGGCGTAAGATGTTGACACTCAATGACAGGAAGTAGGAACGAGTATGTATGGTGGACCAGTATTCTTACAGAAGGCAATACCTAAAACCTTGTCAGATGATTTTGAAGGACAGAATATTTCAAGCAGAAACAATCCCTTAGACAAAGGAGGAAGTCCACACCATGTTTCTCCAGGGCCAGCTCACCATTACCAGCCATTAGAGAAGGGTGGGGATACAAGCCTAAAGTTTCAAAGCAACTGCTGTAGGGAAAATGCTGGGAGAAGAGCACCAGCCTTCTGACCTCAAATGGAAGATTTTCTATCCCAGTGTGTGAGCTTTGTTCTGCAAGTTTAGACTACATTCCAAGACCTCACTGTTGGTCAAAGCTCCTATAAACATTCCAGTTTTCCATATAAAATTCCTCACTCCAGGTGGGCATGAGATATCCAAGACCACCCTCTTTGCTACAGGAAGGATCCATTGGGATTTGTTATGTGATAGCCAAATAATGGAATGTCTCTAACCTTCTAATGGGGATAGGTCCAACCACTGCTTTGTTGAAAAATTCTTTTAAGTAACGTCAAATTGACCCTCCTGGGAAATTTGAATATACCCAGTTTTGCTTCCTCTTTCTTTCTCTCTCTTCTCTTCTGCTACTCCGGCCCCTCAAATTTTTCTTGGTCCAGTCACTAGAAGACAATTTATGTTTTGTGGGAATACATTATGTAATTACTCATTGACTGAACTTTTAAGAATTCCAGTGGAGTTTATAGGCTCAGGTTAGGGACCCTGAAGATGGGCTCTTTGACCGTAAGCAAACAATGACTATTATTCCCCCCCCCTCTCTTCAGTGAAGATGATTGGTTTATGAAATATCCCAGCTTCCCAACCAGTGGAACTTGAACCCACAATCGGTGAAAGGAGTCACCAACACTCAGTCAATAGGGCTAAGAAACATTTAATAGCCATGGCATCAGACCTCCACTACACAAAGACAGTGAAGACCAGCAATAAAGTTAAATAGCTCATGGTATTTAAAGGCAAGATCCATGGAAGGGGGGGAGGGAAGGGGCACCACTTGCAGGTAGCCAGTGATAGTTTGGCGATCGGCGAAGAAGCAAGTTACAGAAGCAGAGCTAGCAATTAGTGATTACAAAATGGCAATTATAATTCCAGTCATTCCAATAACCGAGGCCATAAATCACAAAGAAAAGTTATAGCCAAGGCAATAAGTCACAAGGCAAATCATCCCATCAAAGAAGCAAGTTAGTGAAATAGCAATTAGTCTCTATAAGCAAAGTAATAAGTCCTCAAAGCAAAAACCACATTTCAAATTTTTTACTTACCATACTCCAAAATCAAACCACCTTCCAGGTTTTCTGGCTCTTTCTGAGTTTCACTACTACCTACCGAATTCCAGTAACCTGGTATTTAACTCACTAATTTACTTCAAACTTTATCTTTGGAATTTTTCCTTTTAATGACTATCCTGGAGTTTTTCTCTATAGGGAGATCCTGCCTTTCAAGTTTGGCCCTATTCTTAGTCATTTTGCAAATTTCAGTAAAGGCCAGGCCTCAGTTTGTTCCATTACCAGGGTCTGAACCTATGTTTCTCAGGTTACCTGGGACTTGTTTGTCCCAGTTAAATTTCATTTTTCCTTGGTCTAATTAATACTCTATTTGTTTAATTTATGCTGGTTCTAACAGTCTGGATGGATTTTTAGATTCTCCCCATCCTTAATGTTGAATTTTTTTAAAGTTACTTGCACAAAGACTGAGTTTCTGGCAACTTGTTTTCATAACTTAAGTATTTCCCAGGAGTTTAATCTGAGGCAATCTAATTTCCCAAGCTTGAGTGTGTTGATGGCTTATTCAAACATTTCCCACCCCTGAGTTTCTTCAGAAAAGAACAGTGCCATTTTCTCTATCTTCTGAAGTTCTTCCCCTACTTCTAACATGCATTCCTATTCTTTTCTTTTGAGAATTTCCCATGTTGGCTTCTGTAGAAGGACAAAAACAAAGCTCTAAAACAGCATTTCTACAGCATTACCAAATGATTGCCATTTGAACAATTCTTATTTCAGCACTCTGGAACCATTCCTCAGTACTCCCAGGGCCATGTGTCATGATTTTCCCTTGTCTACCCTCTGAGGAAATGTCTCCCGAGATAAAAGGATGAGACTCACTTCTTTTAGGAGATTGCTATTAATGAAATATTTTTTTCTTTTCCTTTCTCCTCTACTTTTTGTCCATCCTGGGGCTTGAACTCAGGGCCTGGGCACTCTCCCTGAGCTCCTTTTCTCAAGGCTAACACTCTACTACTCTGAGCCACAGCACCACTTCTGGTTTCCTTGTGGTTAATTGAAGATAAAAGGCTCACAGACCTTCCTGCCTGGGCTGGCTTTGAAACATGATCCTCAGATCTCGGCTTCTTAAGTAGCTAGGATTACAGGTGCAAGCCATCAGTGCCCAGCTCTCATCTTTAAATAGGGCAAAAATTCAACCTTTACTTCCCCCACAAAGCTAGGTGGCGATACTGTAGACATCTCTTTGCTCTTGAGCTATAAGGTCACCAACAGCCCTTGGAGAACTGAAAATGCACGTAAATTAGTCCTCTCAAGTTTAAAGAAACTCTGTGTCCTCAATGTAATCATTAAGAAATTCTGGGAATGTGAATGCTGAAATCTGTCATCCATACATTCTACAGTATGATCCAGACTGATTTCCTCCATCTCCTTGCCTCTAACTTATGTCCCTGTAGTGTTTGGAGTTCCCAAATACCTTGTAGTACCCTGTTTATATCTAAATCATCCCAACTGCAAGGAAAGTCCCTCCACAAGATGTTCACTGAGTGCACCCTGGAAGAGGCACCTCAGCTCCCTCCTGATAGTGCTTTTCTGACTTCCACAAGCTAAGCTATCAACCTAGATTTGAACTTCCACCCATATTACAACAATTTTCACACTGCGCTCCAGTCATGTTCATGTGTCACCATGTTTGGAAGACATTTCCACTTGATTCCACTTAACATGTGTGTGTGTGTGTGTGTGTGTGTGTGTGCACGCACGCACGCATGGTGTGTGTGTGTGTGTGTGTATAAATGCCCAGTGCCCAGGGCTCATGTCTGTAATCCTCGCTACACAGAAGGCTAAAATATGAAGATCTATGACCCTTCATCTCCAATTAACCTACAAAAATGCTGAGATGAAGACATGGCTCAAGTGATAGAGCACCAGTGACAGGAAACAGGAAAAAAGCAAAAAGCCACCAAGTTCCCATTTGATCTCTGAGGAACATAAACAGCACTTAAATAAGAATTGTTTTGTGGAGGGGAAAGGGAAAAACAAGTCGTTTAAATAAGGATACAGGTGGACCTGTTGCAACAATGAGAAGCACAAGTTGTCATGTCAAAAACGAACTTTACAACTTGTGGGGGGAGGGCTGGGGGGGGAGGATGGAAGGGATGGGAAGGATAAACAAAGGAGAAGGCTACAATGCTTGATAAGAAATGTACTCACTATCTTGCCCATGTAATTGTAACCCCTCTGTACAGTATTTTCACAAAAAAAAAGAAAAAAAAGAATTGTTTTGTGTAGTCTGATAAATATATGTTCCAGACCCTTAAGATGGGCAGGTAGAACTTTAGTGCCTTTATTGAAATGATTAATAAACTAAATTTGTCTAAAAGAAGATAGAATGCATTGTTTTCAGAGGACATCTTTATTGGAACATTTCAGAAACTTTTGTTCAAAGCACCAAATTCCTTTGAGAGACATGTGAGTTCTCGGTAATGGATTTCCAAAGATGGATTTCAGGCTAAAGAGAGTAACATGAAATTAAGAGGTAGAGAGCTCTGGACAGTTTACACCCTTGAGTTAAATCCTAGTTATACCACTTAATGCTGTGGCTCAGTTTTCACATTAACAGAAAAAAAAAATAGCAAACCTTTCAAAATAAGGGAAAATAGTCCCTAACCATATATAGTTGAGAGTGAAACGATTAAATCTAGAATTTCTGGGTTATATAAGCTTAGAAAAGTAGGTAAGAAAAACTTCCTTGGATGAAGTCATAGTCTGGGTCTTTATAATGTGCTGTGTTTATGGAGACACACAGCTAGACCTGCACACATGTGACATGAAGTAGGCCATTCCCCACATGTAAGGGAACAGTGTGACAATATAGAAATATCCACACTGAACAGCCTAAACAGATGGAAAATTACTGGATCGGTACCAAGCTGATGTCTCTGGCGCTATATACTCAAAAATATAGGGGCCTCTTTAATCAAGGAATAGCATGTCTAATTTTCATTTTCACATTGTCAACTGTGTGGATTCTGGATTTGATTCTCCATTTTGGACATACCATACATTGATTTAATATACTCTGAACATCATAACACTAAATGCTAGGTTTAGGACACAGTGACAAGTAGAGACATAAAATCATCTTATCTTACAAAGGTAGAAATGTAGCTGTTGTGTCTGTAGGAAAATTTTTAGCTATTGTCAGGCTTAATCCAAGGCACATAGTGGTTTCTAATGTATCATGTATGTTCTAAGTGACTGAGAAAGTGATTGGGTAAGATATAACAATCAGGACTAGGCATGGTAGTGAACACCAGTAATCTCAGATGGAGGCACAGCCCTGGACCAAAAAAAATGTCAAGACCCTGTCTGACAAATGACTAAAGCAAAATAAAGTTGGGGCATGAATCAAGTACAGAGTGCCTACATAGTAGCAAGTGCAGGACCATGAATTCTAGCTATCGTATTACAGACTAAATGAAGCTGAAGCTGTATCTGTCAGAATCCAAAGTATTCAATAAACCAATAACAATTTTAAAACTTTTCTACTTAAAGAGAAAAAATTATATCTCCTGCCTTATGATTCCAGGAAAGACCAATAAAGCAATTTTTATCATGACTAATTATCACATACTGCATAGGAGGGTCTAAAAATTATCTATTTTCCATAATCCAGTTATGAATTGCAGAGTGGTTCTCTAACTGAAATCTGTTTTTTCATTAGTCCCTTGTAGCATTTAATGTCATTTTACAGAGAGATTTGAGTCCAGTAATATGCTCCCTGAGGCCTTACAAAAGTGGAAAGAAGCATTCACAAGTAATGGGATAATCCATATAAGAGCTGCTCAATCTTTTTGGGCAGCAACTCAAGGTGGGCAGGTGATTTTGCTCCTTAATGGTGGACTGATATACCTTGACCATTAAATAATTCCTTGATGTCAGCCCCATTCATAAGCCCCACTGAGTCATTTACTTATGGATTCATTTCTGTCTGCATTGCTTTAGGATACCTCCCGGTATATAAAGGAGGCTAGTTCTGACAGGGTGCTCAGACCCTGGCATGAGATCTGGCAGGGAACGGCTGTCTATAGCTGTGATTAGTAGTCTGGAGATGCAGCAAATCAGAGAGCTTGGGCCAAGTAGGCTCTTTAAAGATCAGCATGACTTTTCTGAAGAAAACCTCGGGGTCCCATGTCTGATTAACCCAAGCTTCCTCCAGCCTAGTTTAGAGTGCTTGTTTCCAGATTTCCACCTTCTTTGCACTGAATAGAATAATTTCACAGAAGAATATAAAATCCAATGAAATCTTTCATTCATAGTGTTCAAGTAAAATATGATCCAATTATTCACCTATGAAAGGAAACACATAACCTTTTGCCTGAACCTGGCCTAACTCCCTTAATGTAATGATCTTCAATTACATCCATATTTATAATATGGATATGATTTATAATATGATATGATTTCATTCTTTATGACTGAATAATACTCTTGTTTTTGTGTATGTATCTATATCTGCTATCTATCATTTATCAGTATCTACTTCTATATCTGTATCATAGTTTCTTTACCGGTTTATCAGAGGAACAGAATCTAGGATAATTCTATATTTTGGTGATGGTGAATAATGCTATAATAAACACGTGTAAGCATGCATCTCTATTTTATCCTGGCCTTCATTTTTTAAAATATATAGCAGGATCATATGGTAGTTCTATTTCTGTTGTTTGTTTTTATTTTTTAGAAACGTACATACTGCTTTCCATAGTGGCTACACCAATTGGCATTCCCACCAACAGTGTATGAGGATTCATTTTCCTCCTACAAACCTTTCCAGCATTTATGGTTTATTGTTTGAGGATGGTTGTTTTGACTGGAATGAGATGAAATATCAGTGTCATTTTATCTTGCATTTCCTCCATGGCCAGGGAAAATGAACATTTATTCATGTATTTATTAGCTATTTGCACTTTTTTTGTCGGTCATAGGGCTAGAATTCTATACTTAGGTGCTGTCCCTGCACTCTTCAGCTCAAGGTGAGTGCTCTACCACTTGAGCCACAGCATCACTTCCAGTTTTCTAGTAGTTTTGCTGGACATAAGAGTCTCATGGACTTTCCTTTCTGGGCTGGCTTTGAACTGTGATCCTCAGATCTCAACCTGCTGAGTAGCTAGGATTACAGGTGTGAGCCACCAGTGCCTGGCTTGTACTTCTTTTTTTTTTTGAGCAATGTCTCTTCAATTCATTTGAGCTCTTTATTGCTATAGTTATTAATCCTCTGTAAGATGAATTGTTGGAAAAGATTCTATCTAAAAATTGTGCACAGAGTATCTGTGTTTTCAGAGATTATAGGACTGGCAAAGAGCTGACACTAACTCTGCCACTAGGAAGGAAAGGCATTCCCTCTAAAATCTGAGTGAAATCTATATTGCAGTATTTGACGGTCAAGAGGTGCTTTCTAAAAAGTTGAAATAAGTGAAAGAAAGAATGGTAGCCAGAGGAATTTTGCTTAAAGATGAGCGTAGATGAGTTGGGAAAGTGGAAGACAAGCCCAGTTCTGTTAAAGTCTAGTACTAAAATAATGTAATGAGAGTGGCCAAGTGCAATTTCCACAGCCCTGTAATAAGTTTGGGTGAAAAGAGTTGATGTGCAGGAGGTGCTTACTGTTGAAAAAACAGAATGCCCTTTCACCATCTCTTCCAGTTTTGTGTTATCCCACATTTTCTTCACTCTGGTCCTGTCTGTACTTTCAATGACAGTTTGGTTCTCTTTGCTTGTGTTCTCAGATGTGTGGAAGGACAGAGGCTCCTTCATAAGCAAACATAAATTGTCTAAGATTAGTCTAGACTAAGCCATGTGATGAGTCCTGGGGATTCTCAGGATATAGTTCCTGCAGTGCAGAACCAAAACTACACAGAGGAAGGAAAACAAATTTGTAATTACAATGGGCAAAACTACAAGCTAACTTGAATGTACAAAAAACTACAAGCTATCTTGAATGTACAAAAAAGTACAAGCTATCTTGATGTACAAAAGCAACATATTAATTATTTAAGGCTTTACTGAGCAGGAAAAAACTGCAGGAGAAAAAATAAATGTTTCCACACCTGAATCTTTCTTACTTTGTGACATGGAAGGTATGAAAGAGCACATAAAAATTAAATGAAGTAATCTTTCACAAGAAGTTTGAGTAGTAGTGTGTGAGAGAAACAAAACTACTTAGTGTTGCTCTTAGTAAAACTTTCAATGTAACTGTCTACGCTGGAGTTCAAATGAAAAGTCTTAGCAGAAGTTTGACAAAGATAAGCCTTTACTGTTTGTGCTTATCATATAATTAAGTTCTTTATTCGCTGCTAAATAAAAAGCATTACGTTAATTCAGTTATATTTTCATTTGACTCTCAAGGATTTAATATTAAAAGATATACCAAGAACTTAGTTCAATAGCAAGAAAATAACCTGATTTAAAACTAGGAAAAGGTCCTGAATAGAAATTTCTCAAAAGAAGTCTTATGAATGGCCAATGAGCATACAAAAAATAATGCCCAATATCACTAATCACTAGAGAAATTAAAGCCACAATGAAACATAACCACATACCTTTTAGCAGTGATCCTATCAAAGAGAAAGAAAAAGACAATAACTATGAGTGTGGAGAAGACTGTGTGAAGAAATTATATTTCCACTACTGGTGCAAACGTAAATTATTTCAGCCATCAGGAAAACAGAATAAGAGTTCCTCCAAAAACTATAAACAAAACTTCACATGACCCAGCAGTCCCTCTGCTAGACATATCTAAGCAAAATGAGTAAGTCTATTGACAAGACATCTTCACTCACATGTTACCTGCAGCATTTTTTCCAATAGTCAAGTTAAGAAATCAATGTAAATGTTCATTATCAGATGAATGGATAAAGGAAATGTAGTATGGCTACCCAATAGAATATTGGATAACCTATTCAGCCTTAGAAAAGGATGGCATATAGTCATTTATGATAACATAAATGATCTTGGAGGATATCATATTAAGTTTTTGAAAAAGCACAGAAAGACAAGTGCCACATGATCTCAATCATTTAAGGACTCAAAAAATGCTGAACTCTTAAAGGTAGACACTAGAATTGTGATTACCAAGGGCTAAGGTAAGAAGGGGACATTGGAAAGATAAAAGTCAAAACAGTATTTAATTAAGCCAGGAGGAATGCTTGCCAGAGATCTATTATATAACATGCTACAAGTGGATTAAATGTTCTAAACCACAAACTAGAAACTATGTTACCAATTAGGTAACTATGTTAAGTCATTCATGGGTCCATAACCCAGGTTCAGTCATTTTACAATCTATGTAGACTACTTCAGAACAATACGCTTCACACAGTAAATTTTAGCTACCAATCTAACACTAAAATAAAATAAAGTAAAAAAAAAGTAAGATACAAAAGATGTGAAATAATATTCACTGCATATTCAGAATCTTAGTATTTTCTTGTGTATTTATTTACAGGCAGAGGATATTAACAGGGGTTCTGAGCAAATGTGAGAGAATTTTCTATCACAAATCTTCATATAACTCTCTTAAATGTCATGTTAGTATTGCAAAACTCTAGCAGAAATTCAGGTGGCCTAATTGAAGGACATCCTAGAGGCTGAATTTGTTTCATTTCTACTTTTATGAACATTACAGAATATTGTTATGTGTATAGAGAAGCTCTGGGAATGCTTTCTTCTAAGGTTCTGTGTGTGTGTGTGTGTGTGTGTGTGTGTGTGTGTGTGTGTGTGTGTGTGTGTGTGTGTGTGTATGTGTAAGTGTGTGTGTTTCAATGTTGCTCTTTGCTTACATTGGGAATACAGTTAGATGATCAAAAACATAACTTAGAATAATTGCTTGCTGTTTAAGGGGGCGTGAGTTTTTGCCTGACTCTACCACTCCATGTTCTTATCCACTAAACACAATTCCAAAACGCTCTGAAGCCCTGAGACCCACTTCTTTTCCATTAATATGAAACTAACTCACCTTCCAATTCATGAAAACGGACTCATGAATGCTCATTGAAGATCTTTAATGAAAGTGTTATAAAAATCAATGCTTCCCATTCAGATATCTAAGAATCCCAAAGTAAGAGCTCATCTCAAACTTTCTTCTACTAAGAATTCATAATTTGAATCCAACTGTCTGTATGTTATTTTCTGTCTTCTAAACATTCTGCAGATAAATGAGACTCGGTCATTTCTTTCAGATATGCTCTCCTTGAATCTTAGAATAGCAGTTTAAACTCCAAATTTTCATGGGGTTTAAACCCAAAGTGAAGAAGTAAAGATTTTTTCCGAATAAGTTGGCACAGTGACTGAGTCAAAACAACAACAACAATACCTGCTATTGTCTTTGAGTTTTCTGAATGCATTGGCTCCATATGAGATTTAAAAATTTTTTATGGAATTGAAATTGCAATGAAATATTCGTCTTTTTATGGGCTTTTGCTTGTTATTGGGCCTCTGGGATGAGAGTTGCTCTGTAAAATTCTGTTCATATTCTTATTCTTGGAAAAGACAGTTAAAATACTGACATTTTTAAAAACACTAATCTTTAATGTGGGATAACATTTTACAGAATTTTTCATAAACAAGTTCCTTCTTTCTTTTGTAAAAAACATTGGTTATAGAAACTCACCAGTGTAATTTCCAGTATTTAGGAATGTGTAGTTAACTCAAAAGCTGTCTGTTAATGAGAACAATTCAAATACTAATGGTTTAAAAACATAATGACCAGGGAATTTTTTTTCTGCCAAGAACTAATTCGAGTTGGTGTGAGGACAGGGATATTACCTTCAAAGATAACTCTCTCAGCTCAGCAAGAACTGTATCTCTGGGCCAGATCAACCCATGTGCAAGCTTCTTCAAATATCACTTTCTGTGGTGATGTTTGGGGACAATATTCCAGATAGAGAAAGAAGTAGTGTTCTTCCCCAACTACCAGAGATAGATTTGCTTTGATTGTGCCAGGAAAAAGCCAGTGTAATCCTTCTCATTTTTAACTGAAGTCTGTGATAAAGGAATTGTCTAAGTTACAGCTCTACCGTTTTATTGGCAAAGTCATGACCAAATTTCTACTAAAAAAATCTGAGAGGGCTGGGAAGGTGGCTCAGTGACAGAATGCTTGCCTTGCATGCATGAGGCCCTGAGCTTGATTCCTCAGTACCACATAAGCAGAAAAAGCCAGAAGTGGTGCGTGGCTCAAGTGGTAGAGCACTAGCCTTGAGCTGAAGAGCTGAGGGGCAGTGCCCAGAACAGAATTCAGGCTCCACAACCAACACATACACAAAAAATCTGAGAGCTTGTGATATCAAATTTATAGTTACTTTCCTAAGATTTCATATGAATTGTAATTGTTCAAAAATCTTAAGGCTCCTCATTTATCATCAATACTTTCCTGCCCTAACCCAGGCATAATAAACTGTCCTAACTTATTGTTGAGTTATAATCACAATATTGTATCTTTAAATGAGAGCTCTGGAAATGGTTTCTAAGTACAGCTAGGCCATTGTGTCTTTGATGTGCCCTTTCCTTGGCCTGGATAAAACTATTTAACACAGCCCATTAAAGATCAGCTCAGACACTGCATCCAGTTTCCTATCATTCATTTAGTCAACTGGGCTATTATTTTCAATTATTGGTTTATATTTTACTTCAGACACTGATCATTTTTTTCTCCTTCCCCTTAAGTTCATAATCACTGAGAATCTGAGAACAGCATTTTGTTTACCTTACTGAGGTCTACAGTCACTGGCACTGATGAGTATTCTATAAATACAGGCTGAATTTGATATGCTGTCAAGCCAAATCATAATAAAGCTAATAAAAAAGGAACACCAAAGCCAGAGTTTTCTGAATCCAAGCCCTGCTTCTCTTCCCCTGCTAGCTTATAAGTTGACTGTATCTACCATTTCGACCCTTCCTGGTCTCACATCGGAGTTTCCACAACAGCAGGGCGCACATTCCCATATGGTAAAGGATGAAATCATCTTCACTCCTCCTGAATCCTTGGGAGGTCTTCTATTCAGCATCCCCAGCCACAATCCTTCCAGCTGTGAGTCCATCTGGCATTTAAAAACCCATAAATGTTTCTGTCAATCCAAAGTTATGCTGGGTTCAAGGCAGTTTCTACACCAACCACCCTTCTGATCCCACCCATCAAGTTTCCAGAAGATTCATGTCACAACAATTGTTGTGCCCATCACTGTCAGCATCTGTGATTTAATCATGACCAGCCGCTACAAGCAGACAGAGAAGACTCGAGGAAGGAAGATGGAAGACATGTGCCCACACCCACCTTTATGACTCAAATGTTTTAGCATCAAATGCTCTGTTTTCACTCTCGGGAGCCCCAGACAGCCTTGATTCTATCACTGGCTACTTGTCATTGAAGTTTCTTGTTATTTCTAATGAGAATACTATTTAACGTTCATAGGAAAAATGAGACGCAGTTACTGTTATTTCAGTCATTTCCTTGCTGGCTTCATAGGTAGCCCTAATGTTTCAGCTTCCTGGACATTAAGACAATTTCAAAAGATTTAGGTCAGCCCTTAGAATCTTCTAGCTATAATGAGGCCTCTTGGAAAATCTGAAGAAAGCTTTTCTAGCATCTCAAAACGTGGTTTTCTAGAACGAGTTCCTGAGTGTACTAATTCATGCAATGTTTGTAAGTACTTTGAAGGAAAGAAAAAAAACACTAAATTCTAGAAGCACCAGGGTAAACCAAATTGAGCTCACTCTGATACCACTTTTTAGCTGAAGAAGACCTTTATTATTATAGCATATTTGTAACAGTCCCAAAGCAGGATAGAACATGTGGCTTTTTTGAGCACTGAATTGTTTTTCCATTGAAGCTCTAGTAGAACTAATGGTAACCGGGATATATTAAACATGTGAAAAGGGCAAAAATAAAATGAAACAAATGAATGGAAACCAAACAAAATGATCTAGCTTTGCCATTCTTCTCATTATTTGTCTAGTCTCTTTTCCTTTTTATATTCTTTCATTTTATTTTCATTTAGTTTATTCCTTCTTAGTTTATTTCTAGACACCAACTGCCAATTCTTTCTTTTAAAAAAATTATCTTCAATATTGTTTCCAGGTGTCGTTTGGAGGTAGAAAGTTCAAGGTCCTTGAATTTAAATAAATATGAAGTTCAGTCTCTGTCTTGAGACTCAGTTTGTGACCTGGGGCAAATCTCTGCTCAAAATGGTTTTGATTTACTTTGGAGTAAAAGAAAGAAGAAAACAGTCAGTTCTCAGGACTACTGAAAGACTGAGAAAAACAAATTTGGATTATGTGATATTCTATTTAACAACAGATCTTCATTATAAACACGTGTTTTTGTTGTTATACTGACCAAAGTATTGTCAATAGAAATAGAACTGAAATGGCTATGAAACAGCATAGCATATAAGTGTAACAAGATTTATCAATCTTAAGTCATGACTTAACAATCAAAAGTATTTTTACCTTCCCTATTTTCCTAGATGATTCATTCTACGATTGCTTATTTAATTCTGAGTTTCCCATGTGAGACAGTGTGGTAATAAACTTGTGAAGATATTGATGGTCCAATGGAGCTGAAGGTTTTAGATTAGACAGTTTTCCCCTAAACTAATTCCTATGTGCTACACATGTATTATCAGTAATTTCGGTTCAATGATATGAAACCATGTGTTGAAATACATATGTCATGATATGAGAGCAATACAACAATAATGGAACAACCATCTCTCCTGGATGTAGGCTTTATTCAAATTTGGCCAGAATTTAGTCTAAGACAGGGAGGTTGCGTGCATGGGGATATGGCTTAAGAATCATGCGCAATTAGGAAATCAGATTAGTGGACTCCAAAAAATCTCTGTTGACACTGAGATAATTAATTCTTATGCACTGATTCCAACCCACATGTTAACTGTTTGGCCCCTTGACTATGCAGCCTCTCTTCTGTAGCACTAATATGCCACTCAGAAGGATGTTAGCAGCTGGCAGGCAAGTATGAAGATAGTTAACATTTCCAAGGAACAATCAAATGGCAGAAGAGCACTCCCGTTCACATAGTTTGATTTGTGTCATGATTTTTTTGATCCAGAGGATGTAAATTAAAATCCCAACTCTTATGTCTTGGCCTACAGTTCCAGTTATCTTTGCTCTAAATTGTGGTGATGAACCGATAGACTCAGTAGAAAGATGCCGGGAAATATTTGCTATGCAAATATGATTGCTGGTTGGGATGTGGAGGACTGGTTTGGGCACATGGAAACTGAGCCAAGAAGGGAGCATTTCCATCCCTGGCTTTACTCCTGGCCCCTTGCCTATCCCATTTTCACATTCTCACATTGGGGCTCAGATGGAAGGAACTAAGCCTTGGAGACTAGTGGTTTCTATCAGAACACAAACTCCACGTTCCGAGGCGGGATTCCCAGTCTCAACATATGTTGGCCCGGATTCTACAACCCCCCGAGCTCTACTCTCCCAAATTGCTATCAGTCCCCACTGGACAGCTTCTTGCAATGTGTTGTTTTGTCTATCCCCCGTTGCCACAGCAATTCAAACAGGATTTGTGTTTCCAATTCTTCAAAATGGAGACATCTGCATGCAATTTTGAGAATTCTTGTCGGGGTCCTAGTTTATTGTTTTGATCAGCTCTCTCTGACTTTTGGGCAGAATCCCCAAAGAAGTTCAAAAGAAAAAGACCCCTCTAGGCAAACAAGTGCTTCCCGTAAGTATAGCCTGCCTATGGATTTCCTGTCCCCCATAAAAATGCCATAAATGTTAGGCTCCCTAACCCATCTCTACTCCAGGCTGAGGGAAAGGTTTCAATTTTTTTTAAGCTATGGAATCCTTGAAATCTTACTTCTTGCTCACATGTGTGCATGTGTGTCTGTGTATACATACATATATATGTGTATATATATATATATATATATATATATATATATGTATATGACAATCCCTCACAGGATTGAACTTTAAGAAGTCCCTAACCTAAGACTTTTCAGAAGTGATAGGAGGTAAAGCAAGAATTCTGGATTTGGCATTCCTCTGTAATTAACCTGTGACCTCAGATGTGCAAGTCACCTCACTGCTTGAGTTCTGTCGATTGTCAAATGTGCAGGTTGGATGTCCATGGCCTCTTTCAAGTCTAAAATAGTTCTATGCATGTTATTATCCAGGACAGGCTTCCCAACACCTGCTAACACTGAATATCTTAGAAATGGAGTGAACTGGGGCTCCTATCAGTCCAGGGGATCACTTCGCTCCTACTCAGAACATTCCTAAGTGAATGAGCTTTATGATGTGCCATTTACTTCCCCATGTCCATGTAATTTGATACTTCCAATCCATTAAAGACCGTGTTTAGTACTTTTTTTTTTGTTAACACAGAAGTGCATATAGGCTTTGGCCACAGGAAAGCTTGGAAGCATTAGTGAAATTATATGTTTGGATGGCTCTGAAACAAAGCCTTCTGGTTCATTCTCCTTAGTTATGTTTCAGATATATGAGCTTACTCCTCTATGGATATATTTTCTCCAAAGTAATTGTTGAAAGTCTATCCTTTGTAAATGTTCATGTACTTTAATTTTCTATTGCTGTGTAACAAATCAGCATAATAAGCTCATTAGCTGAAAGCTATGCAAACTATCTTAGAGATTCAAAGCTCCTATGCTCAAAATGAATTTCAGTGTGTTGGCAGAACCATACCCTTTTGAATCTGCAGGAAAGGATCTGTCTCCTTCCATTTTCCAGCTTCTAAAGGTTGTCCACATTTCTTAGCTCCTGGTAATTTCCTACATTTTTCAAAGCCATCAGCATAAATATTTAAATATTTTTCCTAGCTTTCTCTCTGTTCTCCCTCTCTCCCTCTTCTCCTTTCCTTCCTCTGGCCTTTGCCCTGCCTCCTCCTTTTTCCATCTCTTCCTTTTTCTCCTTTTTTTTCTTATTTTCTCTGTCTTTGTCTGTCTCTCTTTTTCCCCTCAGCTTCTAGCACTCCCACATTTCTAGCTTCCTATTCCCCTCTTCTGAGGACATTTGTTATTATTTTCTGCCTATCAGTACAATCTTTATCTCAATATCCTTCATTCAATCACACTTCCAAGTCCCTTTTATCATAAAAGAGAGTCATAACCATTTTTCCCCCTGCTCCTGGGGTTTGAACTCTAGGCCTGGGCGCTGTCCCTGAGCTTTTGTGCTCTTACCACTTGAGGCACAGCTCTACTTCCAGCCTTTTGTAGTTGATTAGAGAGAAGTCTCACAGACTTTCCTGCCCATGCTGGCTTTGAACTGCCATCCTCAGCTCTCAGCCTCCTGAGTAGCTAGGATTATAGACATGAGCAGTGAGACACTAGCACCAGCAAAGTCTTCACCAATTTTAAGGAAGAGAATATTCCCATCTTTACAACATTTCTCCCTGTCAAACAGTTACCAACACAGGACTGACATGAGAGTTACAGTGTCCATTTCAAAGAAATCTCTTTTGCCCATTCAGCCTGCACACTGGATTTTGGGATGCTCATCTAATTAGCCAGGGATTCCTACTGAATCAAACAAGCAGAATCATTTCAACTGCTTCTCTCATCATAGTAGAGCAGGTACTTAACCTCCCCTGGCTCAAATTCTAGATCTTTTCCATGCAGCTCTTAAGAGAAACCAGATAGTTGTTCCATTCCAGGATCCATTCCATGACCATGTAACTATGGCATCTCCATCAAAGGAAATGCCAAATGGAAAAGGGCAGCTGGGGAAGCACAGTGCTGACTCTGCTCCTAGCCCAGAATAGGCAAAGGCTTCTAATTTTTCTCATACTAGAAAACCTGGGCAAACACCTGAGTACTGAGAACTTTCTCGCTCCTGGCAACAGATTCAGTTATGCATCCTTGAGAAGAGAATGATACTAGAACTGACATTTAAAGACGTCTTAATTTTTCCCCAAACTTTGCTAAGTGTGAATACATATTATATTACTGACTTACATAGTATTTCCTTCCTTTGTGATGTGAACAATTATCAATCATTTTTCCTGTTTAATCGAGCAAAGCCCTACAAGAGTGAAGGGAGGAACAGACAACTAGCAAATCTCATAAGCTTTCCCCACCAGTAACCTAATTCTACAGACATATTGTTCCAGGATTTAGTCCACATCTCTCTTTTTAATGCTTCTCCTTAGGTGATGGCATTCTATCCAATAGTTTACAAAGGTACTTATATACTAAATGTCATTAAGTTTGAATCTCTAGCCAAGAACTCTGCAAAGAACTCCAGACTTCTACATCCAACCACCCATTCATCACCTCTATTTCAAGGGCCATTAAATATTGCTAACTTATGTCCAAAACCAAATTCCATTCTCTATCCTTCTCAAGATTCCCCACCCTGCCAAATGTTTTGCAACTCATAAAATGTCACCATCACATGCCACATACTATTTATCAGGAATTTCTGTGCTCTCTGCTTTTATAACATACAAATAACTTTTTACTGTCTGGGTCTAGAGTATCTGACAGAAATATATTGTGAGTCATATATGTGACTTAACAATTTCCAGTATCTACATTTAAAAATAGTCTTATAAACATATTTAGTAACATTGAATAACTTAGGCCATTTGTTTCACAAAATACTATTTCAATATGCTATTGATACAAATCTTAACTTGATATTTCACATTATTTCCTATTAAGCTCTTAAAGTCTGAAGCATATGATAACATACAGCCCATCTTCATTTGTATAAGCCACATTTCAAGATGCTTAACCAGTGGCCTAAATGTTGGACAGTGTGTTTCCAAGATCCCAATCCCCATAGAATTTTGCATAAATTTCCTACCAAGTCACAAAACGCCTAGTCTTCTCCCCCAGAGTATATGAAACCTAAAATAGTCTCCATGATCTTTTAAAAATTGAAACCAGATGATAACACTCTCTGGCCACAAATATTTCCAATTTCCCAGTATCTATAAATTAAAAATCCAAGGATCTGCACATGATTGCACTCCTTCCTAGCTCCTTGACACAGCTTTCTTCTGCTGCTGATTTTTGCTTCATGCTGGCTCATAACTGTTGTTCCTTCCAGATGCCTTCGCTCTGCTCACCTTCTAATGGAGGCCTTCTTTAAGGACTATCTTTCAATGCCTAGAATGAGTCCTCTTGCCTGTCATGACAGAAACCCAGAGTCCAAAGGAGCTGACTTCTTCGTGGGCTCTCTAAGGTATTTTATTAACTTTAGGAAAAAGATTTCAAGTTAGAGGGTGGAAGTTTGTTTAACTGTTCACCTTTTCTACCTTCTGTGAGTATTTCTACTATGAATTTCTTATAAGAGAATATGGACAACCCAACCAACAACTGAAGAGGCCTTAGATATTTCTCCCCAAAGTATCTGGTCTGCCTTTGCAAATGTTCCTTCTCAGCCTGTTTCTCTCCCAGAGAAACATGGCAAGCTGCTCTTCCTTCCTTTGGTTCTGTTCAAAGATCACTAGCTAAGAGAAACCACTCTTAAATGACAGGGATTGTGTCTCTTTATGCCCTTCCCTGCTTGATTTTTCTGCATAATAATAATCATCATCTGTTTGTTTGCTAAGATTATCATAGATGTAAACTAGTTATTGCAAATAAGGAAAACCATGGGCCCTATGTTTCTTTGGGTCTGGCTTACTTCACTTAATATAATTTCTTTCCAAGTCTTTCCATTTCCTAACAAATGGGCAGTTCATTCTTTCTTATGGAGACATAGAATTCCACTATATATCTACATCTATACATGTGTATGTATATATATGCACCAAAGTTCTAAAGTTCGTTTTCAACATAATGACTTGTACATCTCATTGTTGCAATGGGTCCACCTGTATCCCTATTTAAACGATTTGTTTTTACCCTTCCCCTCCACAAATTATACCGACATCAAATACAGTGAAATCAGGAGTTATACCGTGGGGGTGGGACATACAAAGGAACAGAGAAATCATCTTATAGAAAGTACTTTCATACTATTTTAATCAGCCTGTGTTTTCACTGTGACCCTTCATGTAAAGTCACATGTAGTCATGTCAGGACTCAAAATCTTTGTCCAATGAAAGATAAAGAAAACTTGGTGTGTGTATACATACATACATATATATATATATATATATATATATATATACCATGTTACATATAATATATGATATATATTATAATGTCTAATATATAAAATTATGTATAAACACACATATGCCATGGAGCATCACTCACTCAGAAAGTAAAATAAAATCATGTCATTTGCAGAAAAAGTGGATGGAATCAGAAATCATCATGTTGGGTGAGACAAACAAAGCTTAAAATGGAAATATCACGTGTTTTCAATCTAGTTTGTGGAATGTAAATCTGATGATAATGCTGCTGCTGATTTTTGATGATTTTAATAATAGTAGGATATGAGTATATAAGGAGATCTATTTGAAGGGAGTCTATGAATGTGGGATGAGGAAAAAGAAATAATACCAAGGGGTGCAGAAAATCAAAGTATATTACATATATGTGTGTATGTATATATCTATGTGTGTATGTGTGCACATGTACATAAGGAGACATGGTAAGAAACCCACCAACTACTGTTTTAAAAAGGGAGAGATGAACGGGAAGTAAACATAAAGGAAGGTGTAAACTTACTCAGAGTACACTGTTTACCTCTATGCTATCATCACAATGAAACCCTCTTGTATTATTATTAAGATACATACCAATTCAAAACAAAAAATATAAGTGTACCAAAGTTTTGGATTTTAGAATATTTCAGCTTCCAGATTTTCACGTTAGGAATGTCCAACCTGCATTTTATAGCTGATTTTTATTGTTGCTGTTGCCAGCTCTTCCTTGAGAATATAAAATTTATGTCAAGGAAGAATCAGGTCTACTTTACATTCCCAATACTTAGTGTGCCTAAGACACTGATAAAAGTGTGTTGCATTGATAACTGAATGAATAAGTATACACAGCAAAATTAGGTACTGTAATTTCAGAATATATTTGCCATGTATTTGAGAAGTCTAATCCACAAAACTATTTCAAATTATGACCGTGCACACAAATACACTTGGGCTTTTTAATAAACATTCAATACCACCCATCCTATATGACAGTCACCTTCTGTAATAAGGAAGTGACCCTGATTCTCAGGACAGAGAGAGCAAATGAGTATAGATTACTTCCCTAAAAAAGCCTCTGGTTGTTAGGAATTGTAGCTGCTGACTTCCCAAGTCCAATATAACTCAATCAGTAATGTACCAAGGCCAGAGTGAGTACAGGAAAACTCAGAATAAGTAAAATAAATGTAGAATTTCTTAGCACAGTTTCTGGAACATAAATTGCCCTTTATTCCCAGCAGCTATTATTATCAGGGTGGTTAATTGCTTCCTTCCATCTTACTTAAAACCAGAGTTGATAACTCAGTTACATCAATATGAAAAGATGAGTTCTGGTGATATCTACTTAGAACTGGGATTCCATGGGGTGATAAAATATGCGTAGCTGTGTTTCTAGTACTTTCTGTCCTGAGTACTGACCACATTAACCTGCCCAGCAGAGGTGAGAAGTTAACATTGGAGGGAACATAAGATTTCCCAGGAGTAAAAGAATGATCATCTCCCCTGGCTTTAGTAACAGGGTTGCTCCATGAATTTTACTGGTAGTTAGCAATCTGTCTGAAAATACTAACACATTCTTCCAGTGGCCTGGCCAATATTGCTTTTGGAATAGAAATCATTGGCAGATGTGAAAAGACGACTCAAACAGCTAAGAAATGAGTGTCCGCCTGGGCTAATCACCTCAATCTTTTCCTGTTTCAGGGAGCCAAAAGGGAGCGTGCCCTCAAGTCTTTAAATGTCAATTAGCTTGGGAGTCATTGGACTCACCAAGGAAATGCGATCAAACGATAAAACAATGATTACATTAAGATAGCTAATACTGAAACCGCAAGCAGCATGGCAAATGCCATGGCATTCTTCAGAAATGAATACTAACATGTTCCCACTCTAACAACAACTGTGCTTCTGGAAACAAGTTCCAGCACACCAGTGCCCTTCAGCCCCTGGGGGCTGGCATCTTCAGCCATTCCAGACCTGGGATGGGATGCCAAGCCCTGGGATGAAGGGTGAAATGAGCAACTGGAGCACCATATTCATTGCTAACACAAATGTCTGCTCACACAAACACACACACAAATGCACACAATAGTGGCTTAAGGCAATATAAATAATGCGTTTGCTGTTATGGGCATAGAAGTTTGAAGTATTATAGAATTGAAATCAAGGTAGAATTATGGCTCTGTTCCTGATACAGGTTGCAGGGGAGAATCAATCTATCTCTGTCTCTGTCTGTCTCTCTGTCTCTCTCTCTCTCTGTGTGTCAGCATTGGGATTCAACTCAGTGCCTTATGCCTAATAGGCAGACACTCTACTATTTGATCCATGTCTCCAGTGTGTTTTGCTTTACTTTATTTTTCAGATAAGGTCTTTTTGGTTTGTTGTTGTTGTTGTTTTGTACAGGCCTGTCTCAGACAGGGTCCTCTCATTTCTGCCTCCTACAGACCTGAGAGTATTAGAGGTGTGTGCCACCATGCTGAGTTCATTGTGTTTTCGTTCCAAGTCAGACTTTTGGAAAATGCTCTTATTCCTTGGTCCTGGCCCCTTCCCTATGTTCAGGGTCAATTGAAGAGCTCCTTCTAATCTGGCTGTCTCTGTCTCTGTTTCTGTCTTTCTCTTTCTCTTTGTGTCCCTCTGTTTTTGTCTCTATATTTCTCTGTCTCAGTCCCTTTTCTCTGGCAAACACACACACTCTCTCTGACCTTGTTCCTGCTGTGATATCTTCCTCATATAAAGACTTCTATGATTTCACTGGGACTCATGATATAACACAATACACACATAACTAGAATCTTTACACATAGGCACATCTGCAAGATCGCTTTTGTCTAGTAAGACAAGAGATTCCAGAGATTAGACTGTAGATATTGTTGCGACATTTTTCTCCCTACCATGAAATGTCTTTACCCTTGTCTATTTTCTGTCTTTTTATCTGTGAACTGTGAACTACTATGTTCTTTCTCCCAAGATATTAGGACCACACGGCCAAACTAGCCTGGTTTCCATCTGTACTGGGATTTGTGTCCAAAGGTGATCCCAGCTCTTGTGCTGAGATTTACTCCAGTTACCAAACCTTAAGATGTCATTGTCCCAATCCATTTTCAATCATTAATTACCCATTATGCTTTGTATAATTTTCCATTTCCACATGGACATTCTCTCTTTTTCTTGTTCCACCTTTTTCAATGTTCCATGGTATCTTTATTATATATATATATATATATATATATATATATATATATATATACAATCTTTACAATAATAAAGATATTGTACAGAGGGGTTACAGTTACATGAGTAAGGTAATGAGTACATTTCCTCTTGAGCACTGTTACTCCCTCCTTTGTTTTTCCCCTGGCCATCCCTTCCCTCCCTACCTCCCCTTTTCCTCCCTTCCCTCCCAAGTTATAGAGCTCAAAAGACACCGTATCTTTTGTTTCTCTCCTTTCTCTCTTTATTAATGACCATGGTCACCTTTTTCATGTTGGAATTGAAGCGGTATAAACTGCAATTTCTCCCACTTCTATCTATATAAGAATAAAATACATCTTGCTGCTTATAACAAATTTCTAGCTCTGTTTTTTGTATTTGATCCCCACTGTCACCAAACATATCACAAAGGCTCTGATATAAGCCCTTAGCACTCTGTGACTTTTAATCCTGATGTTTTCTAAAGGAAAAAAAATGAGTCTAGAGGTGTTTGGTGGATGCTATTAAAATCAGAACATATACCTATTTGCCAGACAGGAGATGATATGGATGAAGATTTGTGAAAGATAACCAGAGAGGTGTCCTGAGAGATATGGGTTCAAATTGAGGCTAGAAAAATTCTGGAAAACATCCTAGAGAGTGATGACAGCAAAAGGCAGAGTAGTGGAAAGAAAGGAGAGGTCTTCACAAGTATGTGCTTTTCTTCCCAGCTACCCCAGCTCAAGAGAAGCAGGGGCCCATAGCTAATGAACTTTCCACATGAAAGCAAATGAAAATTTCTTCATGTTCTCCATTTCCATGGCTTTTGTTGTACTTCTAAAAATTACTGCATTTTATTCTCTCTTGTGTTGTCATCCATTTTCTTTATAATTGCATGTCTGAAGGAGAATTGGTTATAATCCACATTGGAATACCATGGTGAATAGTACAGATTGCACACCACTTGGTCCCAGACAGAATGAGTCAAAGGGACATTTTCTCAAAATGATTGAAGATAATAGTTTTCCAGTTACCTGGACTTAAAGAACCAAGAAATCCTGGTTTCCTCTGTGTGTATGTGTGTGTGTGTGTGTCTCTGTGTGTGTGTGTGTGTGTGTGTGTGTGTGTGTGTGTGTGTGTGTCTGGGTCTGGGTCTGGGTCTGGGTCTGTGTATCTGTGTGTGTGTACTAAAATGTCCTTTTATGACAAGAATAAAGTCTTCCTTAAAGAAAATTCTTATTATCAGGCCAATGGAAACCTGTGGTCCAGCCAGACGTCATTTTTCTTTGTTCCAGCTTTAGGAGAAGTGATTCCATGGACTACTGCCCATCCCTGTGGAATCTCACTTTCTTAGATGAATTAGCTATTTCCAGCACTGCTTCTCAAAATTCCTGACCCTGTGGGGGAGATGTTAACATTACTTACTTCACTTTCCCCTTGAGAGGAAAAGCCTTCAGTACGTTTGTGAATAGGGGTTGGCTCCAAACAGACACTTTCTCAGTTAGATCACTTGTAATGATGAAATATTTTCCAGACATTTTGAACCTTTCTATCCTTTTAACCACTACAGGTTTCAAGCCTGCCTCCTACATAGAGGTTCTTTATGAAGTCCCAGCTTCTCATGTCTATAAAATATGTCTAGTCATAGAACACAAGTGCAGCCCTCTTCAAAGTTGTCAATGGTAGACAACTATGGAAAAGTCTTTCTGTCTTTGCCGCTCAGGTAGCTGGAGGTGACAATGTTTCCATCTAACTTGAGTTAGCATCATGAATGATACAAAGGGGTGATACAAAGTGAATGTCACTTGTATACTTGCTCTGTGCAAGGATAAATACCAAGCACATCTCAAGTTTCAATATTTTCCTCTCAGCTGTAGAATAATATACTTTTCATTGCTAGGTTAGAAGAGTAAGCTTTGTAATTACTATCCAGCTTATCATGTAAGACTATTCACCAATGTTTCAATCTATCTTCACCTTGAAATATTCTGCTTGGAACTGACAATTGAATTATTAGCATTATCACTACTAAAGTTATTATAAACATGGCACCACTCATGATTCCATATAATAGTTAGTTATTTTTTATAATCCTATTCTATAAAAAAGAATGTAAAGTTTAGAGAGAAGTAATTTATCTAATGTTATATAGCAGGCACTCAGAAGTCAATTAAATAAGGACAGAAAGCGTTAGAAGGGACTTTATGATTGTCTCTGCCTAACAATTGCTCATTTCTCAACAAAGAAACATTCTGCTTGAATGCATTCATAAACTGGCATTCATTATCAACAAAGACCTATGTCTTTATTTCATACATCTGTAACTGTTCTTCCCTGTAATGAAGCTAAACTTGTTTCCTTGTAATATGTGATCACTAGTCCTGGTCATGTTTTCTTGAGACCCTGAGAACAGTTCAAATGACTCAACCATGTGAGAGTTATTAAAATATGTGAAAGACCCCATCTTTTCTTTCTACTACTATGCTCATTCATTCTTCCGATTCTCAAACTCCTGAATTTCCCTCTATTTTATGATTCTCTTTTAGAAATGTTCTTAGTCATCAACAGTACTCCTTTCCTCGCAGATGCAGATCAACAATCCTGGTAACAGAAAAGATAACAATGTGATTATAAAATGTGTCTACATATTAGAGAAAAATGTAAGAGGAGCTGGCCTAAATCCTGAACTTTTCATTTGCTTAGCTACTCTCTGAGGTTAGAGTTCAGTCGTGAATTGACATAATGGTACCTTACTCATTGTTCATTAAGGAACAAGTAAAATTACATATATGTATGCATATATATACAGATATATGAATACTATAGAGTGTGTGGAGGTAATCAATATTAAAGTAGTGATTTTAAATGATTATAAAAGACTTTTACCACAAGAAAGATGGAGTAGCCTGGAAAGCAGTATGGAGGGTCCTCAAAAGACTACACATAGAGTTTCCCTATGACTCAGCATTCCTACTTCTGGGCATTTATCCAGTTAACTACAAATCATGCCACACTAAAGCCACAAGCACAACCATGTTCAGTGCAGCATTATATACTATAGTCAAGATATAGAATCAATCTAGATGTCCCCCAGTGGATGAATGGATCGAGACAATGTGGTATATGTACACAATGGAATTCTAATGCTTCCATTAGGAAGAATGACATTGTAACATTTGCAAGGAAATGGAAAGACTTGGAAAAAATTGTATCAAGTTAAGTAAGACAGACCCAAAGAAACATAGGTTGCAGGGTTTCCCTCATTTGTAATAATTACAATATGCTTATAAATCTACATGTAAACCCAATGGATAGTAAAAGGCAAAAAATTATACTTGGGCATGATAAACTAAACAAGACTCTAAACATTCACACAGTGAGACCCAAGGAGGATAGTCTTAGGAAAGGATCACAAGGGCTCAATAACTATGTGCATAAGATCATATAAAACAATGTATACCAAATGAACTCCAAGAAATTGAAATAAGAGGTTTTTTTTTTTTTTTTTTGAAATAAGAGTTTTTTTGATTTTACTTTTTGTGGTTCTTTTTTTCTTTCTTTCTTTTTCCCCTTTTGTTGCTGTTTTTATTTTTATTTCTGTACCTTTGTCTTGCATGTAAGTTTATCTTATTTGGGAGGTAAAGGGGAGGCACAGAAATGGTTAGACAAAGGGTGAACAAATTCAGCAGTGACACCCACTAGATACTACATTGGACACCAACTATATGACTTGGTGGGGGAGGGAGGCCTGGAAGGAAAAAATGGGAGAAAATATGTGGGGGGGGGGCTGTTCAAAAAGAAGTGTACTTAATACCTGAGTTAAGTAACTACAACCCCTCTGTTGTATACCACTTTTACAATAAACTTTTTTTAAAGATTAGAATGAAAAAAGAGAGATGGAGTAGAAACATTTTTTTACTAGTAAGCCTGATTAAAATTTCTCAACATTATATATAAACACATAAAAAGACTCATGAAACTGAAATGAAGAAGTCAGACCAACTAGTAATTCAGGGATCTGAAGAACAATTGAATTCTGGGTTTCTCAATTTCATTTTTCTCATGTATCTAAGAGACAGAGAAAAATAACCTGTAAATGCCAATGAATGACAGTAACAACAAAATGAACAAAATCTTTTTGGCAAGCTACAGATCAGGAAAGGGATAGTTTAGCCACACATAAAAATTATAGGCAATAACCAAACAACTATAGCCAAACCACAGAACCAAAGTGACCATCTATATTGACAGCAAAAATTCCAAGTAAGGAACAGTTTAGATGTCCATCCTCATAAATTGTTCCCCATGCCCAAGATTAAGATGGTGTCATAGAAAACTAAGTTGTAAGAAGTCATCTGAGCTACCCAGTAATGATGCATCCCATTTGTGGCTCTAGAGATAATGGGGATGTCTGGACTTCTTGTCATCATTATTACCAGTGGGATATTGTCAGACTCAATGTGTAAATGCTGAAGAAATGAAAACAAACCATGGACTAAAATCTCTGGATCTATGAGACAAAAATAAATAAAAACAAAAATGAGAAATCTTAATCATTTCCTTCCGTTTTTTGTTATGTCACCTGTCTTGTGATTAAAAACCTGATGTGTGTGTGTGTGTGTGTGTGTGTGTGTGTGTGTGTGTGTGTGTGTGTAAGGAAGAAAGAACATGGTAAACAAAAATATAGGTCAGTCTATAGAGTAAGTTTCCTTCTCTGTTTGAGTTTTAATAAATTATGTTTAACAGTTGAAGCAAAATTTTTATAAGACTATGCAATGTACTTCTAAATTTATGTAGGAAATATAAGCAACAAGTATAAAAAGAGTGTGATGTGGACATAAGGGAGAAAAGATTTGAATACTTAGCTGGTAAATAGACTATAATCAAATATGTACATAGAACAATATGTAGAAACAAAGAGAAACACTCAGAAACACTGAAATTACATTAAGTTGCAATTCTAGCTAACTCATAGAAATATAAAGAAAAGAAAACAGAGTGTAAACAGAAAATATCAATAACAAATAAATAATTAGCTTAAGTATTAGGTGGTCAAAATACATAATCGGAAAGACAAGTACTGGGACAGCTCTTTTCAAAATACATGTCTCAGTTACCTGTTATCAACAAGAAACTTCTATTACTATGGAAATCCAGTTGAAATAAATAGAATGGAATAGTTATATCATGCAGCTATTAACTAAAGGACAATGCAACTGGCTTTATAAATGTAAAACAAAAAGTAGACTTCAAAGCAAAGCATCAATGCACCAAGATGATATAGCTGCCCTAAGTATATATGCATCAAGTTATATGCCTGAAAAATGTGTGAAGCAAAACGTACTAAAAAACATACAATTCCATATTTTTCTTCTACTGTTTTTATTTTTTTAGTACTTTATTTTCCTTATGTAGTTGTACAAAGGAGTTGCTAGTCAACAAATCAGTGTTATAAGTACAAAGCATCTTGATCAATGTCACCCTTTCATTGTTCTCCTCACCCATCCCAACTTTATCCCCACCCTCTATTTTCTTAATTTCATAAGATATATGCTGAATATTATAACTGCAGTATCGCTGACTTCTTGACCTCCCTCCACACACATTTCATGTGCTAGTTTCCTAGAATTTACTTTGTTAGTCTGTGAATTTATTTTTCTAAGGAAATACATTGCTTAAATTTTCCCTTACAAATACCATACTTTGGTTAATACATTTGTGTACACTTGAATACAACTCTTTATGTGTTTACTTGTATTAGTTCTAGCTTTCACATATGAGAGTAAATGTGTTTCTCTGGGCCTGCCTTACTTCACTTAACATAATTTTTTCCAGGTCTATCAATTTCTTTGCAACTTGGAATATTATTCTTCCTAGTAGTGAGTTAAATATGATGTTTTACCAGAAAAAAAATTCATTGAAGTTAATGAAAATGAAAACACAATCTATTAAAATTTGGGACAGATTTTTGGTGGGAGAAGAAAAGTTACATTATTAAGTGTGTACACTACAGAAGAGAAAATATCAAAGTAAAGCCAAGATAAACAAGAGAAAGGAATTAAGAAGATAAGAAACAAAATCAATGAAATTGAAACATAAAAATTACAAAAAGTCAGTTCTTCAAGGTTGATTCTTTTAAATGTTCAATAAAGTAGGCAAGCCTGCAATGGGATTGGCAAAATAATGGAGAGAGAGAGAGAGAGAGAGAGAGGGTACAAATTACTATTACCTTGTGTGATATAAGAGATGAAACTACGTAACTTTCAGACATAAAGAAAAATAAAAGATGTGGAGGAAAGGTTCAACAACCCTAGACCAGTGAATATGACAGTCCAGACATAATCCATAGCAAAATACAAATGAAATTGATCATCTGTTTTTGGTTGTTTGGTTGTGTGTGTGTGTGTGTGTGTGTGTGTGTGTGTGTGTGTGTGTGTGTGTGTGTGTGTGTGTGTGTGTGTGTGTGTGTGTGTCGCATGGCCAGAACTCAAGTATTTGTGTTCTTGCTCATCTTGCTTGCTTATGGATGGTGCTCTACTATTTGAGCCTTCAGTTTAACTTATTTTTTCATTGAGAATGCAGAGTTTTTGAGCTCCCTGTATATTCTTTTTTTCGTTTTTATTTTATGATAAAGATGCTGTACAGAGGGGTTACAGTTACACGAGTAAGGCGATGAGTACATTATGTCCATCATTGTTACCCCTTCCCTTGTTGTCCCACTCGCCCTTCCCTCCCCCCACCTCCCACACTCCTCCCCACCCCATCCCACCACCCAAAGTTGTAGAGCTCGTTTCCAATATACTGTCCTGTGGGCATCATTGTTGCAAATAACAACAAGCTGAAACAAGGACAGTTTAACATTTTGCTGGTTAATTGGACATGAAGACTCATGGATTATTCTCCTCAGACTGATTTTTAAACTGTGATCCTCTAGTTTCAATACTATGAATAGCTAGAAATACAGGTGTGAACCACTGATACCCATCTGAGATTGATAATTTGTATAGATCTTTATTCAGAAATTTAAATTTATAATTAAAAGCTCATGAAAAAAAGAGAAAATTATAAGCCCATACTGTTTATTGGAGAGGTCTACCAAACATTAAAGGAGGGAATAATATAAAATCTTTTTAATTTCTTTCAAGAAAATAGTATGGATGAAAACAATTTATTTTAGGTAGCTGATATTGCCTTCAATGGGGAAGGATAACTTTATCAACAAATTGTATTAAGCAAACAACAATAAAAACAACAAAATAAACTCTCAGTCTAAATATTACACCTTTGTTTAAGCTAATGTAAAATATATTGTGTGTTTAAATGTAAAATATAATGTATTTTTTGAAGGCAGGAGAAAAATCTTCACAAATCATTCATTGTAACCTACCATAAAAGAAGAAAAATATGATCATATATGAGCACATCTGTTAATGGAGAAAATACATTTTAGAAAAGAGAGAATTTCCCAAATGATGACAAATACCCATAAAACAAAACCTCTACAGTTAAAATTTTCTGAATGGAAGACTAAGACCCTCACCAAGGTGGAGAACAAAGCAAGGATGTTTGCTCTCATAATAATGGAATTTGAGCACCAGATGGAGGAATTTAAAATAAAAGGAACATAGAGGAAATAAAAGAGTGAAGTTAAGATTGAGAGAAATACACATTCTACACATATGTGTAGCAGAGCTTCTAGAGTCTATAAATAGGTATCAGAATTCAACAGTTTAGAAAGCAACCAATCTAGTCAGGCTTGGTGTATCACACCTTACATTCTAGTTACTTTGGAGGCTGAGACCAGAAGAAAACAAAGTCATTCTTCAAAACTCCTTTTTAATCTATCTATCCATCTATCTATCTATCTATCTATCTATCTATCTATCTATCTATCTATCTATCTATCTATCTATCTATCTATCTATCTTTCTATCTATCTAGTAACAGCTCCAAAAGCTCAGAAACAGAGTAGAGTCCAGGCATTCTATCTCCCACCATAAATCTCAGCTTTGTCTCTCCTGTTATTGGAGGGGAGCCATTCAGCTTCCTCTCAAATATAACCCTGAGGCCTCCATCCTTACAACTAAGCTTTGAGGCACAGAATAACCTTAGAATTAATTCAAACCCTACACACTGATTAAAAGAATTCAGGATCACATACAAAAGTTTTTCATCATGCAGCCACAATTAGAAATACTCAACAGTTTCCATTTCCAACCTGTATTTTGAGAACAAAAGAATAGATCTGTCAGGAGGAAGAAAGATGAGGGCTGGCAAGGGGTGGGGGAGAGATTGTTTTTCTGTGGCTTTCGTATAAAGTAATCTGGTTTGAATTTTTGTAAAGCACAAAAACAAATGGCATCCATCCGTGGATCTTAACTCACAATATCAATTATAAAAAAATAGATTGTTGTTTTCCCTTAGAACTCAATGGAGCATCCCATTTGACAGCTGGACCACATTACAGAAGTCCCCACAAGGGAAATGTCAGGTCAAGCATTATTCATAATCTCATTTATTTATTTATTTATTGTTCGCTAAGGCTACTCATGGCTCTGTTCACATTGCAAGTGACAGATCTTCAAACCATGGTCATTTACACACTGTCTGGTCACATGTTGACATACTTCATCTCTTCTTTAATACCAGAGATGATGGAAAATCTGAGAGTAAATCGTGCTTAGAGAAATAGATTACTGTTAATGTATTCTCTGGCAAGCACAATATGGTGGTGCATGGGCTAATATTATTTATTCCAAGTTATTACAAATGTTCAAAAAACAAAGCAAACAGGAGTGATTATAAACAAGTTCCAGTCATGTAATTGGTGCCAGAGGATTTCAAGCCAGCGAGCAGGGGTATATGTTCACAGAAATACTCTGAAAACCCCATTATCTGTACCTTGAGTCATCTCCACATGCTATCTGGAAGCATCATTGCCCACTTTGCAATGGTTACATTTATAAAGGCAACGTCAACCACTTCCAACTCTCCTTGGTTGTAAAATGAAGATAAACATGTCTAGGCTGGTGAATCACTGTGAAGTTACTGGAATTTTATTTATAATACATTAGGCTTTAAAAGGGTCATACAAGATGTTAAATAACTATAGGGTTTCTTGTCTAATTAAAATCATTCTAGAGGCAACTTTCTCCAAACCTCCCTTTTTCCCCCTGCTATTGTAATTTTTTTCTACATTACTATTGGTTCATGTTCATTATTTAGGAAGTACATCATAAGGTAGTAGGAAATTGAATTTTCTTGGTAGACAATACAGTGTTAACATGGACCTGCCTTGCTGTAAGCATAGCAACTTCCACATATAAGGTAGTAACTCAACAAATAGCATTCTGTCTTCTCTGTTATGTTTCTTGGGTTTTGAGGTTCCTGGAAGTACGAACAGTGTCTCTCTGTGCAGAGGGGTGTACCCACATATCCTTAGTGATCTAGCAATGTGTCGCCTTGAAGGAGATGTACTAAATATTTTTTAGTTCTTTTCCATAACCTCAGACTTGAGTTCTCTAGAAGGAACTCACTAGAGCCCAGTTAATCATCTTCTTGAATGAAATGATGGAAATTCCCTATGATGCCACAAAACTCTCCAAGTAATCCATCGTTTGAGAGTCAATGGACACACCACATTAATTTCTCCTGTCTTCATACAGAGCCAGTTTGGGCTGCTTTAATTTTATAGGTTGGAGGATGGAGAGACTTTGAGATACACTCCGAGTCACAACTGAGACATTCTCCATTCAGCCTGCCATGCCCTTGATGCCCATTCTTCCTGTGACCTCACTTTCCACTGAGTCTTGCTGTGAGTTCCAGCCATAATGCATTTTCTGACTTGTATGAACTGTGAGTTTCAGTGTTCTGCAGTGGTTCACTCCCATGCTACTCTCTGCCAGAGAGACCCACTCCTCCCACAGAACACAAAATGAGTTACATCTATTCTGTGCAATAGTCTCAGGTTCCTTGTTAGCATTAGACAGCTCTTCTTTCTAACATCTTGGCCCTCTCCCATCACAGTAATGTCCCAAAACTTCATGTTTGGTAACATTGTGAGAACCTGACTTCCAAGATCGAACACCGACTGTTTTATAGCAGATTCACAAAAATAATTTCTCAAGTTCACTGAAGTCAAAATGAATGGCCATGAAGAGAAAGAAGAGAGAAATTAGCTTAAAAACAAAAAAGGAAATGTAAGCAAAAGACATAATTTAAAATGAATCAACTCCCCAAATGTGTCCATAATTTCTTTACCATGAGAAATAATGTTATAAATTCATCACTAGACTTCTTGCTTTAAAAAGATTCTTTAAAGAGTTACTCTTCTGCAAATTTAAAAATTAAATAAAAAATAAAATAAATAAAAAAATCAAATCCACTGATTTTTGTTTTTCTTTTTGTAATGTTTTTCAGAAATGCCTTCACCTAGCTTGCTATTTAACCAGGGTAAGGTAGAAGTTATATACCTGAAATACACACACACACACATGCATATATATATGATAAAAGTATACATCAGAGACAAAGAGGAAAGAAACTTTGGTGTTTTGTAGTTACAGTTTACTTGTAATCTCTACATACCTAGGGAAAACTTTTAAACCACTCAAGGATAGCCCTAATCTCAGATTAGTCCACCTTGCCTGATTTTTCCAACCACGTAATAATTCAGTAGTTCCTAGGGAGTAATTCTTCAGTGATCTAAAGGACACACACACACACACACACACACACACACACACACACATTTCACACACATTTCAACATTCTTCTTCATCTCAGAGCACAGTAGCAATAGGGATAACACTTTTTTTGTGTATCTAACATTTTAGTTTTTAACTTGAAAAATCTGACTGTAATTGGATTAAGTTTAAACATGATGTCAGGTTTTCCACTACTTCATGAGCAAAACATGCCTCTCTTTATTTTAAAGAAGTCTAACTGTGTTTACTCTTGTGTTAACTCTGGGAATTCCTGGATTCTTTTCAAGTTAGGGGAAATGTCAGTCCCCTGGTGTGGATGGAAGAGAGGAGATACTAAGTGACACCTGTCACCAAGCAGCGGTACTTCATGTGTGAACTAAGACACAGTTGGGTGGGAGAGATGAACTGGACATTTTGGGGGATGTTATGAATGCCATTTTTGGCAGAAAAAAGGCCATTTGTTTCAGTGAGTACCATATCCCTAGTACCTAAAATACTGTATAAAGTAAGTGCTCAACAAATATATGCTGAAAACAAAAAGTGTATAGATGAAACTGAATCATTAGGGATGAATATGTAAATAAGTGGTAGAAACTTTAATAAAATGTCTACATAATATAGATACTCTTTTTTAATTTTTCCACCAATAATCCTGTTGGGGAGTTTAATGATAAACTATAGTTCTTCTATAATATGAAACATATCCAGAATTGCTAGGTCTTGGCTCTAAATGTCATCTGCCCCATTATAATCACTATACATGTGGGTGACACCATGATCACTACATCACCCACAAATGTGGTTCTGTGAGCTTGGTTAAGTTTCTTCAAATCACTGGTCCTCCTTCTCTTTCTATATGTGGGAAGACAGAATTCTTTCTCTCTTTATACTCTTTAGGCTTATCCATCCTTTTTTTTTTTTTTACAATCGTGGGCTATTTTTAAGCTAATGACACATAGCCATATGTTTCACATGTACATGTATATTTTTTCCAGCTCTCTGGCTTCTACCTTACCATAGTTAAATTGCATACACGTAGCATATTACACTGTGTGAAGCTAATAGAGCATCAGCATTTAATTTATTTTGTGGACGAGTGAAGATCCAGGCAACCCCTAACTAGACTATCTGAAAACAAGTGGTAATGATAAGACATTTTTGGATCCTGGATAAGAACCAAAAAACAATCAAAAGGAAGAAGAGGCGATGACAAAGGGAGTGGTAATTTTGAATGATCCCAGGATGGTCCCTCAAGGATATTAACATTGTCTTTGAAGGAGAGGAATGAACTGTGCTGCATGGACTTCCATATGGTAGATTATAAATAAGTCTGGATTACTATACAATCCAAACATTATAAAAAAGGGCAAGGGTAGATTTTTTGTAAGATGGAGAAAATATTACAGGCGTACTATGGCAAAAATGACTAAATTGCCACCCTTGGCTCTTTTTTCTTTCTTGGGAATGTATAGAGACTTCCCAGATTTCCTGGAAGTTAGTCTGAGTCCATGTGATTACTTCTAGCCAATAGGTTAGGACAAGTGTTATTTCCCATAGGTCAATTGGAATAGCAAGTGTTGATGCCTTATACTTGGTAGCAATCAAAGAATTGTTTGCTGAGACGGCATAACCACAAAGTAGAAGCATCCTGGCTTCCTACATTAAGAGAAAGACTTGCCTGCATCCCCTGATACAGACTATGGGGGAGAAACAAAGTGTGCTTGTATAAAGCCACTGAGGTGTAGAGTACAGCTGGCAGTGCAACGTAACCTTGCCTAAGTCTAACTGTTACACTTCACTTGTTGTGAGAAGGATGAAATGAAAAGGTATTTGTCAAGTATTTTGAGAACTAATTGTAAACTATGTTAAATATTAGTTACTGATTTTTTGATGAAAGGCTTTGGAAGGGCAATTTTTAAAATACCAAATGTTAAAGAAAGAGTTTCATATAATACTTGCTGATGCTTTACACCAAGGATTTGTGTTCCATTTAAAACCAAAATATCTATAGATGGCACAATAAGAAACAACATGCATGCTGGAATCCATCAGATTTGCACACGACTCTACGCTCTGCTAATTTATTAGTTTATGACTTGGAGTAAAATCATCAAGTTTTCTAAACTTCATGTTTTTCCTTCATGAAAGGAAACTGTAGGGGAGGTGTGAAGGAGACAAAATTCCTTGATTAGCTCATTCTCAGAATTAAAATGTGTATGCCTAACAACTTCCAGTTCTATAAGCATAAGTCCTAATACAAGGTAAGATCTAAGTATTTTCTGATTACTATAAATCAGACTGTAGGAAGAAAATAAAATAATGAAAAGTACAGTTGATCTTTGCATACCTTTGTTCAATGGAAAGCAAACAGGAGAAGAAAAGAGTGATAAGCAGTCAATAGAAAGTTCTGATCCCACCTGAACAGAAACTTGGAGAGAAAGTAGTTGTCTTCCTCCTCCATTGGCCAAGTCCAATGTTGACATTACCTAGCTCGGAATCACAGCCTCTAAAAAGAATTAAATTGTATCTAGGAAATTAAACCAGCCTAGCTGTTCTTTGGAGCCAAAATTCCCTGTCATCCATCATAAACAGACCTAAACCAAGGATAGAGCAGTTCTTTGTAGAAAATATTTATGTCGGTTACTATGCACTGGGGTTTTGTGGGATATGTCTATTTTTTTCCAACAGCTAATGGCATGTGGTATTGCATGCGCACAGGTTAGCTCTTCACGGTTTTTTTTCTCTCTCTCTCTTTCCCTTTTCTTACTTGTTTCACTTTCTTCCTCCTTGTAATGATATGCACCCCTGTATTTTGCCCACCTTCTCCTAGTTTTGGCCACAGTGTAACCAATAAACTGCCTGGTGTTTGATTTCACTACCCCTTGTTCATATCTCATTCTATCCCTGGATTTAATTCTTTTTTCTTTTGCATTTTAGCTCCAACTTTAAAAATAATTACAAATTTTTACAGTTATTGTTATGAGGACAATTATTTTTAACTTATTAGAATGATGGTGTAGAATTATTCTTATAGATGGAAGAATCTGAGAGTCATTTTATGTATTCAGGAGCCCTGAATTGACAGATTTTAAACTCATCCAAACCCTGGGGTGACCTAATTTCCAACCACAGTGAGCCACAACTCCAACTCCGACAGGGCAAAAAGACATTTCAAAAAGCACATAGAGAGGGGAAATGGAAGCACAGAAACTGCAGGACAAAGGGTGAACCAATTCACCAGTGATATTCACTAGACACTGTTGGAAATGAGGTATACAACTTGGAGGGAAAGGGAGATGGGAGGGGGAAAATGGAGAAAATGATGGAGTAGATGATGCTGTTCAAAAGGAAATGTACTCATTACCTGATTAATACAACTGTAACACTCTATACATCACCTTTACAATAGCTTTTTAAAAAAAGCACATGCAGAGAAATTGAAGAAGCAATACTCTTACTTTGCCTCTCCAAACAATAATTTCTATCTGCTTATTAGCATCAGAAATCTTTAACTTCATCCCTTTCCCAAGCCAAAAAATCTCTTTTAGAATCTTTTAGTTGTCTATATTTTAGAATGGTTCAGTTTGGGATAATCTCATTATAATATTCTGGAGGTAAAGGAGAAGAGTTTATATCTGGGAAAGAAGAGAAAACAACAAATAAATATTGCTGTGGTGTTCACCCATATGAAGGAATGATATGGTACCATCTGTAAAGAAATGGAATGAGCTGGGTGCTGGTGGCTCACACCTGTAATCCTAGCTACCCAGGAGGTTGAGATCTGAGGATCACGGTTCAAAGCCAGCCCGGGAAGCAAAGTTTGTGAGACTCTTGTTGCCAATAAACCACAAGAAAACTGGAAGTGGTGCTGTGGCTCAAGTGGTAGAGCACTAGCCTTGAGCTGAAGAGCGGAGACAGTGCCCAGGCCCAAAGTTCAAGCCCCATGACTGACATAAAGAAGGAAGGAAGGAAGGAAGGAAGGAAGGAGAGAGAGAGAGAGAGAGAGAGAGAGAGAGAGAGAGAGAGAGAGAGAGCGGGAGAGAGAGAGAGAGAGAGAGAGAGAGAGAGAGAGAGAGAGAGAGAGAGAGAGAGAGAGGAAGGGAAAAAGAAATGAATGACCTGGAGAAATTATATTCAGTGAAGTCAGGGCCAGATAGACAAAGGATACATGCTTTCCCTTATATATGGAAGCTAGATTTAGCCTATAAACTTGTAAGTAAATATGTTGGGTGCTATGCAAGTATATACAAATGTACTAACTGACATATGGTAGATTCAGGGGATATCTCAAATAGTGTGAATTCTTAGAAAAGTAAAATCAAAGTTTAGCAAAATAAAACTTTAGGAATCAGGTTACCCCAAAGGGGTGGAGTGAGTATCAAGGGGAAAGAGGTGGACAAATGAAGAGGAAGAGAGAGGCAAGATGCAGTCAAGAATCTAATATATATACTTTAAAATTAAGAGTGAAAAAGTGGGTATGGGAGGGATAGGTGAACAGGTCGAAAGGAGTGACATTAATCCAGCTACATTCATAAACTGCTTTCTTAAATGGCAATTCCTACATATACTAGTTAAAGATAATAAAAAAATGTGCAAAAGAAGAAGTGTTTGTGAGAAAACACCAAGAGCCAACATTACTAGCTTTTGCTTGGAACTGATAAAACACATGCAATGTCCATATTCATAGATATTTTATATACTTATCAAACTTGGCCCCCTCCTAAATGAAAACCACTATTCTAGGTACAGAGATAAAGTAGAGTTTAGCAGGAAATATGTATACATTTCTGAGCCCTTAGAGCAAAGAAGGCAGTGTGTTTTATGTGAGTTAACACAACGGTAGAGGAATACATGATGCTTGTAATGACAGACCTAAGTGCAATGAATGCACTTAGAAAGCAGAGGCATTGGTCGTAACTGTGGGAAAAAACAGAAATGGGAAAGGGGTCCTTAGGCAGATGCTCTTAAAACTGAGCATGTGCAATTACCTTCCACCAAAAGGAACTGTGAGCTGAGTGAATGTCATATCTGAAAGCTGAAACGCAGAGTCGTATATACGTTTATACACAAACATGCATAGTTATAACTCAAGTATGGTATACCCAGGGACAGAATCCAATGGTATAACTCCTTTGAAGTACCAGGGGAGACAGAAAGAGTAGCGAATGCAGTTATAACATTCAATGTATGTACGTGAAAATGGAATTAGAAAAACTGGGGGGTGGAGTGGGGTTGTGAGAATTGGGGAGAATCATAAAAGAAATGCTTATGAACTGACATTTTGAATAGACATCCCTTAATACAACTATTTAAAGATAATCAAAAATATTTTTAAAGAAAATGCAGCTGACCTCTTGCAATAGTGTTGGTGCTTTTTTTTTTTTTTTTTTCTGAGCCACGAAGGTAGAGAAAGAAGATATAGTCCTTGGGTCATGGAGTTATCTGTCCCATGCAAATGATGTTAGCAAAAAATTGCTAGAAATGAACAAAAGCAGTCATCACAGCCAGCTTATTCAGTTTGTTCTATCCAGTTTGTTCTCTGTTGCTAGTACTAAGAGAGTTTTTAATTCCGACCATTTCCCCTTTATCTTCTCTTTCTGCTTTCTGCTTAGTATACAGTAGTGACTGCTTTATCCCCTATGCTGCAGTTCCTAGAATTTGTGGCATCAGAATTGTCTGCCCTAAGGTTTGATGGCTTAGCGTTGACAGCAAAATTGTTTATTGAAGACTAAAATAATGTCCCTGTAACTCACATACTGGGTATCAGGTCAAGGTTATGGGATTTATGGCTCATTCCCTTGGGACACCTATTGCCCTAATGTTTTGGGATGTCAGAGGAGTCACATTTCTCTGGACTTCAGTTTGTCCACCTATAAAGGGACAACAATTTGCTGTACTTCAAGGCAAAGGCAGTTGTTTCTTGTGTGTATGTGTGTGTGTGTGTGTGTGTTTGTGTGTGTGTAATCTGTGGAAGAGAGACAGCTATTTGGAAATTAGAAAAATCACAAGTCTACCTCTGCTTTCTACTATTTTGCTTTGAGAAAAATAAGACAATTATACAATAACATGGCTGTTTCATCTACTTACAGGCAAATCCATAAAATTAAATGTCAAACCAACCAATTCCAAAACCAACTAAGCCAGTTTGGTGTGGGAAGAAGTATAAAAACAGTCGATTGCTTGACTAAAGGACTGATTATTTTATTCAAGTCACCAAACTAATTAGAACCATCCATCTAGTACCTAAGGTTCTGTGTGCATATCCAAACAATTTCAGGAAAAGGTCTGGGACCATCTGCTCATGTGGACTAATGCTGACAAAATATAGTTGTTAACTAAATGCTTTGATATCTTTTCATTCTAGTTGAAGGTTTTAGAAGGAAAAAAAGAGTAGACAAAAAACTTGTGGACTTACTAAGCCTTACAGCGTTTATCCAAACATTCTTATGTCCCTTCCATGATCCAAATATAAACACAGTCATTTGTGGGATTTTTGTTTTTGTCTCTGAGTGAGAACAAAAGAACCATGATAATAATAATAAATAAGATGATGAAGAAAGAGCAGGAGGAGTTCTTCAATAACATGTAGGACATTTAATTGTTTCAGATCTACAGCTGCACTGTTTATAGATACAATCCCTGATTCTTAATACCAACAAGGAGCTATTTATACTCACTTTTCGTAGGAAAGAATAAAACTCAACTAGAATAAACAACATTACTTAGCACTCCTTCAGCTATGAGTAGCCACTGCAGCAACAAATAAAAACATTAGAGAGTAATCATAGTACTTAACATGCATGTATGGAAATAGAATAACGTTACCTGCAAGAAGTGTTTTAAAATGTTTGTTCAGGGGCAAAAAGAAGAGTAGAAGAGGCAAATCTGATCAAAGTACACTATATCATGTACGAATATCACATTGAATCATATGCAAATAAAAACAGAGGAACATACAAGGACAATCTGGTATAAGCACAGAGATGCACTGCATGGAATCTGAAGTCAGTGAGACAATATAACCTTATGGAGGTTCAGGAAGCTCCCTCTGACTTGGCTTTCATTACCTCATTTCCCCTCTTCCCTCTCCTCCTCCAGAATAACATTTGAGGTTTCAGTTTCTGGCAAAGAATCCATCTCTTTCTCACCCACTTCATAAATACCCACGAAGTTTCTTTGATGTCTAGCTCGCGTCACATCCTCAGCCTTGATGCAGTGATCAATGACCACTGACTAGGTCAGGGTTCTCTTGATGTGTGTGGAGAAGATGTAGACAGTTGGGCAGATACTCTGTGATGTACCTACGACAAAGGAGTCTGACTCTGGTTACAGAGAAAATTTGCTGTTGAGCAAGAATTTGAGCTCAAGAACATCTGGTCTTGAAGTTCAAGATGTATTTATTTAGCACACTATGACATCCCTGTGCCTTAGAAAGATCGTACATAGGGGAAAGCTAAACCTTTTCTATTAAGTAAATTGAAGCTAAGTTAAACTTAGATAATAATTAGATGTTGGCATTTCTTTATGATTAGCACATGGGTAGGCCATATAATTATAGATATATACATGCATTATATAATGATCATTTTGATAATAATAATAAGTCACATTTTGAAAGCCCTTAATAGAGATTAGATGCTCGCTAGAATTACTTTTTTATTTCTGCTGGTACATATGAATCATACAGATTGTGATATCTACAGGCAGGTATATAATGTATTTAGATCATTTCTCTTTCTTATCCTTCCTTCCTCTTCTTTCCCTACACCTTTTTAATGGTCCTAAGGGGATTTCATTGTGCTGTTTTCATGTCAGAATTCTTCTTAAATATTAATTATCTTAAGAACTCTATGTACTTAGTATTATATGATCTTTACTTCACGTGAAAAACAAAGATGGTAAGGGGAATAGAAGCTGTCAGACATTTTCATTTAAAAATTTGAAAAATTATTTGCAAACAAGACAAAGTAAACCATGGGGCATAGGTAAAGACATTTTCAGATTTAAGAAGTTTTGGATTTTTGACACATTTCTACAGGTTTCACTGATTGAACATCCACAGGCCTAAATCCATAACTTTGATATTGCATTTGGAACAATTTTGGATATCAGAGATCTGTCTTAGGGATGCAGAAATACCCTTACTGCTACATCACAGAAAAGGCTTCAATAGTCATTTCATACATAGAACCTACAGTTCTTAGCCTGTTTTATTTTTAAAGTCCTCCCAACAGAAAGAATTCTCAAGCCCATTTGGTGAAAAGCCATTAAAAACTCAAGTTACAGCACCTAAATTTGCAAAGCCAGTTCTCAGGACTGTACTACTGATGTTGAATGAGATCAAAAGAGGAAAGACATCAAATAGATTGTAGATCCAATCCCTTTGGCTGCCATAACATATGACCAAACATTTAGTGGCTTAAAAGAATAAAATTTACTTTCCCATAGTTTTGGAGGCCAGAAGTCCTGGAGCAAGGCATCTGCAATGCCTCTGAGGGAATCCAAGGAAGAACGTTTCCCATTCCCATCAAGTCTTTCCACTTCTGGAGGCTCCATTCTTTCATTGCCTTGTAGATCCAAGTCCTCCCCTCTTCTCATACATGCACCCATTACCCATACTTGGATTCAGGTTCTACTAAGGAGATACCAAATCATTTGATACAAAGATCCTGGGTTTAATTATATCTTAGTTCTATAAGAAAAGAACCTTTTCACCAATCAGGTCAACATCACAAATTTGGGTGTTAGAACATTGATAGAGCTTTTTGAGGATCACCATTAAAAACACAAGTGGCGAAGTCACATGAATATTTGATAAGAAATTTAATGAAGAGAGGAAGGAGGTGGGGAGAGTACACCCATCACATTCCATGCATATACTATGAAATAATTAAGAAAACTGAGTGGAGGGGTTGAGTTAAAAGGGATGGTGGGGAATGATAAGGGTGACATACACCTAGATACATCATACTTTAAACTGGTTTGTTGAATGGTAACTCCTTTGCACAACTACTTAAATAAAATATAATTTAAAATGAATTTTAATGGCACTTAAGGAGCAATCTTAAATGCTTTACTTATATCGCAAGTAATCCTCACAGTCTTCACAAAAGATGCCCTGGGACCGTTATGAGACACAGAACTTTGGCTAAGGGAGATAAATAGCTCTGAAACAGGGAAAGACTTGTTTGGACTTAAATAAGCAAGAATGAATTTGTAAACTTCCACTTTCCCTCTCTAAAATACAATCTAACTTTTCTAACTATCATTTTGAATTGGGTAAACACACATTCAAGCTTAATTAAAATTATATGTTTAAGATTTTTCTATTTTGAAATGCTATACAGATGTGTTAACTTGGAAGAAAGAAATAAAATTATAAGGAAAATTATTTATAAACATGAAAATGTGCAAAACATTATAAAGGATAAAGAAGATTTTAATATTATTTTTAAAATTGGGATTAGTATGTTCACTTCTGTATTTGTAGACCATCAATATTTGAGTATCAGAAATCTTAAAATTCTAAGTGATTTTCATATTTCAAATTGTAAATAGCTTGGATCTTGAAGGAAGACAATTTTTATTATCTTAGCAGTTCTGAAAAAAATGAGCTGACGAGTTAGATCTGAGTAGCTGTGACTTTCAACTTTGGATAGCTATTATAAGGTGGTAAGAGTTTACCATTTGTTGAGACATGAAAATGGGTTATTTTGTTCCTTGCCCTAGAGAGCAATTATATCACCTATAAAATGCAAGTCAGCTACATCATCTCCATTCCCTTAATTAGCTTATTATATTTTTAAAACTATATTTAAGTAGTTATACTTCAACATGTCAGTCATCCCTTTCAGGATTCTCCTTCATCTCTCCTAATCCCTCCCATCCTCTCAGTTTTCCTACATCCATTTTCATAAACATATATTGAATATCATTACTGCATTTGCCCACTTTCCTCTCTCTACTTGTCTACTCCTCTCCTCTTGACTTCATCCCCTTCTCTCAACACTATGGTCCAGCTTCCTGGTATTCATTTTGTTAAGCTGTAAGTTATTTGTTCAAAGGAGTAGTACTGTTACAATACTCCCCTGTATATACCATATTTTAGTGAGTACTTAATTGTACTTAATATAATTAACTTAATTATATTACATACTTGTAAAGCATGCTTACTTATAATACATAGCCACACCCATTTTCATCTTCTGAAATTAAACCGCTTGCCACACAATACAGGTCTTGGCTAGATAAACTTAGCTGTTCATGGGTCATGACTTTTTCTCTGATGACTGCTTCAGCTGACTACATCTGTGGTTCTTCCTGTCCATGAATTTAACCTGGATTTTTAATTATTGCTTTACAAAAGATTATACTCCGATATGGCATGCAAGTGAAATATTTTTATCAAGGCAGAAGACTGACAGCAGATCCAATTGAAGGAGGCAGACACTGCCAAACCTTTTGAAGTAGATCATAAAATGTTAATACCTCGGAGAAGAGAAGCTGATGTGATTTACGTAGGCTTTGAACTGTTTTATGTCAGTCTTCCAGATGAGATTCAAAAGGAGCAGATTAACTTCTAGCAATCCAAACTTTAATGAAGTACATAATAGGAAGTACAGATAAAACCATAAGAGACTTTCATATAACATATAATTAGAATGTCAGTCCTGAAGACACTAAAGTTGAAGTTGGTATAGCAGCTAATTTATGAAAACAACATGCCAATCTCATGTCATATTCAATGTTTTAGATTGATAGAAATACTTTTTCAGGATCTGCAAAGGTGTAATTGCTTATTAAAAGCTCTTAAACATCCTTCAATAAGGAGATATATTTAGATTTGTTTTTTATCATCATTTTCAAATAGTATGAAATGACAGCTCAAATCCACACTCTTCTTAACCTACCCACATATAAAAGAGATACTACCTTTTATCCTACACGTTTCTAGTAAATAAATTCTTAGGGATTTACACCAAGTGATTCTCACTTTTGCAAGCAATCAAGTCACAGGTATAATAATAATAAAAAAGAATGAAAGATTAATTCAGAAAACTGACACTAAAACTTCTTCATTAAGGCTATAAGTCTATCCTGTCTCCTCTGAGCTGATTTCCTTGCCTCTTCAATAAATAGGTTGCATAAATAATCTACAGTTCTACTTACTTCCTCTACCTCTCGATGCCTGGAAAGAAGGCCATCGGATGGGGATGAGGCTGTCTGCTCTGGTTAAGCAGCCACTTCAATCAGTTATAGACTTGTTTATCTCAAAATCACAATTTATCTGTGGTTTAAAATACTAATATGTGAATTCATCTGATACATATTCTTTTATATCAGTCACCTTTCCAATGCCACATGTTACAGTACCTGTACAGCCATGACAGAGAGAGCTATGAAATCAAGTATACAATCTGGCACTCATTTGCCAAATTAGTTTCATGAACTGATCTTACTCTTTGGGTTAAGGAGAGGCTACTGAGACCACAAGAGGGGCTCTTGAATTAATGGTTCCATATTCCACTTCAGCGATGCTTCCCAACTTCCTTACCATCACCACCACCACCACCACCACCACCATCATCATCATCATCATCATCATCATCATCACCACCACCACCACCACCACCACCATCATCATCATCATCACCATCATCATCATCATCATCATCATCATCATCATCATCATCACCACCACCACCACCACCACCACCACCATCACCACCACCACCACCACCACCACCATCATCATCATCACCATCATCATCATCATCATCACCATCATCATCATCAGCATCATCAGCATCAGCAGCAGCAGCATCATCATCATCATCATCAGCAGCAGCATCATCATCATCATCATCATCATCATCATCATCACCATCATCACCATCATCACCACCAAATCTTAGATCTAATCTACCATATCATTAACAATGAGATTTCACCTCAGCATACCTTTGCTCTACACATTTCAGATGGTTCTCCTTACCCCATGGATGAATCCCAGCTTTGTTCACTATTTATCAGATCCTACAAGGAATGGAAAGTTTTCCCTCTCTATCATTATCTCCATTTTCCCCACTGATCACTAGCTACCTCTTAAAGTGCAGCCTTCTAGCCATGACTGGTCTTGGTCTAATCTGATTGCACCAGGCTTTCTTTGATCTCTATGTTCTCTATGTGCTGTTCATTCATCAGTGGACACTGTCGCTAGCCTCACCTTCCTCTCCCATTGCCTCCATTTGCTTACTGTTTTCTCATTATTATCCAAAGTGTCATTTCCCCTGGGTGAATGCAAAATGCTTTCATCAGCAGAGCTGTGCTAGGTGGTTCTCCTCTCAGCCCCTACAGCATCTCATACTAACTCTCAGTTCTGATGGCAGTCTGCTGTCAGCACCTCCACCCTGTTGTTACCCCACACTAAATCTCAACTTCTGAGATGGTTCTTCCACTGGATTGCTTCAGAGAGGTCCCATAACACTCCAGAGCCATGTTCAACAACGAAGCAAGGCATGAAGTCTACTCAATGCATAGATATGAGACTATGAAGGGCTCAGCCTGCATAGAGCCAACGTGGATGGCATGGCCTTTCAGTACCACCAAGCCAATGTGTTAGCCCACCACATGTCCAGCATTTCACTGGATACAAAAGGATGGAACAGCTGTGACAAATGTCATGCTTCTGAAATGATCTCCAGTTGCCCAAGTACTCTGAAGAATGTTTCTAGTTAGCCTGCAAAATTCCTCTCTGCTCCTCCTCTCTTCTTTTTCCCTCTCACGCACATACTCACTACCTATTTGTCTTTGCTGGGGAAAAGGATCTGTCTTCTCCTACCACTAAATATATCTGTTGTTTTCAAGTTGTAAATCAAGCTAATGAACTGGAGGTCTTTGGCATTAAAACCACATGGCAAGCTGAAGATGTATCACAGTTGTAATGTGTCTTCCTTGCATGTGTGAGGTCCTGTGTTCCAGCTTCAGATCAACCAAAAATAATTAATAATAACAAATAAAAACTAATAATAATAATGAAACATTTAACTAAATAAAAACATATGACAATATGTGTGGTCACTGGACCTACAGGAGAACTCCTTTTTTAATAACTTATTCGTTTATCTATATAAAAGCAGTGATGAATTTGTGACTGCTTTCAAGAGTTCACTATAAATTAGGCACCCTAAATAAATGATAACAATCATCTCAACTACACTACAGTTAGGTATTGTCTCGGTTTTACAAATGAAGACACAAAGACTCTCTGTGGCTAAGGATTTGTTCAAAATCATGCTGTAGCTGATACCAAAGCTTGTTCAGAAATCCTATCCTCTGATTCTTCTAGTTTATCTTCTCCCCGCTCCATGATGATACTTCTTAATGTTTTTAGAACAGCATATTCGTTATTTGGAGAATCACTAAAGAAAAAAGTATGATTTATTTAGAAATGCTTGCTTTTCATCTGTAACAGAATGGAGTAGAAAAGACTGAGGACTGAAACACCTCCAGTCGGAACATATTTGTAGAATGTGAGAGCCATTGGTATGGACTACTTTCTTTTACGAAGTGTTTCCTGAAAAACCCTTCCATTTCTACCCACATGTAAGTAAAAGAGCAGAGGAAGCTCTGGACCCTGAGTTGGACTAGTCAGAGGCTCGGTCCTCACTCTTCCACTCAGCAGCCCTGTGAACTGAATAACTGCTAAGCCATTTCATCTCCAAAGGCTGAGGAGGAGCCAAGGAGGGAGGCTATACATGAGAAAGAATGCTGTAAATGTGAGCATGTCGTACATGGTGATGTTACTGTTCACTCCAAAGCAGCAGACAACCAAACTGAGAAACCAAGTGGTGATGGGTTGGGGGGCGGGGGTGGGGTGGGGAATGTCTCACGCCTGTAATCTAACTACTCAGGAAGCTGAGATCTGAGGATCATGGTTCTAAGCCAGGTCCTGCAGAAAAGTCCCTGTCAGACACTTATCTCCAATTAACCACTCAAAAACCAGAAGTGATGCTGTGGCTCAAAGGGTAGAGTGGTAGCCTTGAGTAAAATTGCTCAGGGACTGTGCTCAAGCCCTGAGTTCAAGCCCCACAACAGACAAAAAAAAAAAAAAAAAAAAAACAAAAAGAATCTGAGAAAACATGGTTTCATTTGAACCAGCTCACCCTGTGAGCCTTTTATGAATGAAGGGAGAGGCTCACTCATTTCTTGGTCACCCATTGAGCTTCTAGACTTTGAACAGAACAGCTACTCCATAATGATCAGTCATGAGGCTCTGCAAGGCATTTATTATGGCCCCCATCCTTCTCAACCTGGAACACAGGAGCCTCTTCCTGCTCTGAAAACTCTGACTGTAACCCACACCTGAACTTACAATCTTCTGGCTGAGTTAGTTTTGATTATATTTTTATTATCAAGTGCCTTCTTAATTGACAGTGGCCAATTTATTAAGCATTCATTATGCACTAGACACATTGCATTTTGTGGACATGATAATTCCAGATTTACAGCTCTGTTATTGAACAATTGTCCCCATTCCTGGATGGCATCCCGCTTTGGTTTACCAGGACTCATTGGCAGGAAAAGATGCAACTCAAGCTACCATAGGTCCAAAACTACTCTGTATCTGAGTGAAGATTCTGCCAAACTTTGCCTTTCAAGATCAGGATACTTTTCTGGAAAGAACCAAAGATTGTCATGGTGTAGGTGTTTAGCAAATATTCTCAGATTCTTCACTGTAGAAGGGAGCTGGTAAGTGTCCCTACTTAGTAAGTTGTATGAATAAATCTAAGGTCATACCTGCCATGCATACACATTGTGTCATGAATGACTACTCTTCTGCCTTGTTTTTAGATATAACTTGTTTCTCAGCCTCCCTCTTTGGGAGCATACTATTCTTATAGTGTTAGTAGTAACTTTGTTGGTAGCACTGAGATTTGAACTTAGGGCCTTGCACTTGCTAAGCAAATGCTCTACTACTTTATCCATGCCTCCAGCTTCTAGCATTTTTTTGTCAATCGTGGGGCTTGAACTCTGGGCCTGAGAACTGTCCCTCAGCTCTTCAGCTCAAGGCTAGTGCTCTACCACTTGAGCTATAGCGCCATTTCTGGTTTTCTGGTTGTTTATTGGAGATAAGAGTTTCACGGACTTTCCTGCCTGGGCTGGCTTTGAACCGTGATCCTCAGATCTCAGCCTCCTGAGTAGCTAGGATTATAGGCGTTAGCCACCAGCACTCGGCCATTTCTTTTATTTAATGTCCAGAAAGAAACCAGTATCAGGTCTGTAACCACAAAAAATTAAAACATGAAAGGACAGGGTACCAGGTCTAGGAGATTTGGATTTGGGACTCTACTCACTGGCTAACTAGTTTGGGACTCTGAATTGATGGCCAACTTAGCATTTCTTAGCTTAGTAAAAACATACAACTCAGTGTTTAAGAATAAGAGCTTTGGAGGCAAGCTGAATTAAACTTGACATCTGATACCTTCATTGATTAAACAAGTACAAATTAAGTGACTGCTAGGTATCAAGTGGTAGAAGGGAAATTTCACATTAATGAGCTTTGTAAATGCATGCCAGTCAATAGCTTCCTCTCAGCCACCATCTCCTCATTATGGTAAGGTTTATAGCAGATAGTACATTGAGAACTTCTAAAACAGTGTCCCACATGATAGCTGTGGAATGGGGGAACCACGCATATCATTTAATCCTCACCGAAATCTTGAACGATGTTTTCAGGATCGTGACTGTTTGAGGACATTGAAGGGACTCATACAGTTCGTTCATCTGTTCTCATAGATCGAGCTACCACTACTAGTGACAGTTGACAGTTCATTTTGATGACTAGGGTGACTGAGCAGTATGGGATACCCAGCAGTTGCAGTGAGAACTATCATCCCAACTTCTTTTGAGTCTTTCCCCCACCGCCCAGAAAATCCTGGTACACCAGACATAGCCACGTGAATTTTCTGGGCCTCCAGTTGCTGAATGGAGGCAGAAAATCTGCCAGCCTTGGCCTCATCCCTAGGAAAGTTCTGCTACTGCTTCCTGCCAACTTAAATGCCTGTTGCATTCTTCATGCATGTGGTGTCTTCCCCAAAAAGCTGTTGGCTCCCCAAGGCTGGCATGGTTAAGGAGGTACTGGAAACCCAGAAAATCCAGACCAGCAGTGGAAGAATCTGGCATGCAGTTGAGAGAGCTGTTGAGCTGCTCAGTGCATGTCTATTCTGGGCAACCCAAGAATAGCCTCATGGGGCTGGCATCCTACGACCCAGTCTTGATCACGCTATGAAAGCTGAGCCTCATGTTAAATACTGCATAGGCAGAGCAAGGCGTTGTGGCTTAGTCTTTTGAAGCCTGAAGTGATAACAAAATGACAGACATTTACAGATATAGAGGGTAGAAGATTAAGATGCCAGCATGCCTGGTTTCTCATGAAGCTTTCTTTATAACTTGCAGACGACCACCTGTTGATAGTGCTACTTGAAAGGGAGAGAGTACAAGATCCCTGGCATCTCCTTTCTGCAAGAACATGAATGCTATCATGAGGTTCTCACCCTTGTGACCTCCTCTAAAGAGTAGCCTCCTGAAGATGTCTATATGCCATCAAAGTCGGACACAAAATGGCACTTTGTGTCAATGGTAGGAATGAGCATTTGGTAGCATTTAGTAACTTTACCAGTTTTGGTTGATGTCTTTAAGAAATCAACTAACAAATGATCAATGATCAATGACCAATGGATGAATGGCCAATGGAGAAATGCAGAGAAGAGAAACAAGACTAAAAAATCAACACGGTAATTTCAAACATTTGGTATTTTTATTGGGGTACACCTAGACATTGCTAGAGTGATGATTAAACATAATATGGGTAACAGTGCAAATGAGTAATGCTTTCACACAGTAATTGTCACACACTAAAATGTGACCCCACCAGCTAACCCTTCTAATAACAGTTAAGTGATGTGAGAAACGTTAGTCCTTTAGTCTGAACTCACAGACAAGCAGCCATATGACAATTATGCAAAATTGCTTTTTCTGGTCCATAGGTTAAACTCTAAGTGAACTCTCATACCAAAGGCTCTTATACATTTGTTAGGGCTTAAAGACTCATTTGACAAATTATTGTAGCTTTAATTTTCATCAACAATTTTACCTTTTATCTTTTCGGTATGGACACGATAAATTTACCCTCCACTATTGCAGTATCGAGGAATGTGGGTCTGATAATGAACTTGCTTTCACCAGCCAGTTCTATTCTTCCCATGCTGCGGCCTAGCATCCTATTTCTGGCTGCTCAAAGTTACGTGTAGCATAGTGGTGGTGTCACCCTCAGCTTTCATTTGTCTGAGGAAGTCTTTACTGCCTTATCATTTTGAAAGACAGCCTTGCTAGGTACAATTTTCCTGGGTAGCAATGGTTTTCTCTTTCGGGACTTGGCATAATCATTCTACACTGTATACTTGTATAGAAACATCATAGTCTGTTCCATATATACATTCGATTATTACTTGTTAATTCAAAATATTTAGGTGCTCAAGCCTGTAATATCAGCCCCTCAGAACATAGAGATAGGGAATATCATGATTCAAGGTCAGTCTAGGCAAAAAGTTAGGGAGACCCGCTCCTCCAGAGGCATAGGCTAAAGGATCAGAATCCCAGATTTGCCCAGACAAAAATATAAAGAATGACATTGCCTCATTTGTTAGGAAATGGAAAGACTTGGAAAAAATTATATTAAGGAAGTAAGCCAGGCCCAAAGAAACATAGGTCCCATTTGCAATAACTAGTATATGTCCGAGTCAAGCAGAAAAGGTCAGATAAATTGATGTTAGGGGAATGGACCCCAAGATAAGTATTCAAATGTTTTTTTTCCTTTCATGTAATTGTTTCTAACATATTTATGATTTCTATGTTGCTTTGTATGTCCCTCCCCCACGATATAACCCCTGCTTTCACTGTATTTGATGTTGGTATAATTTGTGGAGAGGAAGGACAAAAACAAATCGTTTAACTAGGGATACAGGTGGATCCATCACAACAATGAGATGTACAAGTCATTATGTCGAAAAATGAATTTTACAATTTTGGTGCGGGGGGGGTGGTTTGAGGATCGGGTGGTGGAAGGTGGGGGGAGTATGGGAAGGGATGGGAAGGGAAACAAAGAGGAGACAACAATGCTTGATAAGAAATGAACTCGTTATCTTGCCCATGTAATTGTAACTCCTCTGTACAGTATTTTCACAATAAAAAATAAAAATAAAAGAAAGACTGTAAGTGAAAAATAATCACAAAGGGCTCAGGCTACAGCTCATGAGGTATATGCTTGCCTAGCAATGACAATTCATCAAGTTTGAACTCAATATCAACCCTGAAAAATGAGAATGGACACAACTTCACAGATCGTTCACAGAGTTAAGGACTACAGATGGTGTCATACTCAATGTTCAGCTACTTGTTGAATGGATAAGTTAATAAATGAATAGTAAGGCTTTCTTTATCTTGAGATATTTTGTACATATGTATGTGTATAGTTAGATACCAAGTTTCCCTTCCTGGGCAGGGCCTTTGCCCAGAAGTTTCCATTCACCCCTTGAGATATAACTGGGTTCTAAAGGGTTCTATGGGCTTATCTTCAAGATGAAGGTCTGCTTGAGTTCTATTCTAATCTAAAGAGGCAGTGGCTTCCCAGGTGGTGTCTGCGCAGGCTCTGCACCCATGATGGTGGCAGAACCAAAGGCGAGCAAGCTAATACGATAGATAGTAGGCATATTTCTCATCTCTGTTTGTATCATACCCTTTTCTCTTGCTGGTGTAGCAAGTCAGCCTTCACCTTCACAGCTAAGGGATGAAAACACAGCTAGGGTACAGATGACTCACACTGGTTAGTGGAGTGAAGGACGAACAGCAATAATTTAACTTATAGATGCCTTTCCTTCCAGATGTGGAAGCCTGTCATACCCCTGATGTTTATCTTCCCTTTCTCAGAGAGGCAATTTCTTCCTCACTGAATCTCCTTTTTCAGGCCAAACTCAACCTTTAAAACTCATCTAGGGTGAGTGTTGAGATGAAAATGTAGCCAAGGATTTCCTTTCCTGTCGTCATTCTTAGGTGTTTCTGCTTATATCACTCTTTGAAAAACACGATTCTGTGTTCTCTTTTAACTCCTAATAGGCCCAACAGTCCTTATTAATGCAAATCTTCAAAGTTTCTTGTTCTGTTTCCTGGAGGGGGAGGACTGCAACTACTTTTTACAACTTACAGTTGTAGACTTCATGACAAGCATCTTGGCCTCTCCTTTTCCTTTCAATATCATCTACTCTTCAATTCTCTCTCCATTTCTTATGTCATTCTTCAGTGAAACTTCTGTTATACCACAAAATTAGCATTCCAAAAGGCTTTATTTCTATATTAAAACCTGAGCTAATAAGAATAAAATTAAGCTAATCTACAATTCAGAAAGTCAGTTATCTCTGGCAGAAAGACAGTAGGAAATAGAAAGGGGAAAGTATTCCCACTAGGTGAGATGTTTCCAATTAATTCCCGCTGCTAGCTTAATGATGCCAAAGGATATATTTCAATGTCAAACATATTATCATCATCCTGTGCCAAAGACTCTCATGGGTGCTTGGGGACTAGGTATGTTCACAAAGCCCTTTATGTGCTTATTTTGTGGCTGCATTCATTTCCTCACTCATTCAAAATTCAGTAATTCATGCACTCACTCATTCTCAGTCATTCACTCATTTCTTCCATCCCTCTCTCAGTCAGTCACTCATACTTGCAATCTGTCAGTCTAGGATATGAACGATGCTTACTTTCTTTTTTAGGAATGGCTATCTTTTCTTTCACCACTGTGTGAAAGGGAAACATGCATTCCTCACGCTTGACTCTTTTTATTTTTGGACTCAAATAATCAGATGAGTTTCTTTAGACTAAGAATCACCTATACCCAACTTTCTTTTGGTTGGAAATTCTGAAAGCATTAAGTACAGTGATGTTTAATAATGAAAGTTTCCCAGTAGCCTGGCTCAAGTGGTTCATGCCTGTAATCCTAGCTAATGAGGAGGCTGAGATCTGAGGATCACGGTTCAAAGCCAGCCTGGGCAGAAAAGTTCGTGAGACTCTTATCTCCAATAAACCACTAGAAAACCGGAAGTGGCACTGTGGCTCAAGCGGTAGAGCGCTCGCCTTGAGCTGAAGAGCACAGAAATAGCGCCCAAGCCCAGAGTTCAAGCCCCACAACCGACCAAAAACAAAAAGTTTCCTAGTAACCTCTCTTTCCTCACCCTATGTCAGTCAAGCAATAGATACTCTATTTTTTTTTTCCTTTTCCTTATTTTTCCTTACTTGGATCCCAGCAAGCCTGATGTAGTTAGATCACAACAATTTACCTAGGACAGGTTTTGCAGGACATATTGAAGGAAATGGAGAAGAATTCCAAGTAAAACAAACAGATGAGGAAATAAGAATGAGCAAATGAACAAAGGAAGACAGGGAGGGAATGCAGAGATTTGAAGGATTAAGCCAGGAAGAAACTTTTGAGAAATACGTTCAATATTTGAGACCTCTGTTTTCATTTGAGTTTGTTGTTTAAAGTCTTTGGAGTCCTGAGACCTGGATAAGAAGTCATAAAACCTGGCTGTAGTCCCAATTCTCATATTATGAACATTCAGTGAAATATTCTCTCTTAGTTTTGTTGACCATTCATTGGCAATGTATGGTTCACCCAGGGCCTTTGCAGCTTTGAAATTGCTCCCATTTTCACCCATATGACACCAGATGAGACCACCACATGGTGATGGTGGTCCAGAAGCAGAAGAGAAGAAGAAAAGAAGATGTGGTACCTTGGTTGTGCACCTGTACCTGAAACCCTATTGTATTACTAGGGAGAAGTAATAGATGAGAACAAACATTCTCCCATGTGCCAACCAGTCTCAGAATCCATGCAGAAATAATTTCTCCAGGTTGTCCCTGGGAATGCACAGTGGTAGAACATTTTTAACTCTGAACTTTGCAAGGGGGGTAATACATAGAAGCCATTCCAGTTAGTTAATGGAATCTGCAGTTAGAAGGACAAAGCAGCTTGTTTTTCTAAAAAGCATTTCCAGGGAGCCAACTCCTTTGTTTCTACTTATACCAAATGACCTCAGGTCAGCAGAATATGGAAAAGATAGACTCAGCCAATGCCTCCAAATACGGACTCTAAGGAGCATCCAGAGAGAAGGATTTCAAAGAGTCCACACATATTACTATACCTTCCAGTGAGACTTTTGACCAGAAGGAAGCAGGATTGCCAAAGTGGAAAAGTCACTGGCAAGAGAGAAAATGCTGTGTGAATGGCCAGTGTGGAGACTTCCACCATTTGTTCTTTGCATGTTGATTGGTTTGGCTAAAGAGCTGTGCCAGGGAAAGTTGATTCTACCTGGCATCCTTGAAGAGTTAGGGGCAGTTGACCACCTGCTTTTCATAACCATCTGCAGACACTGCTGGAAGACACCTGGGTTCTGACTCTGAAATGGACTCATACCCTTGAGCAATCTTGAAAATTACTTTCTTTCTCTGGAACTTTAGCTCTCACTGCTGAGAGAAGAAAGCTGGGTTGGGTTATCTCTAATGCTTTGGCAATATAGAGAAGCGAGCTTTCCTTTATGTGACTAAAAATTTCTCTTATCTACCATGTGGGGTGTGTGTGTGTGTGTATGTGTGTGTGTGCATGAAAGAATGGACAGCAACTTTATAGTGAAGGGAAATAAGGCTCAGAGACAGGAATTCTCAAGAGTTTAGAAAAACATGTTGGGAAGGTTGTAAGATATATGCTCCATTTCCTCTCCGGAAGAAATTCCAGTTGGTGGCAAGATAAACCTAAAAATGGTAGTCAAAGTGGTTCCTCAGAACCAATAAGGAGAACCTGAGAAAGGGATAAAAACAGTAACTTCACAGAGAAAAGACCCAGCAAACACTTCCAAACAATCAAGCTGATGTCGCTAGTAACAGTCTATGTTGATAAGAATCTTGAGGTATGAGGACACAAGGAGGAGACCTCATTTCTGCCACTCTTTCCCCCCAGATCCATCTACCATGTAGTCATTAGTTAAACATCAGACAAACCCACATGAAAGACATTGTATGAAATGCCTAGGGCCAGTTCCTCTGCATGACTATACAGGCATGAGCGAGAAGAAAAGACCAGCACTATGACCCACCATACGAGTAATGAGAGACCATGGCCAAATGCTGTAAGGTATCCTACGCTGGATTCTGTAGCAGAAAACATTTCATTGTGAAAACCAGTCACATCTGCATAGTCAGTCATATATTACTAGCAAAAAGTCAATAGTGGTTTCTTAGTTTTGTGACAAATATAATGTGGTTATGTAAGATGTCAACCTTCACGGAAGTTGGGTGAGGCTTTCAGAAGAATTGGGTGTTATTCTTGGAATTGCTCCATAAATCAAAAATGATTCTAACAGTAAAAGCTTAGTTAACAACAAAAGGTAGAAGTATGACTCAGTGTATCACTTCTGTGGTCTTGCTGAATTTCACCGTCTCTAATCTTGTATTTCTTTTTTTCTTTTTTTCCTTTTTGCAGTACTGGAGCTTGAACTCAGGGACATGAACATACCTTTACTTGTGATTTTTTTGCTGATTAATTGAAGATAAGGGTCTCATGGACTCCAACCTTGATCCTCAGGTCTCAGCCTTCTGATTACAAAGTATGAGCCATTGGCACTGGGCAAATCTTGTGTTTTCTTGAGGATAACATGCCTAAAGGCCAGAAGACATTCATGAGGACCAGTTGGACCTAAGGTAGCTGCCACAGTGATTTCCAGATAACCTCTAACTTATTATCATCTAATTTCCATACTGAGTAACACACTTGCCAACCACCACGACAGCACCAGATCATGAAGAGGCATAAAGGGAGGTGCTTGTGTTCCAGAAGGAAAAAATGATTTATCATGTTCATTTACTGGCCTATTCATTCCCTCATTTCTTTTACCCTGTATCTATGATTTCCCTATTCCCAGTAAGACACAAAATTGATTTTCAAGTCCAGACTCCTGTTTTTCCATTCTCTGACCAGTGAGCACACTAGCATTGTCATCAGCTGTTTTCCTGACACCACAGGAAAATGATGTCTTTGGATGGGACTTCTCTCTTGAAGGGGGGACAATTAAATTTGTGGATAATAGAACCAGAGCCAGGAAAATCTGTCAACTGACTCTTGTAGTCAATTTTCTAGGCAAGAGAGTAGGTTAAAGTAAGGGAAGTAAGATAGAGAGGAGTGGATCTCAGCTTTATTGAGGAGGAATGACTGATAGCTCTGATGTGTCCTTCTTTCCAATAGTAGGAGATCAAGGTTTACGAACAAGAGTCATACACTGGTCAAACAAAGCTTTACCTAATAGCTAAATGTCCCAGCCTCACATACCAGATGTGTGCACATCCCAAGCCCTGATAGCTTTCCAATCCTATAATTCCCATGGAGAATAAAATCTGTTTTGTCCAAGACACAGAAGCTCTTCCCCTAGGCTTCTTGTTTAGTTGATTTATAAATGTTTGGGTTTGCATTCACATCAAATAAATTGTTTCCACCAGTGAGCTGATGATTCAGCCAGGGTGGGAAGTCCCTTCTGTCTTAGAACCATGTCCCTGTTAATTTGTCATGTTGTGCTCATGGCCTTAGCGATCCCTTTATTTATCTCATAGTTAACTACAGTAGCCCCATTTTCGGTTGTTAAAGTCTTGGGTGGAACTCCAGTGCATGTACTGTTTTCCATTGCAATATGGTTTTGATGGGTAACTGTAGACTGAAATTGAGACGTGTCCTGTGCTTTGGCAGGGGTGAAAGGTTATGGAAGGGATTTGTGCATGTGCTTTTCTTTCCTTATACACAAGGACCCAGCTTTCAAATAGTCTGCCAGCTGTCATCATCTTTGCATCAGGAGATCCATCATGGCTACTATATAAAAAAATGAAAGGTCTGATAATTGGTGATATTGAAACATTTGTAAGTAAAATCAAATATCAAAAAGTAGAATGACAGACCTAACTAGCTACATCCTTGTTCCTCTCCTAACCTTACTCTAGAAGGTTTAGGTGAAGCTATCTCCGCCTTTGATAGATGAGAGAATTCCATCCTCTTATCCACAGTCAAGTATTGCTACAGACCTTCCCAGGGCCAAAAACAGTTAAACCTGGAAATTTTGCTCGAGAGATATCCTTTTTATGAATAATGTCAATCATCAGACTACCAGTTCAATACCAGATAGATACATGGGTGGACTGTTCAATCTATATTTTGTTTAGGGTAGACAAAAAGATCCTGGAAGAAAGAACTAACAATAAACTGTGGCCAGAATCTCATTTTACTGACTCAAATCTTCACTATCTGAACAGATCTGGAAACAGAGCTTTTGTCAGCTTGTTTATACCTTCAACATAATTTTTAATCATATAAACTAATTGTTTATATTTTCTTTTATAATTTAAAAAAATCTTCTTACATAGATGGAAAGAGAAACTAAGACCTTCCAGTGTGTGTGAAGACTGGCAAGATATGCCACTTTGGCAGATGGATTAAGTTGAGGACAGTTGAGAAGAAACAGATAAAAGAAAACCTCTCTTCTCTCCTTTGATTAACCTAACAAGAAGGAAATAAGTTTGTAAAGATAGCTCCTCACAGCCAGGTGGCCGTGGTTCATATCTGTAATCCTAGCTACTTAGGAGGCTGGCATCTGAGGGTCACAGTTCGAAGCCAGCCCTGGAAGAACATCTGTACGACTTTTACCTCCAATAAATGACTCAGGAAAAGCTAGAAGTGGTACTTTAGATCAAGTGGTAGAGTGCTAGCCTTGCGCACAAAGAGTCTCAAGTACAGTGTCCAGGGACCTGAGTTCAAGTCCCAGGACCAGCAAAATAAAATACATTAAAAAAATTTTTTTAAATGCCTCCTCACCACCCTCAGCATCAGAATGGGAGAAGTTACTCAGTTAAGACAATTCTGTATCCTTATCACCCTGGAGCCTGCCAGCCAGCCTCATGTCTACCCATCTCCAGCCCCACTTGTTTCGCTATTCTGCACCCACAAATCAGTGCACTACAGTTCTCCTCGTTATTTTTATACTGTTTCTGTATTTATTTATTTATTTTGTCTTACTGTGAGAAGGAGAAGGACTGGGTTTATTTTCCCTCACTGCACAATTCTTGTGGCCTAGCAATGCCTGATATGTGCTTCTCCAGTGTTCCCATTCATTCTTCAATCCTTAATGACCCCTCATACACTAAAATCCTCCAAATATTTTAGGTTCAGATGATACTTCTCCCACCAAACTTTAATAGCCGTCAACTCATTTCCTGTACTTGGAAACTCAATCGATATTTAAATTGAATACATAAAAAAAGAATTACTCATGCTGCTAATCTCTTCTGTGCTACTAACACAGAATACCAGATACTAGATAATCTATAAAGACAAGAAATCATCATCTTAGAGGTTGAGGAGCCAAAATGAGTATCTGGTAAGGGTCTTCATGCTTCATTATCCCACAGCAGAAGGCTGGATGGCAAGAGAGCATCCATGAGAGATAGCAAGAGATGACTGAATTCATTTTCATAACAAATCCATTCTCGCTCTAACAAACGCATTCTATAACAACAACAGGTCTCCGTTCTCGACAGGCCCTCATGACTTTATCACCTTTTTATGCTCTCACCCCCAGGGGATTAATTTCTTCCAAGTACATTATATACTTTCATGAAAACATCATACTGAAACCTACCTCTTACCATGCATGTTATTCTACTGTGATTTGCTAAGAGTTCTCATAAGAAGACTCTAGTATCCCCAGGGCTAAAATCTATATGTTTGTAGCCATACACCGAGCCAAGCATAATGTCAAATTCTGTCCACCACTTTTTAGCAATATTCATTTTCATGACAAAGTACTGTCTACCTTAATTCAACTTAGAATATGCCCACTTTGCCCATTTCAAGCCCTTGACTGGTCTACTCCTCATTTTTTTCTATGTCAAATAAGAATGTTAGCACCAAATTAAAAAACAAAAAGCCCTGGTATTTCTTTTCATCCAAATAACATAAAACATTAAAAATTTGAACAACTTTGATGTAAGATGTAAACTTTCAAAGAGATCTTTCAGCTGTGGTTGAGAACCAAATAGATTAGTCATTACACACATTAAAATTCTTTTTATATAGACTATATTCTCCCCGAGAGTCATATGAGTAGCCATGGCTTTATTTATCATTAAAACAATAGAACATGAGGAAATGTGAACTTGACCCTGTCCCATGAACAGAAGTCATGCAAGATACAAACAGTATTAGCTGCCTTGGGTCTCATTAGGTTTTAAGTGATTATTCTTCCAGAAAAGGATTTCCCTGGCTCCCAGCCTTGCTTCTCCTCTTACTTATTTGGCAGATCATAGTCTACATCTCAGATCACCCATGAATGGGCAAGTATAATCGAGGGCTAGGTACTCAGCGATAACAATGTTCTCCAGACCTACTGGGAAGAGGAAATGACTTTCCCTGGTGGGAAATCTCTGTTGTATTTTGGTATTATCCCATGAATCAAGGAGGGGGTGGCAGGGGAAAATGTTAAGGAGACAGAGTTAGTACTCAGAAGACTCAGCTTCCGCTCTGGAAATACTATCAATTAGACCATCCATCACCTCCCTCCTCTTCTCATGCAGATCCATGTTTTGCAAATCTTAGTCCTTTGAGAAGATCAAGAATCAACTAAAATAATTGGAAATGATTACAGGGAAAGGGCTTTGACTAGGTCCAATTCTTTGCTAATTTCTCTCGGTCTCTTGAATTTGTCCTTAGTCTATAAGCCTGTGTCTATGACTGACCATTGTATCACATGTGGCTCAAACTATCTGCAAGTTAACATTTCCAGCCATCGTCCCCAAGCTGGCAATGTGTTGAAATGCCTCCTAGGGATGTCTGTTTGCAATTTGTTCTTAGAAATGCATGAAAATCGTTCAGTTACGCTGAAGATGCAAGGACCAGGCTGGTCCACAAGGCCAGTGCTCAGACCACAGTTTGATTTTTCCAAGCTGGAGTCACTTGTGCTTTGATGAAATTGTCATAATATCAGGATTCCAAAAACTTATGTTTTCTCAAAGACATTTGGTTCTAGGAAATATTTATCATATATGTTTGGGAAGATAAAATCAAATCATTATTATGATAATATAATGATTTGGGAAAACTGATCATTTCAATTGACTGGGGTCATCCTATACTAGGAAAAATATTTGCCCAGTTTTATGTATCCTATAGTGAATTTTAATATACTAAACCAAATGTAAGACAAGTGTTTCCAAGCTTTTCATCTTCTTAGGCAACTTTCCTTTTTATCATCAAATAACGGAATTCAATCCCTAACCCTGAAAATGGAGAAAGTTTCCTGTTTCCCAAGTATTTTTGAGAATCCCTAGAAATGGTTGTATGCCTCACAAGTGTATCTAGTTAGGGCCCTCATCTCTCAGTTCAGAAAAATGTCCCTAGCTCCTCTTTTACCATCTCTAATCAATGTGCTACTGTGGCTCTGCTTTTACCTTGAGGACAGAAAGAGACATTTCACTTTGATTCCTTAATTAGAGCTGAGAAACACTCAACAACAATAAATTTTCAGTATGAACTTGATCAAAGGAATCATGATTGCATAATTAAAATCTGAAGCTGGACACCCTGTACCTCTCCCTCTCAGTACACAGCATTTCTCTTTCCTAGGCCTATCATTGTCCCCCACAACTAGTTTATTCTCTTTTCTTCCTCAATTCACTTTTTCAAGAATCTAAGGCCTCATCTTTTAGTCTGTTAACATCCCCCAAAGAATGAAAACATTAAAATTAATATTTTCATCATCTCTTAGAGAACCCTTGTGTTTAGAATGAACATTGTTGGTTTAAGAACCTTACAGATAGTCTGGGGACAAATCATCCATATTATTACATTGGATCTAACTTTCCTTAGAACAATAAGTGAAAACTTTTACAGTTGCAAGGGTAACAAAAGTGCACCCAAGTGTTGTTCAACAGAGCAATTTCATCTTTCTCTAGTGAGTGCAGTAATTACCAGTGTCTGGTTGTGGCTGGTTTTGTGGTGTCAGGGATAGAAGCCAGGAATTTGTGCACTAGGGACACACTTTACCAATAAGCTGCATATTACGCCCCCTCCTACCCAACACACACATAGACATTTTTAAGCTACCTTAAAGTAGACAAGAGCTGTGAGAAATCTCATATTCATTATTTTCATGGGGGAGAGACTATTACAAATCAGATTTACAAATGTTATTATCTAAAATTCAGAGGACACAAAAGTTATAAGATAGACCCAGATTTCACACACTCAGAATAAAGTCAAGCTGTTTAATAGATACAGATAATGGGACTGTGTTTGGTACCACAATAGGACAATCCATGGGATTGTAGGTTTTAGCAAAACAATACTGCATATTACAAGTCTGGAAGTTGAATTGTAATTAAACTTTCTGAGTTCCAACATTTAGAAAAATAAACAACCACACCACCGCTAAAACCACATACTCTACCTCCTCTTTAAAAATCCCATGATATCTTGGATGCTAAATAACACTTACGAAGCAATTTTTCTCATGAGTTGAAAAATGCTAGAAAGTATCTATTTTAAGTTTCAGTTGGAAAACATGCTATTAGAACTAAAGGAAGACAAATAAAGAAAATAATTGATAAAATTGTTGAAATGGTTTGATATGTCTGTAGCACAGACATAATTATATATTATCTAGATGGCAAAAGTTTTAAATTGCTATTATTATTTAATTGTATAGTACTGGTCTGGGACAAAACTGTTCTATATTAAATGTAGCAAACAATAGTATATTTGTAGAGCCAAAATTCTGCTTATATAACGGGTATTCCCTTGGCTAATTATCAGCCTCTCCAGGCTTGAGATTAAATTTTAAACAGAGATTATTTTACTAATAGAAGAAATGCAAAACAAAATACACTGGGACATGATAAATTATACAGGTCTCTGGACATTCACATGGTGAGACCAAAGGAGGATATTCATATGAGTGGATCACAAAGGCTCAACAACTCTGTGCATATGATCATACCACATAGTATGTTACAAAATGAACTCCAAGAAATGTAACCAAGAAATTTTTCTTGTTGTTATTGCTTTTGTTGTCTTTTCCTTTTGTCTTGTTTGTTAGTTTACCTTTGGAAGGGTAAGGGAGGACACAGAAAAAGTAGAACAAATACAGCAGTGGTACTCACTGGATACTATATGGAAATGAACCATACAACTTGTGGGTGGAGATGGGAGGGAAAAAGTAGGAGAGAGCAAGGGGAGGGTCACATGGTTCTGAAAGAAATGTACTCATTACCTGACTTAGGTAACTGTAACCCCGCTGTTCATCACCTCTACAATAACAAGAAGATATATTTTTAAAGAAATGCAGATAAATCAGCTATCTCATTTTAAATACTCATTTTCATTGTAAAATAAAATTCAGGAAATTTTGAAGAAAGTTATAAAAATTATCCTTTATTATAGTCACTATCAAAAAGTCAAGTACAATTAAAAATGTATGCACATTTTCCAGGGTTAATGTGTGTATCTCCATTCCAAAAACATGGATGTGTTCCAGATTGAACAGAGGTTTCTTTTCCTTTACTATTCTTTTCAGTCAGGGTTCAAGTATGTACTTCTAATAGTTGTTTGAAATACTTAACTGAATTTCATGGCTAGCTAATTAATAAACATGGACCTAAATCATCACTTATATTGATTGCTGCATTTTATTCTATTATATGTCAAGGAAAACTTTTACTATTTATGATTCTTAGAGTTTTCCTCTTTACTACTATTATTACTATTGCTTTTGTAAGACACTGGTCACTAGAAACAAGCATTGCTTTTATTTCTAGTAATGTTAGTTTCTCAGAAGATACATTCCTTGTCATGTTGTATATTGTCATCCATGGGACTTCATAATTTATCTCATCCCTGTGCTCTATTAAAAAAGTCTCAAACATACTGTATTTGAGGCCTGGTATGTTGTGTTTATGTGCTCCAAGAACTTCTCAAACTTGAAGATTCAGAGACCCCTTCCTTTCTGTATGTCTTGGCCCAGCTAGAGATCATAACTGAGTTGGTGAATATTTATCCAAGTTAGAGTTTCTGACATAGGATTCTAGACAAATTGCTTCATTAAAATGTCTTGGCCTCAGTCTCTTCATTTGTAAAGTGGGAATAAAATATACAATGTAGTTGAGAAAATTAAAAGAGATGACATAATAAATTCCAGAGTATCTGATTAATCATAGGTATGGCATAAATATGTACTCTATTCCTTCATCCTCTTCTCCACAGCACATTTTTATGTCACGTAAAATAGAGGCAGTTCAAATCTTAGGCTGAAATTTTGAATCCCTTTATTGTTAAAAATGATGGCAAAAATAATAGATCAACAGTTTAAAGCCAGCTTATGCAAAAAAGTTCTTAATACTCTGTCTTCAAAATAATAAGCAACAAGCTGGACTGGAGGTGTGGCTCAAGTAGTAGAGTACCAGCCAATCAGGTAAGCAAGAGACCTTGATATTAAATCCCAGTACCATGAAAACAGAAAAATAAAGAACAATGGATCAAAGGCATCCATGTGGTTAAATATCTTTAAACCTGAAAGAAAAACAGGAGGAGGAAGAAAAATAGGAAAAGGAGGAGAAAGAAGAGAAAGAGGGTAGATGAGGAGGAGGAAGAGGAGTACTAAGAGGAGGGGAAAGCAGTTGAGGATTGCTTTGGAAGACAGACAGAACTAGAATTAAATTCCATTCTTGCTGTTTTACTCTTTGTGTGGCTTGAACTCTGAGGTAACTTCCTAAGCCTTAACTTCTTGCTCAGTAATATGCAGTTAAAGACTTCTGTCTCAGTTTGTTCTTGTTAGGAATTTATGTGAGAGTGAAGATAAACATTCAGGGTTTATTCAGACAAGCATCGGATGTCCAATAAAAGGTAGCTCTTATCTGTTACTGCCATCATTATTTCCAATATTGACATTAATGTGTTATCATTATGACCATGCTTGTCATCAGCATTACCTCCATAACCAACTATGTAAGGAAGACTCATGTCAGCACAAAAAGTTCACTGTGGCCTTCCAGGATTCAGTTTCGAATCATTCGTCACTTATCTCTCCTCCAATTCCCAGGCAAGAATGAGCCTCACATCAGGACTTTGCAGAAGGATAGCAACTGGCCGATTAAAACGAATCAATTAACTGATTCCTATCTGCTTGAGATGATACAAGAATCAGAAAGTATTCAGCATAGAAACGAGGACTTGTTTTACCTTTGCATGCTGAAGACAACTCTATAAATCTATATATGTATCTTCAGTAATGATATAGGTGTGTAAGTGTCTATATCTATGTGTGTGTAGCCTCACATTATATATATATATATATATGTATATATATATATATATATATATATATATGAAAATAAGCACATAGTTACAAAAGAATTAACTGAAGTAGAACATACTCTGTGGAGTGCTCAAATAGTGTTATTCTTTAAAAAGACTAAGTCGAAGCCCAACAAAATAAGCACCAAGAAATGGGTACTTGCAAAAGGAGAGCATGGGATGAAGGAGAGAGAGGTAGAAGAATGAAGGTGGGAAGGGAGTATCATGCAGACAAAGAACTAAAAGGGAAGGGTGGATCCAAGGAGATGAAGGAGATGACATAGATCAAAACACACTGTGTATGCACACCACTTCACTGACTGGCAAAAAGTCACACATAACCAAAAATTAAGAAGAGTGAGCGGAGGGGTGGGTTGGGAAGGGTCATTGATAAGGTTGGAAGGGGTAACATTGATCAAGAGGAACTGTATTCATAAACTGCTTTGGTGAATGGCAACTCCTTTATATAACCACTTAAAGATAATAATAAAAATAATTCGAACATAAAACAAAAATATGCTGATGGCAACCCGTTAAATAAATATAATTCACACAATAAATGTTCGACTATGTATTGAAACCAGTATTGAAAAACCAGATGGCCCAGTTAGCCTTGCTATAAGTCTGAAGATAGGAGGGATCCTCACAGCAAGGGCTTTGTGACAGAGCTTACAAACATGAAGATGAACAAGAATGTTTTGTACCTTCCCTCTAGCTTCAAATTCGTGACTATATGGATGAGAGAAGAACTAAGGAGGAAAATATGAGGGACAGTATGCTTGTCTTTTTGTAGGGAGCTCTTCTAGGCTATTTAATTCCACAGGTCCAAGCTACACACAAACCCTAAAGGGGAGCTCAGTCTAACATTGCAAGGGAAATTCAGTAGTACCTTCTCATAGAAAAAAGGCCTTTCTATAAATGACAACTTGCACTAAATTTCCCTCTCTAAGCCTGCCCCAAAGTGTTAAAACCTTAAGTAAACTTGTACATGTGTCTGATGAGTTAAACAGAAGATCCTAAACTGAATTAGATTAAGTGGGGTTTTTTTTTTTCAGTTCAAAAGCTCAATGCTATATTGTGGAAGAAGTTAAATTTGCATTTTCTTTCTTCCTTCTTTGTTGTCAAGCTATCAAGTCTTTTATTGACATTGTTGCTGTTTCTGACAAGTCGTCTTCCTCTTTATATTTAGTCTGGATGAGAAGGGGGAAAAAAGGCAGATAACGAAGCCTGCTAAATAAAATGTGCTCAATAAGATTTTATGAGATCCAACCAGAGAGTCAGTTTGCATCTTCATTCACTGAATTCTATTGACAAATATTCATTGAGCTTACTTTGTACAAGGATGATCGCTGGCCATAGCTTATCCTAGGCAATAAAGAACCATTGTTAGGGGGCTGTCACTTTTGAGAAGTATATCTCTAACATCAAATGCTTTTTTTAAATATCTGAATGTGTGGCTAAATTGTGAGTGGTCAATCCTAGTAACTTCTGGCCTCTAAAGTATTAATTAATTACTAAACCAATTACTAAATCTGCCTGTTACTGTGCAGATTTCAGTGTCTCCCAAAGCATCAACACATATAATCTTCTGTTTGATCCTTCATGGAAGTAAGTGACATTGGAAAATTTAACCACACATTAGAACATAAGAGAAGAGACTCATAAACTGAGAATAATTTCAAATCCTTTAACATACCATTGAGGATTAACTTTCCACTGAAGTCAAAGCCCTTGCCCCAAGTATTTGTCAAAATACTGAAGAAAGAGGTTGTAGCACTTGCTCATTATCATGGCTGAAGTCTCGTAGTAGAAAGGCCAATGACCCAGAAGTCAGGGGCCCTGGATTCTTATCTAAAATCCAGAAAGAACACATAAACAAGCATCTCTGGATTCCAGTTTTATCTCTATTCATTTGTTTGTAAGGATGATTACATCTGCCTTATAAGATGAAAAGTAGACAGGAATGCAGTGATGCTTGGAATAGCAAAAGGGTCTATGGTTTCCAAGACTGTAGAGAAAGATGCAGAAGCAGAGCACGGAGTATATTCTACAGTGCTGAGAAGGTGAACACATATCTTTGAAAATCTGTCCAAATCCATAGGATTAATGATTAATGATGCATTCAGTACAGGCTCACCAGCTATAACGAACGTATTCTGATAACGGAAACTCACTGGAGTACGTGGGATAGGAGCTATCTAGCATGGAGGCTGTGGAATGGGGATGGGAAAGCATCCTCTTAAATTTTGCTGTGAGCCTAAATATGCTCTAAAATAATTAGTATGAAAAATTGTAAAAATACTATTATTAAGCAAAATGTGTGGACGGGCTTATTAAGGGGCATGTTAAACCCTTTTACTTCCACTGCAATCGTCTTGCCTTAGAGTTTGCAGACCTACTTCCCTGTAGTTAGACAATACTGATCCTACGGGGCTTCTTGTATAGGTTGTCTCCCTGGTCCTGTGGGCCCTTCATTCCTTCCACAATGGTGTTTGTCATGGAGGCAATTCCAGGAAAGGCTACAATCACTCAGAGGCTGTCTGGGAATCTCAGCATGTGTCTTTCGTGCTGGCCACTGGCTATCCCATGGTCATGCACGAGAAAGAACACTAGCTACAGCCAGACTCCCTACAAGAATTTCAATGATGCGTGCTAAAGACTAACAGATGTGAGCTTTCTGCACAGTGTGAGGCCAGACATAAGCTTCCTTGGTGGGAGAGGCTCTTCCAGGGGATCTAGTAGCAAGCCCCCAACAGAGTAGGATCAGATGATGCATAGTCTTTTTTTTTAATCTGGACAAAAAGAGAGAGATGAGTATGGTGAGGGCTCTAGGGTAGACAAGCATGTATAGATTTTTGGTTCTGACATCTAGCTCTACTCCGTTTCTAAACATATTTTCCTTATCTCTAGAAAGGTGGGACCTACCTTTTCAAAGATTGGAAGAAATGATGGGATGTGAGACAGATTATTAGTGCATGCCATGGTATATACTTGTAATTCAATGGTCTTCCTTCCCTCTACCTAGAAGATGCAATGGAAGCCAATCCATTTCCTATGAGAGTTGATGAATAATACAACCTTTGGAGAAAATGTTTTCAAAAATTTTCACCATAAAAAGCATTCAGAGATGAAGGGGGAGAAAAACTGTTCTGTGCTAGTTGTAGTTGCATTGAATCTAACAACAAACTCCACTGGACTACCAGATTAGGTACTTGACCAGGGCTAGTTATCTACCCTGGTGCCATCTAACCTTATACACTGGTCCATATGTGTCTCTCCTACCACTGATTCCTGGTTGTTCATGAGGAGAGAAAGAGAAAGAAGATGACACAGTGTGGACACAGACACATGTCCCCTCCCATCTCCAGAGGCCTCACTTACTGAAAGTGAGAACAGCAAATGAGACAGCCAGATGTCCCCTAAATATTCATCCCACTCTTCACCTCAGGACCCCTAAAGAAGCCTCCTTGATATAACTTCAGTTTTGACTTACAGGAAAAAAACTCATGACCACTGTTTATTGGGATGGTAAAGGTTGGAGTTATACGTAAGTACACTACTTTCCAGACCTGTGCCATGAGCTGGACAGTGTTCTCAGGATGCTCCCTCCTGCATCAGGTGACCTGCGAATGGTGCCGCATAACCAGCAGTGACAATCTGAGTGCTCATCAAGCCAGAGTACGTCTCTACTTATGTTACAGATGTGAGTATTTGAGCACATAGAGGAAGGAAGATGAAGCAACCTTGTCGAGGTCTACATCTAGAAAGTTGACAAATCAGAACTGATACCTGTTCTAACTGGTTTCCTGAACCACTTTGCTTGTGTAGGTGTTCTGAATTTTCTAGGGCTATTCAGCAGTGTTCCTCCACTGGGGGCCTCTTTGGGATGAGAAGGCAGAAGTATCCACAGAGATGTGGATGTTCTTCCCAATACCCTCTGTCCTAGGTATCCACGGGCTGCACAAGCAATGTAGCAAAAGGCTGTTGAATCAATTCATCCATTTGTCAGAGGTAGATGATATTGCCCCATTCCCTTCATCTTAACTGCCAGCCACTGCAAAGGATACTCAAGAGATTAATGACACACTCTGCAAACTATTTCTAGTAGTGTGGATGGCACATAGTTCTTATTGTAATCTTTCCCCCTTCCCTCATCCATGGGTCTTTGTGGAGATAGTTGTACTCGTTTAATTGAAAAAGGGTCACTTCCTGTCTGCTATTAGGTCAGTTAGGTTTGTGTCTTTGAGAATATTCTAATAATAGATACTTGATTAAAAAAAAAATAATCACAACATTGGTACAAGCTGGTTGCCGGTTGCACACACTTATAATTCTAGCTACTGAGGAGGCTAAGATCTGAAGATTGCAGTTTGAAACCAGCCTGGGTAAGAAAGTCTGTGAGACTCTTATCTCCAATTAAGCACCAAAAAAGCTATTAGTGAAACTGTCTCAAGATTTAGAGTGCTAGCTTTAAACCAAAAAGAACCCCTCAGGGACAGTGCCTAGGCCCTGAGGCCTGGCAACAAAAAAAAAAAAAAAAGGAGAAGCTGGGAAGGTGGCTCAGTGGTAGAGCGCTTGCCTTGCATGCATGAAGCTCTGGGTTCGATTCCTCAGCACCACATAAGCAGAAAAAGCCGGAAGTGGTGCTATGGCTCAAGTGGTAGAGCACTAGCCTTGAGCTGCTGAACAGAGGGACAGCGCCTAGGCCCAGAGTTCAGGCCTCACGACTGACAAAAAAAAAAAAAAAAAGGATACCTTTCTTAGGAGAAATTTGAATGGTTTTCTAGGACTTGTAATCTGTGGCCTGATTAGGAAAGATCCTAACAAATTATCAATAATGCTGAAAAATCAAGGAAAACTTGTCAGTTTATGGGGTTTTTTTAGGAACAAAGCAAAAGAAATATGTTTTAGATTTAATTCTTGTTATGGAGAAGAGATTATCCTTTTTTAAGTTTCTTTTGTGACATAGATTACTTGTACAAGGAATTTTCATTGTGACATTTTTATACATAAATATAATGTATCCCAATCAACTTCATCCCGTGTCACTCTATCCTTTTTTTCCTTTTTTAAAAATAGTTTCAACAGGTTTTGTTATTCTATTTTCATATATGCAAATTAAATATCTTTACCATATTCTTTTGTCCCCATCTGTCTCTCTACTTCCTGACTGCCATGAGGTAAGTAAGGTTTTTCTTACTGCATTCTCTCTACCATGATGCTCTGCTTCACCAGAAGAATGAAGCCAACAAGGCTATGAACAGAAACCTCTAGAAATCATGAGCCAAAATAGCCTTTTCTTCCTGTGAGTTGTTTTGTAAAGCATTTTGTCACAGAAATGACAGGCTGAATGGCAGACTCCTTCAAGATCAAGGTCACCTTTGCAAGGACTTCTACCAATGATCTCTTTATTTACTATCTTAATTGTTGTTCTACTCAGTACATCTCAATACATTTACCCTGTTTTCTCTCTCTGGGTCAGTAACCTCTTTGTTGGTATTGTAACTATTATTTGTTGTACTCCTCTCTCATTCCAGATAGTGAATAGGAAGCATGTCTCACAAGGAGTACGGTGAAGATGTCTTGAGTAGGTGTGTAGCTCCATGCTAGATGCTGGGGCAGGGAATGCTTTCTGCTTTATTTCATCACATAGTGATTTCAAAATGGCAGGTAATGAATGAATGAGTACCAAATAATCAAGCTGAGGAGAAATGGTAGGCTCCATGAAAAATGTTTGAGATATTCCATGTTTCAAGACAGGTACACTTGGTCCCTCACAGGAGCAAAGTTGGCTTATTTTGCCTTTGCCATTTTTCTTTCTCTCTTCTGCAAAATGAGGGTTTGTTCTCTCCATACCTTTTACATCTGCCTCTCAAGGTCACTATCGGAAACAAAACACTGAGTTTGAGTGAGATATTATATGAACGGCATTAATTTAATCAACATGTCTAGATCAGACATTTGCTTGCTCTTTCTTTTCAGTTTTCACCCTCAATACTAATGATTTTGCCAGAGGCCAGCCCCAGACTGTGATCCTCCTATCTACAAATTCCCACATAGCTGAGATTGCATACATATGCCACCATATCCAGCTTCTTAATTGAAATAGTTCTTTTTTCAAATTTAATTTTATTGTCAAGGTGATGTACAGAGGGGTTACAGTTACATATGTAAGGTGGTAGGTCCATGTCTTGTTGAACATTGTTACCCCCTCCCTCTTTGCTCCCACTTTGACTACTGTCAGTGCCACCCCCCCCCCGCAAGTTGTAAAGTTCATTTCCCACGTCTTGTCTTGTGGGTATCGCTGTTACGTTGGTTCACTCTTTGTCTCACCATTTTGTTGTTCCCCTTTCCCAGTTCAGATAAACTATATACAATACTGTTTTGCTCAGTCGGGTATTGAGCTAGAGTCACCCTGACCTCTGCCTCTGAAGTAAGGGCCACCACATCCATCCAACTCTGCTTTTTACAGAGAGAACATGTGCTCTTCTAACCTAATATCTGATTGAAGATTCATAACACTCTCTGGGACAATCTCCTAAGGTCCTGTGTCTCTCTCCTGCTTGCTGGGCTACTCTTAAGAGTCAGACTGTACTCAGGTGGAGCTATTTTGGAAATACTATGGGAGGGGAGAGCACTATCTCTGACAAAGGCAACCAAAACTTTGTCAAGCCAAAACTACTGTTGTTGTACCTGCTGGGACCTTCTTTTGAGAGAGCTGTCTCCCCTGTGGTCAGAAAATAAGGAATTTCTAGGCTATAGGACATCTCCATATAATCAACTTGAACTCCCGGGTCAGACTTTGTTATTACCAATTAGTTTTGCAAAGTGTTTCATTTTAACATGTCTTCTATGGATATAACACATTGTAATTAGAGTTATCCCCTCCACCACTCTCTTCTCAAACCAGTCTCAAGTGTCTCGTTCCATTCATTTCATTACATAGATAATTGTTATTGCGTTCAGCCTCCTCTCTCTTCTACTAGCCTGCCCCCTACTACTATTGCCCAATTGTTTGGGTTAGGAAGCTTTTATTTTCTTCAATATTGGGCTTTAGGTGGACTCCAGGAGGTGGCATTAGAGACTGAAACTTGCTTGAGTTTGATCCATTCGCTCCGTGTCTATATCCCTTATAGGACAACAAACTTGGCCAAACTCCACCCTGGAATGTGATTGTCAACCCCTCATTGGAGGTCCAAGGGGACAGATATTGGTGGAAAATATATGGCCACCAGTCGTGAATAGACAAGAACCATTTGTAACTTAAGACTGAATGAGTGCCTAAATCGTTCGAAAAATATAATCTTTCAGAAGTCATATTTTTCTACACAGTTCTGCTAATACTGTTCATTTTTATGTGGATAAACAATATCATTATGAAATAGCCAACCTAAATCACATCCCATATGAGTAGTTATTCTAGTTTCATTCTGAACTTGAAATTCGGAGACTTTCCTGACTAGACTAGCGATCCCCAAATTCCACTTTCAGTATGATTTTCATCATTGGGTTGTTCACCTTTCTCGGTCCCATTAATGAGAAACATTCTCTCAGAGAATCTTTCCTCCCATTTGGAAATCTTCAGGTAATGACTGCTCCACAAATCCAGAAGCTATTTATCAGCTTCTGCTTCTAGTTGACTGGGGACAAAATTTTTAAAAAGTTGGCCACTTGCCCCATAACGGGAAGTTATGGGGCAAGGAGGGAGGGAACAGACGAAGCTTACTTCATCAGCCCCCTCCTTCACTGACTTTACCTTGTTCTCTGTCACCAAATTCTAAATCCCTTCTGGCACATCCAAAGCTCTGAGAATATCCTGTAAGGAAGAGTCGAAATAAATCATTGTTGCCATCTGTGACTACCTCATTCCTGGATCCTCCTTGGCACCCTTGTGAGAACCCCTGAAAGCCCTGGGATTTTACTGTTGAGCAGTGGACAAATTGATTCAGGGGGGATTTCCTGGTTACCACGATGATTCTGAGCAACAGTAAATGATCTGCTGATGGCCACACCCCCTTTCCTGTTATCTTCACTCCTCTGTTTTCCCAAATTGGCTCCATATATGGGAACAGACAAAGTTCACTTCATCACCTTATATACCCCGTCTCTTCAGTCTGGGTTCTGACCTAAGACGTTAAAAGTCAGAGCTTCCATGTACTAAGTGCTCCTACCAAGGACCAGACCTATTCTTGGAACTTGAATTCATAGCATCATTGAATCCTCACGGACTGTACAGGGTAGGTTCTATTATTACCATTTGTCACAGGCAAGAGCTGAGTCAGAGTTTACTTATTAGAGCTACACAATAAGAAAGTGACAAAAATGCCTGAAAAATAGTGAATTTTTTCCCTTTTCTCTTGTTTATGAACTTGCTTTACCAGCCATAATAGTTTTTGGAACACAGTGACCGACTTGCAACGTTACAACACTATGTGGCCTTGAGCAGTATCTTCTTCATTAATTCTGCCTCCTCTTCTATAAAATAACAACATGAGTCAAGCTTCAACCATGTCCCAATATCCTTAAATTTCTAAGGAGATAAGTGATGGCAAGTAATACTGAAACAGCCTTACCTGTTAACTGCCACTTATCCAGGAGTACTAGGACTACTGAGAAAGCTGGCAATGATACATGGCTTACAACAAGCAGATATTAGGAGAATCTCGGCTCAGGAGTCAAGAGAAATATGGCTAGATGTAAGGTTTTCTCAACAGTTTTGGTGCTCGAATAATTATGGTGCTGGCTGGAATTAGGGAGGAGGGGGATGAGGATAGTTCACAGTCTGTCTCTGCCCCTTATTGTATTACCTCAGAAAAGTCACCAAAACCCTAGAGGAATCTGCCTGCCCCCTTGTACAGCAGAGAAGCCAACCACCTGTTTTCCTCTCCCATAATGATTTAGAGGAGCAACCTGGTCCATGTCTGACTAAGCCATCACAACCTGGGCAAGCAAAATTCTTTCCTAGATGGTCAACATCCTCCCCATTATTTTCAGCCATATTAGGTTGACTTCTTATGGACAGAACTCTAGAAAAACACTCAGAAAAGGACAGAGAGTGAGTAACTTTTTCCCCAATGGCCTAACTATTCATGGAATTAAGAAAGATCCAAATCTCTGATCTCTGACACTTGCTGTTTTGATTCAGCAAGACCCAGGAAATGATGTCCATTTAAGGCATGAATTCTGGTTTCGGACAATAATTTTGCATGCTTATTTTCTCTTGAACATCTCTGGGACTCAATGTTGTTTGAAAGCTCCAGTTAAATTTACTACTTTCTCCTCTCTTGGACCCAACTTGCCTTTGGATGATCTTGAATAAGGAGGGGGAACAAAAGCAGCTTCACTTACCAAATCAATGGCTTCTGAAGGCTTAGTGGCCTTGACTTTTATTTGAATCCATGTCTCTAGGCACAGAGGGAACGTGCACTCAGATATGTCATCTCCCAGCATACCTTGCAACGAGGTCAGACTCTCTCTGGTATTAGTTATTCTTAACTCATACCATCAAAACTAAGGCTACATAAAAAGTGAAAATATATTATTTGTCACCCAGCAAGAACCAATGAAACATAACCATGTGGAGAGACGAGTAAAGCCAAGTCTGTCTTTCTCTTGGAGATAATTTCCTCTGATGTCTCACAAGTTACCCATGTTTGTTCTTGTACAAGTCCTTCCTGACCCCAAGAGCTAAACACTGACTTTCATTCCTCCTTTATGAGCCCAGTGGCTCCTCCTTCCTTGGGAAGAATTAGACTGGCTTCCTGAGTTGGGCAGTTGCCATGAATCTGAATAGACTGAGATTGGTAATACCCAGCCAGCCACGGCTGCCCATAGTCCCAACCAGCTCATTGCTGGCCCTATGTGTAGCCCCAGCCCCTATGAGAAGGAACATTATAACACACTTCTGAGATTACAATAACCTGAGGTCTTGTTTGTGACCTTCTAGAGAAGATGGAATTTTACCCTGGTCTACTTTTACACATTATTTTTCCTTCTCCACTGGTTGCTCTTTACCCCAGAATCAACAGCCTAAGGACACATTCTTGCTATGTATATTTCTAAGTTCTGTAGATTCAATAATCTAAGTACACACTGTATAAGGAGTCTAACAAAAACACTCAAAACAAAGATAATTTTAATCCTAAAAACAAACTATCCTACTATTGATAATCCTGATATACACACAACTATAAACCATAATAAAGCCAGTAAGAATAATGAATTTTCCATGCTTGGAAAATTATTCTGTGTAAGACATTGCACCATGTTTTATTACTGTGCTATCTGAAAGTAGCTGTGTATGGATCATGCCCTCTTCAGTTTTCACATAAAGAAATAAAGGCTACAATGGTTAGATAATTGCCAATCTAATATGATTAATAAAGACCTAGGTCTGGATGGAAAGCTCCTGTATATTAACATATTTGCTCCTTTTCTCCTCCTTGTGCAAGGTAAATCATCCATGTGAACAGAGCATAATTTGTCTCTGACTTGATGGGAGAATCTACATCAGGAAGAATTTGAGGTAGACCTACAACGTCTATTTCTACTATGTTTGCCAATCTATCTATCACTATCACCAATATATATTTTAATTACCCTTTTGTGAACATCTCTGCGTGAATGTGCTAACATCTAGAGACAATGTGATACTATGAGGATTTGAGCTGCATAATTTTTAGTCCCATTTTTGTTTGTTAAAGCAACAGCATATGAATGGAAGGAAGGGAAAGGGGGAGGAATCAAGGCAAGGTTAGCATTAATTTGTAACAGTAAATAACCATCTGTGAGCTTTTCTTAAGTACATATTCTGCATTAAGGTATGACGATTTAATTCCTCCAGCAGACCCAATGCAACTGAGAAAGATAAACATGAGGTTAAGAAATGTTTCTGGCTCACGTAGCTGATGAGTGGGAGAGATGGAAGTCCCGCACCGAGCTGGCTTCACATTTTTTCGGAAGCTACACATTCTGCAGGTACTGAGTTAAACACTTTTAGTGGCACTTAACACACCCCTGCTATACCAAGCACAATGTGTAGCAGATGCTCTTTTCCTCTCTCAAATGTCTACCATTTTAAAAATTAATGGTCCTGACAATTAGTGCCATAAGTCAAGTCCTGCATAATCTCTTCTTACCTAAGTCTCCAGTCTATTACATGCAAGCTCGGCTTCTGGTCCATTGCCATAAGTTCTCTCTTCTTGAAGCTCCTATTTCTTTCCATTCACTTGGCTCAGTTTGAAGTTTCAAACTAAGTATCACACTAAGCCTGGGAGCCATTCTGTTCATGAGTCTGTCCCAAGGCTATTCCCATGGCTTGGCTGTGATGTTCATATCATACTCAACCTTCAGATCCTAGGCATCTCTCTACCAAAACACCATTCTAGAACACTGGTACTGTACCACTGGACAGTACAGTGGATAGGGGTACCTAGCCACTTTTCCAGAGATCTCTGGAAAACAGACTGTATCATATGCTATCCTGAATCCTCCCCACTTAACATAGAAATCTGAAGCATAACAGGTGTTCCTTTTTTCAGGATTAAGAATTGACCAAAGGGCCTTGCACATGCTTGGCAAGCACTCTATCACGTTAGCCATTTCCCCAGTTCTTTGCACACTGATTTTTGTAATGATTTTTCCCTCACTTTACCATGGGTTGCTCTAAAACTCCCAGATATTATTGCTTTTGTTGCCCAAGTAGTTGAGATTACAAATGAGTAGCATCCCTACCATCAAATAGCAAACATTCTAAGGGAATTTTTGAAGTGGGTGAAGGGAGTACAGGGCTTCTTGGGTAGATGGTTGCTGGATGGGATAGAGGAACAAAATTTGAGACTTGTTACAGATGCTATGTCAGACTGTATGAAGCCGTCAACCTTGACAGCATCAAAATCTACAAAGAAGAAAACACAATACTTAGCAGCACCAATTAGGTAACAAGGGAAGCAGCAAAGAAACAGTGACACCCACAGTTTCTTAAGTTCAATACCTTTGTTTTACAAACAGGGACACAGGACACAGGAAAGGGGGAAGAGGTCAGACAATGAGCTTTAACCAAATGAAGAACAGGACACCATGGAGAACAGAACCAGGTGTCCGGGCTCTCAGCCCATTGCGCTCTATCTTTTTCTCATCTTAGGATGCATGAGATGAAGTGCTGCCCACATAAAATATTTGTTCTAATGAGGAGCCTGGGGTTGGAATAGATTTCTTTTAATGAGGGGGACTGTGTAGAATGCCAAAGGAAACAAATTATAGCCAATAAAAAGCAGTAATGAGAGTCACAGAGTTAAATAGGGGTAATGGGAAGTACATCTAATTCTGCAGGAAGGGCCAAAATGTAGAATCTTCCATAAAGCACAACACCACATCACAAGATGTTGAGAACTCTGGGCGACCTCTCTGATCAATCTTGATTGTAACACAAGTACATTACAATAATCCCTCCCCATCTCTATCCAACATCCACAGGTTCTGTATCCACAAACTTAACCAACATAGGAAAAAAATACTTGAAGAGCTGGCTGATGGTGGCTCACACCTGTAATCACAGCTACTCTGAAGGCTAAGATCTGAGGATCACAGTTCAAAGCCAGCTTGAGCAGGAAAGTCTGTGAAACTCCATTAAATCACCCAAAAAGCCAAATACAGAGCTGTGACTCAAGTGGCAGATGCTAGTCTTGAGCAAAAAAAAAACACACACACACACAAAAAAAAAACCTTAAGAAGAGTGCTCAGGCCCTGAGCTCAAGCCCTAAGACCAACACACATAAAAGAATACTTGAACAATATGTCTATGTCTAACATGTACAGTGTGTTTTCTGGCTGGTATTTTCTAAAAATATAGTATAAACTATCCACAGAGTGCTATTAATTACATGAACCAAACGGTTCATGTAATTACTACATCGATTTCTGTAAGGGACTTGATCATCCAGGTTATACCATTGGGGAAGGACATACAAAGCAACAAAACAATGAGGGGGAGGGTAGTTGTGGAGATGGGAGGGCAGGGATGGTAGAGGAAAACAAAGAGGCAACGATGCTTGATAAGAAATGTACTCATTACCTTGCTCATGTAACTGTAACCCCTCTGCACACTATTTTCACAATAAAAAACTTATTTAAAACAAGAAAATAGGACTGGGTAACTTGAGGAAATGAGTAAGGTTGAAAGAGATGGAGGGAACGGGTAACACTGACCAAGATTCATTGTATATATAAATTGATACTTTGAATTTGGAAGCCCTTTGTACAACTACATAAAGGTATTTATTTTTAAAGTTCATTTGTTTTGTTAATGTCTATGGTTCTTAATAACTTTAATTGAGTTTGTTTGATCTGTTGATCCCAATTAAAATCATAGGAGAGAGGTTGTTAAAACATTCAATCTCTTAGGGAAAAGATTTTCTTTTTTTTAAAATTTTATTGTCAAGGTGATGTACAGAAGGGTTACAGTTACATAAGTAAGGTAGTGAGTACATTTCTTGTCGAACTTGTTACTCCTCCCTCATTTTTCTCCCTCTTTCCTTCCCCTCAGCGCCCTCTCAAGTTGCACAGATCATTTCCAACGTATTGTCTTGTATGGCTGTTGCATTGGCTCCCCCTTTGCCTTTGTCTCACCATTTGTTGTTCCTCGTCCCTTCCCTAAGTCAGAGAAACATACATACAATACCCAGGGCACCAAAATCAAATACAGTGACACCAGGGGATAAACCAGAGGGGGGAAAACACGAAAGAAAAAAGAAATCACATAGTACATTAAAAACAACAACAACAAAGAAAAATCCCTTGTGTCCATGTCTTGGAATTCATTTCACATAGCATCATCTTATATGGTCATATGTACATAGCATTTGAGCTATTCTGCTCTTCTGCTAGGACTATCCTAGACATATTCTAATTATTACAAATGAGGAACCTATGTTTCTTTGGGTCTGGCTTACTTCACTTAATACAATTTTTTCCAAGTCTTTCCATTTCCTTACAAATGGGGTGGTACCATTCTTTCTGATTGAAGCATAGAATTCATATGTATATATGCATATATATATATATATATACATATATATATCACATTTTCTTGATCCATTCATCTACTGAGGGGCATTTGGGTTGCTTCCATATCTTAACTATGGTAAATAATGCTGCAATAAACATAGTTGTGCTGGTAGCTTTGGTATGGCCTTGTTTGTGGTCATTTGGGTAAAAATGCCCAGAAGTAGGATTGCTGGGTCATAGGGGAGCTCTATGCGGAGTCTTTTAAGGAACCTCCATACTGCTTTCTAGAGTGGCTGAACAAGTTCGTACTCCCACCAACAGTGTAGACAATTAGTTGTACATAGGTGTTTAATTTACACACATGTACACACATATGTACATAGAATGTGTCTTGAGAGCAGTCTCATCACTCTCCTTCTTCCCCTTCTCCCTTCCCAAACCAATTTCAATACACTTCTTTGTTCTATTTCTACACATGTACATAAAGCATTTCAACCACACTCATTCTCCTTCACCTTCTCTGTTTGCTCTCACACTTTTAATAAGTCCCACAGGTTCAATAGGACCTGTTTTACAGACCTGTCAATCATTTTGTAAGAGTCGGGAGACGAATTGGACAGCCAGGGTTATTTTCAAAGAGATTCAAAGTAAATACATAAGATTTTCACAAAGGTTGAAAGAAGAAGGTAAGGTTGAATGTTGGACCATGAGTTCTAGGAAGACAGGGATAAACCTCATTTTGCTTATTGCTTTATCTCCAAAGGTGAGAAAGGCACATAACATGGATTTGATGAATACATGCTAAGTGAATAGCCCAATACACAAATGATCTTACTGGAGTAGATAAATACTTCTAATGTGTCCTTAATGAGTAAACCAGATCTCTGTACCTGCCACGTGCCTCTTACAATAAAAGTCTCTTTTCACTTCTATCAAGGCAAAGAAGCACCCCCTTCCTCCACTTGCTCCCCCTTGTTCCAAAACTATTGCTTTGGCAATATCTTAGCAGTGAGCAAGAAGATAATTTGCCCATGTTCTCTAATGCTCAGATTTAACTCTCATTTTAAAGACACCTGGAGATGCCCACATGAGGGGAGTAGCTATAGAAATGAAGTCTTATCAATTTCTGTTCTACATGATCACATTTTAATATCATTAAGGCTTAATTTGTATACCATAAAATTTACTTTTCTAAGTGCAAGATGACTGTTAGTAAATGTATTGTTGTGCACCCATCCTTACAACCCGCTTTCTGAGCATTTCTACCACCCTAAGAATATTCCTTATGACCATTAGAATCACCCCCACCCTCAACACACTGATCTGCTTTCTAGCTCTACAGATTTACCTTCTCTAGACAGTTAATGTAAATGGAATCATACAAGTTGATACCATTCATTTTTAGACCTAAATTTTGTACCTGTTTGTGATTCAGAGGGCAAGTCTGACCAAGATTCAATGGTCTGTCTGCTTCAGAATGATAATCCTATTAATTCTTGTCAACTTTGTCCTTGTCCTTAATTCATCTATAAAATGAAATCATAGTTCTCTCACACATGAATGCTTTTTAGCATAATCCTGAGTTAATTACTATATGCTCAGTATAACATAGCCACTACGGTTATTAGCACAGCATAGATCAGAAAATCCAGGATATAGATATCATGAAACAGAGACCTATGGAAATTTGCAAAAAATAATATAGTACATTCTAGAATAAAAGTATTTCTGTCTACTCTAGGACTTTGTGTTCCCAGATTTTCTTTGGGAGTAGTATATGGAGAGATGTGAGTAGACATCTCATTTACTACTGATTGCCTGCCAAAGAAATGATTCTGGAGTCTGAGTAGATGTAAGTGGAAAAAGAGGTACTTTTTTTCCTGTTTTAGTCAAAATGAAAGGAGACTTTTAATATGCAATTCAAGTGACAAGGACAAGGAACTGGTATTCTCATTAAGCATTCATGCCTGACATGGTAGATCGATTAGCAAAATTGTTTCAAAAATACAATTCTATATTCAAGTCATAGTGGATATGAAGATAGTTTTCCTGAAGGAAATAATTTCTTCCTCCTTTCAAGCTAATGAGAATGAATATAGAGTCCCTAATGTGGAATCAGAAGACCAAGATTCTAGTGTTGGCTCTATCCTTGAGCTGTCGCTTGGAGTAACTCAGCTCCACTTTCTGGGCCCTCATTTCATTAACCAGTTAAAAGGAGTTTTTCAGCTTCTGACAACATTTACCAAGGTCAGGCACTGTTTCTGAGGCTCTGGAGTTCTCAAAGGGAAAGTAAGGCCTATGGAGACTCCAAACCACTCATTTTCCTATAGTGTCTTAATATATTTCATAAATCATAGACTGGTATGGGGCAAAACTCACTTCCTCCTAAATCACATTGATCATTTCTATATGAGAGCACACAATGTCTCCAGTTTAAAGGGACAATAAGCAAATTACATCCTAGGAGCCAAATCCTACTTACCTCCATTTTCTTTTCTGTAACTAGCATTTTGTTGAGAAATATTCACACCCATTTGCTTGCACAATATGTATGACACACTCTAAAATATTTACTTCCTAGTTTTTTGCAGGATGCAAGTTTGATTTAAGAAATGATTGGTTTCATGGACTACACTAAACCCACTTTTATGTATTTTTTTATTTTATTTTTTTGTGGGGTCCAGTCATGAGTCCTGAACTCTGGGCCTGGGTGCTGTCCCTCAGCTCTTCAGCTCAATTTGAGGCTAGCACTCTACCACTTGAGCCACTTCCAGCTTTTTTTTATGCTTATGTGGTGCTGAGGAATCGAACCCAGGGCCTCACGCATGCAAGGCAAGCACTCTAACACTGAGCCACCTTCCCAGCCCTAAACCCATTTTTAAATAGGTGCAGCTGGGTACCATATTGTTTGGCCAACTGTGGATCTCCTTAGGACAGTGGTGCCAGGAGATTACAATGGAGTTGGAAATTTCTTTCCACCTATTGACAATGTTGCTATCAGGCCATCAAAGTAGAGAGCCTGGATCCAGATTCTGTGAAGATGTTGATGCAAACCAACCTATTTGGCTGGTAGTTGTGCAAAAGCATAGCACACGCAATTATGTGGAGCACATGGTACTTGATTATGAATGGTAGTTTAGTTTATGTTCTTATAGTAAACTTTTTCTTATCTACAAGCTATTAAAAAAGGAAAAACATAATGACAGCCTCTGGAAGGTCCTCCAGGAGGTGAGGCGGGACTCGTTACCATGACAACACTGCTGTGATTGACAAATGACAGCTCCATGAGTATGGCAGCCATGGAGACCTTCCAATGGGACAAGATGCAGAGCTGGCACACGATGACACTGAGGAACCTGGCCTGTGCAAACCTAGGCTACTGTCTGCCTTTATCACTCAGCAAAGAAAAAGCTGAAAAGCTTCTTTAAAAAAGATTAAACAGCTTAAAATAGAGAAAAACTGATATACTAAGACTATAAAGGCAAAATATTTGGACATCTGTGTTAAACACATTTGTGTTTTAAGCTAAATATTATCAAGAGTCAGAAAATTTTTTTAAAATGTTTAATTTGTGAAAAGAAGCTACAGTTAGCTAAGGTTAATCTACTATTGAAGAAAGAAAAACTTTTTAATAAAGTGACATACTTATGCTAGGTCTTCACATTTACTCCTCATCCAGAACTCCTTCAGCCATGCAAACTCCATTCACAGTAAGTGCCTTATACAAGCACGTCTTCCCTATGTTTAAATGCACAAATACCATTATGTTAAAATAGCCTTCAGATTTCAGTATAATGGTATACTGTATAGGTCTGTAACTTAGATACATTACTACATCATATACCTAGAGATAAAGTGAATAAACTATACCAAACAGGTACTGATACTACAGTGTTGCTAGAAATTATGTTATCACTTTGCATGGACAGTTATAATCTGTCCTGAAAACAGTTCTGTTTGATAAATGCTGTCATCACCTGTTTTATTCAAATGTTGTAAATGAGAAAAGAATAAAAGAATTGAAAGTTTCCATTACATCTACCTGGTGAGCTGTAAAGCTGAACATAAGCTTGGGTTCTCAGTCGTGGCCACGCAAGATAGCTCACAGAAGACCAGTCATGACATCACTTGACATCTGGTTAAAAGGCAGAATCTTAAAAGCAAGATCTGTGTTCCATCAAGGCCCTCAAGTGATTTGTGTACACAGTAAAGCTGGAGCCTCTCTGCTCTTAATCAGCACGTTCTCTTGCATAAGAATAGGACTGAATGAATGATTTCTTTCTGGGCCAGACTGTTCAGACAATATGTATGCTCGAAGAAAAAGAACCCAAGTGTTCATTCCTATAAATCAGAACTAATCAAAAAGAAAAACAAATGCCCTTTCTCCAGAGTCTATATTGATCTTGCTACCTCTGAAGGTCCTAAAAGCACCCCACTAAAAATGTCAAAAGATCTATATTTTTACTCTCAGCTTCATGATAAATACAGAGAAGCAAATATTTCAGAAGTGAGTAATAGAGCTATAACTGGGCCTGAGCTTTGCTTGTGACGCACCCGACCTGTGTTTTTAGGCAAGAGGCATAGAGGAAATTGCCATCTGTTCAGTAACTTGTGAGTTACTCTTTCCCGAAAAAAATCTAAGTGTTTCTCAGTTCCATTAACATGAATAAAAATTTAAACTCAAGGCAATAGCCACGTTTGTCTTGGAAAATACCTCTCACTGTCTACACAGCACCAGAGATGGCAAAGACTGAGAGGACTCAGAGTGGGAGGGTTAGATGGTACTGGTTATCCTGTTTACAGATGTTTAACAAAAAAAATGCATCACATAATCTAATTTGATTTCAATCCACAGCATTTTTCTTCCTTAGGCCACATATCCCCCATCCATTTGTGGGTGTCATTGAGAAATCGCTTGCCAAGGAGCCAGACATCTCTTTCTGTGGATATTTTCCTTTCTTGGACTTGTGCTGACCCTCAGTTTTCTCAATGGTTAAATGACAGCGGTATGTATAGTCTTAAGGTTGAATCATTGGCTCTTCAAAACAAGTATTTTTTCCTTCTTTATTCTTTATAATAACTTAGTTGTTACCGAGTAGTCACGAGCATAGACCTTGTAAACTTACATATCTTCATATCCCATTACCAAATAGTCCAATAGACCAGAGATAAGATACAGAAATCAGCATTTGAAAGATGTCTGCCAAATGACTATATATGCAAAGCCTAATTTGATGTCTCCATTCAATAACTCTTTGCCACCTTCCTTATGTCAGCTAATAGGGTTTTCAAACAAGTTAAGCCCAAATCTGAGATGATGCGTTTGCACTTAAGAGTCAAATTTCATGGTGTGCCCTTGCAAGGATATATACAGGGGGGAAAATATCACCAGGAGGCAGGACCAAGGTCTGAAAACATTTGCCATAGGTTAAGTTACATATGCCCATTTGAGTCTCAGATCTTCACCCTAGCTAGTAGGTGATGGGAACTCTAGTGCATCACGGTGTAGGACACCTGGAGTCGGATATGCTATGTCTCTGGCAGGAAATTTGCTCAGCATACCTCATAGCTCACTATCATTAAAGTAGCAGCAGATTCTTCTCAGTGAGTTTCACCTTGACTTGTCATCATAAACAATTGGACTTGGATTTGTCTCCACTTGCAAAGGTAGCTGTTCTACATCAGTGATCCCACACAGCCCGACTGCACTGCCGACTTCTCTAAAATGTCCTGCATCATTATAGCCTGTTTATTTTGCAGTTGGCACTGCAAATTCATGCATTTATTCTATAGATGCAGATCTCAGATCAGGGAGCTACTCTCTCATTTGTTCCAGAGCCTGATCTGACCTCATTTCTCTACCCTTTCTTTATTTCCTATATCCAAGGAATGTCCTGCACTAATGAAAATGAGACCATTTTGAAGGATAATTTGTGCTACATCCATCTATCAAACCCAAAATTTAAAGGTTGTTCAAGGCTATGTCTACAGTTCAAATCCACCAATGTACATAGCCTACTAAATTTCACATTCTGTGACAATTGTAGTAATATGCCAGTAACTTAGTGGACTTCAAACAATCACTAGGACAGCAAAATCATGTGAGTGCATAAATCTTCAGATCCCGTTCCCAATAGTTTGCATCAATAAGTCAAGGATAAGGCCCCAGAAACCAGCATTTTAAAGCTGGATATGCTGTGACAATTCTTCCCCTCTCTTGGTCCCCAGAATTTTATTCTGGCACAATGCTCAGAGATCTAGTATATTAGTCTTTTTTTTAAATTATCTTTAAGTGGTTGTACAAAGAGGTTCCCATTCTACAAAACAGTAGATGAGTACAAAGTGTCTGACAACATTGTCACCCATCTCTCTTAACCCATCCCTTCTCTCACTTTTTTCCTTTGAGATTAGGAGATTACATAAATTTCACATATTTCACAGTATTGTGGAATAATAATACTTAGAGTCACAAATACATTTTAACTTTCATAAGGCAAATTGCCATTATCATGGTCTATTCAGTTTGTGAATTCTATGAGCTTTGACAATACAAGTTATTTTTTCTACATCAGGTGATGTTTACATTTCTTTCATTTTGTTTAGTGCAGGCTGTTCCCATTTATTCTGTTCCTCCTTGTTGCTTCCTTCTGTTGCGTGCATATATCTACCATATATATGGTCTAGAACATGGAGTCATGTAGCAATGATATGACAAAATGGGTGGCTGTCCTTTGTTTCTTGAGTCCTGTTTGCCATATCTTCTTGTATTTAGCATCCACATATCGGGGAGACCATGTGCCATTTGTCTCTTTGTTCTTGGCTTACTTCACTCAAAATAATCTGCTCTAGTTCCATCCATTTCCCTGCAAATGCCATTGTTTTGTCCTCTCTAATGGCTGCATAATATTCCATTGTACATGGGCACCACAATTTTTGGATCCCCTCATCAGTAGTGGGGCATCTGGGTCATTTCCAAATCTTGGCTATTGTGAACAGAGCTGCAATAAACATGGAGGTGCATGTGTCTTTGTATACTGGTTCCTGTTGTTCAGGGTAGATGCCTAGGAGTGGCATGGCTGGGTCATAGGGGAGGTCTATATTTAGCTTTCTGAGGTACCTCCAGACTGCTTTCCAAAGTGGTTGTATTAGTGTACATTCCCACCAGCAATGCAGTAGGGTTCCTGTTTCTCGGCATCCCCTCCAGCATTTGTCATTGGCTGACGTGGGCCATTCTGACTGGGGTAAGGTGGTATTTCAGTGTTGTTTTTATTTGCATTTCCTTTACAGCCAGGGATGATGAACATTTCCTCATGTGTTTCTTTGACATTCTTATCTCTTCTTCTGAGAAGTCTCTCTTTAGTTCCCTTGCCCATTTCATGATTGGTTTGTTAAATTTGGGAGGGTTTAGTTTCTTGAGTTCCCTGTATATAATGGATATTAGACCCTTGTCTGATATTTTGCTGGTAAATATTTTTCCCAATTAGTTGGCTGTCTTTCTAGTTTGGTTGCTATTTCTTTGTCTGTACAGAAATGTTTTATTTGAAGGTAGTCCCATTTGTCCAGTCTCTCTCCAATTTGTTGAGACCCTGGGGCTCTGTTCAGGAAGTTCCTGCCTGTGCCTGTAAGTTCAAGTGTCTCTCCTACTCTATTCTGCAGTAGTTTCAGAGTATCAGGTTTGATGTTAAGGTCTTTAATCCATTTTGAGTTGATGTTAGTACATGGTGATAGGCTAGGGTCCACTTTCATTTTTCTGCATGTGGCCACCCAGTTTTCCCAGCACCAATAGTTGTAAAGGTTATGATTCTTCCACTGTATGTCTTTTGCTCCTTTGTCAAATATCAACTGACTGTACATATGCGGCTTTATTTCTGGGTCCTCTAGTCTGTTCCATTGGTCTTTGGGTCTTCGTTATTACGGCTCTATAGTAGAGCTTGAAATTCAGTATTCTGATCCCTCCTACACTGTTTCTTTTGCCTAGAATTGCTTTGGCTATTCCAGGTCTTTTGTTGTTCCATATGAACTTTTGGGCTGTTTTCTCTATTTCAGTGAAGTATGTTATTGTGATTTTAATGGGAATTGCATTAAATGTGTATATCAATTTTGACAGTATGGCCATTTTCACTATGTTAATTCTGCCTATCCAGGAACATGGGAGTTTTCCATTTCCTGGTATCCTCTATGATTCCTTTTTTTAGGCTTTTATAGTTTTCATGAAATAGATCCTTTACATCTTTGGTTAGGTTAATTCCTAGATACTGTTTTCTTTTTGACGTTATTGTGAATGGGGTTGTTTCCTTGATTTCCCTTTCTGCTTGTACATTGTTGGTATACAGAAGGGCGACTGGTTTTTGTGGGTTAATTTTGTATCCTGCTACTTTGCCAAAGTGGTTTATAAGCTCTAAGAGTTTAGAGATGGAGCCTTTGGGATCATTAAGGTATAAAATCATGTCATCTGCAAAAAGATCTTTTAATTTCTTCCTCCCTTATGTGGATCCCCTTAATGTCTTTTTCCTGCCTTACTGCTCTGACTAAGGATTCCAGAATTATATTGAATAGGAGTGGAGAGAGTGGGCATCCTTGCCTTGTTCCTGTTTTTAGGGGAATTGGTTGTAGTTTTTCCCCATTAAGTATAATATTGGTTGTTGGTCTGTCATATAAGGCTTTTATTGTTTTAATAAATGTTCCTTCTATTTATATTTTTTCCAGAGCTTTTAACATGAATGAATGTTGTACTTTATCGAAGCCTTTTCCGTGTCAATGGAGATAATCATGTGTTTCTTGACCTTGAATCTGTTGATGTGATGGATTACATTTATTGATTTATGTATGTTAAACTATCCCTGCATCTCTGGGATGAAGCCTACTTGGTCATAATGTATGATTTTTTTGATGTTTCTGGATTCTTTTGGTTAAAATTTTATTGAAGGAGCTTTGCATCTGTGTTCATCAAAGAGATTGTCTGTAGTTCTCTTTTTTTGTTGGGTGTTTGCCTGGTTTGGGGATGAGTATGATATTGGCTTCATAGAATGAATTTGGGATAGCTCCCTCTGTTTCTATTTCTCTGAAGAGCTTGAGGAGTATGGGTATTAGTTCCTCTTTAAAGGTCTTATAGAATTCCATAGTGAATCCATCTGGTCCTGGGCTTTTTCTTGTTAGAAGGTTTATGATTGCTTCCTCTATCTCATTGTAGGTTATTGGTGTATTTAATTGATTTTTTTTATTTCTTCTTGGTTCAGTTTGGGAAGATTCTAATTCTCCAGGAATTCATCCATTTCTGCTAGGTTTTCCTTCCTTTGTGAGTATAGAGTATGGAAATATTTCTTTATAACTGTTTGGATGTCTTGGATGTTTGTTGTAATTTTTCCTGTGGCATCTTTGATCCTATTGATTTGTTTCTCCTTTCTTCTTTTTTAAGTTAATCTTGCCAGTGGTCCATCCATTTTTTTTCAAAAGAACAGCCTTTTGTTTTGTTAATCTTATAGTTTTCTTAATCTCTATCTCATTAATTTCAGCTCTTGTTTTGGCTATCTCGCTCCATCTAGCAACTTTAGGTTCAACTTTTTCTTGTGTCTCTAGCAGTTTTAGTTGCATCATGAGATTGTTTATTTGGTCTGTCTCTGTTTTCTTGATGTGTGCACTGAGAGCAATAAACTTGCCCCTCGGGGATGCTTTCCCTGTGTCCCATAGGTTTCTTTGTGATGTGTCTTCATTTTCATTGAATTGTAGGAACTTTTTAATTTCTTCTTTAATTTCTTCTATGACCCATGTGTTGCTCAGCAGTGTGCTGTTTAATTAGTATATTAGTCTTTAAGCTAACTTTAGGTCTGCTCCATTGGAAAGATTTGGTAGTTTCTGGTCCGTTATTCATTACTTCCACACTTATATCATTGGACTGAGCTGATTACTTTGACTGACCTAAATATAAAGTCAGAAATTTTATCTTGTGTTTAGGTTGGAGGAAGCCTGTAAATTTGGCAAATTTCAATGGAGTGTTTAGGTCATAGAAAGGCTTTTGGCTTTTCCCATGGATAACATGAGAATCCATTACAGGGTATAAATAGGAGAATAAAACTTACTTTTGTTGCTATCATAACTCTTCAACTTAAAGTATGCATGTCCACCTACAAATTAGGATAATAAAACTTAGTAGATTGGTATGAAGATAAACTGAGATATATGTATTACATCTGCAATGGAATAAATTTCTGTAAAATGATAATTTTCCATTGAATTGCCTACATATGCATTTGTTTCTTTTAAAAAAGAATTAATTTTTGTCAAAAGCAAAATCATGTCTAATTCATCAAGGCCTAATATACAAGGTTCAGCCCACGTTATTTTAATATGTGCACTTAATCTTCTCAATGATGGCTGTAAGCAGGAAGAAGATGCCAAAGGCATCTCTTAAAAACTCATATTTTGGGGGGAAATGGATGGACCTAAAACAAATTATGTTAACTGAGGTAAGCCAAATTCAGAGAGACAAACGGGGCATGTTTTCTCTCATATGCAGGAGTTACATTTAACATACACTGGGACATGATAAATTGTGCAAGACTCTAGACATTCATACACAGTAAGAGCAAAGGAAGATACTCTTAGGGGAAGAAAACAAAGGCACAAAGCTTATGTGATCATATTCAATAACATTTATTGAAATGGCCTCCAGCAAATGGAAATAGCTTTTTGTTTGTTTCTTTTTCTTTTTTGTCTTGTTTGTTCATTTATCTGTCTGAGAGATGCGGTGAAGGGAAGGCACAGAAATGGACAGATGAAAGGTGAAAAATGCACCAGTGATACTCACGAGACACTGTGTTGAAAATGAACTATATAACTTGTGAGCTGGGGTGAAAGGGAGAAACAGGGAAAGATAAGGAAGGGGTGATATCCCCTAAAATATACTCATTATCTGATGTCTGAAACAGTAACCCCTCTGAATATCACCTCGATAATATCAATAAACAATAAAATTTTTTAAAACTCACATTTGCTCATAAAAGGGAGCTGTCACCTTGAATCTGTACATCGTGGTAGTGATTAGGCTTATGTCATTTCTGCTGCCATAAACAAGCAGACACATGTTTTCTGTGGACATATGGCTTGGGGGACTGTTTGGAATATAGTTAGCTGTCACCTTCTATTTCTGAGATATGCTGGGGCATGCCCATAGCTGCTATATTTGTCATTCCCACACACTCATCGTTCAAAGAGACAGGTAGGTGAAGGTTATGCTGACAATAGTTGCAATAACTAGGGACAGAGTTTTTTTAAAACCCTGAAGAATCTTGCTTTGAGCATGTGTCACCATAATGAATAGAGGCTTTCATGGTCCAGGGTCAACTTACTACATAACAGTGAAGTTGCACATATTTTTCTGCTACTCCTCTACATGTGTCTTTTACTGCATAGCTACTTCTCCCCATTCCTTTTATTTTGGCCCAACAATAATTCTAACTTTGGCCTATCTAATAGTCTCTTTTCCCATTTTCATTCTTTTCTCTTGAGATACTTATTTTTCCAAACCATTGAACATGTTCAGCTACTGGCTGTGCCTTTAGAGACATAAGCATATGTTAGCTACGATGATCAGACTTGGTCTTTTACACAGTATACTTATGTCTTTTGACTAATGTCCATTTATACTCTGTTGAAATTTGCCAAACTTACAGGTTTTCCCCCCAATCTGGAGACATGATAGAATTTCTTTTTAAAAATTTTATTTTATTGTAAGATGCTGAACAGAGGGGTTCCATTTACATGAGTAAGATGAGTACATTTCTTGTCAAACATTGTTACCCCTCCTTTGTTTTTTCTTCTATCCCTTCCCTCCCCCACCCACCTCCCTCACTTCTTTCCTCCCACATGATAGAATTTCTGACTGTAGATTTAGGTGGATCTAAGTAACCAGTTTAGTCCAATGAAATGTATATAAAAATCATGTGTTTCATTTTCTGAGTGAACTTTGCATTGTCAAGGTAAGACACTGTACAGATCTTTTCATTGAGAACACCTGCAATATTTCAGACATTAGATATTGCTTCATTGTGAGCAGCCTGGCACAAGAAGGATGATAAGTATTTGGTAGCAGAGATAACATGCCTGGCCTTAGATGGGCATGGGGCTTGTGGAAGGTCTATAGAACTCTGGGTTGTTGCATATTACCTAGCCTCTCCTGGTGAAAACAGCTCCTTTCTGGTTGATGTTGTTTTTGTGCCAGTCCTAGAGCTTAAACTCAGGCCTTGAGCAATGGCCCCGAGCTTTTTGCTCAAGGCTGGTGTTCTACCATTTGAGTACCACTTCTGGCTTTTTGAGTAGTTTATTCGAGATAGAGTCTCACAGACTTTCCTATATGGGCTGGCTTCAAACCATGATCCTCAGATAGGCTAGGATTACAAGAATAAGCCACTGGCACCTGGCTGCATTTCGTTCTTTTTATTTTTTTAAATTGTTCTTTTTTATTTTTTTTAATTTTATTGTAAAATTTAAATTCTAAATTTTAATGCCAAATGTACTCATTACCTGAGTGCATTTCCTTTTGAACAGTGTTACCTCCACCCTCCTTCCCTCCCAGTTCTTCCCCTCCAAGCTTCCATCTTTCCCAACTTGTATCGTTTTCTTTTCTTAAACTATCACTATCTATTTTACTCTACAGTTTATAGACTTACCATAGCATTTTCTGTCACCCATACTAGAATGTTCAATCCATGAGGACAAGGAATTTTTCCAATTTTGTTCATGGATGTATTTTCAGCATGGACAATAATGCATGGCTTATAGAAGAAGCCCAGTGAGTCCTTGTTGAATAAATGTAAAACAAGTCTACCTCATTATATCCATGAGCCATGAGACAGAGTTAAGCTCAGAGTGCTATTTGGACATAAATAAGAATAAGTTATAACAGGCAAAACCTCATGTCTTTTCCTTGTATGACACTGGTATGTAGGAGCATTATGGTTGTTGAGCTGTTACAATAGAGCTTCTGCTGTAGTTTTCATAAACTAGTGGCTCATTGTGCACAGGTGTGGATGCGCACACACATACATGTGGACACACATACACACACACTATAATTTTCCCCATTTTCCTGGTGCAAGGCCTTCATCTATGACTCTGACAGTTGTGGCTTAGTCATGTCTAGTGATTCAGTTCCATTCAGCTTTCCTCATTATGTGGCTCTCCATGTTTAATTAAGTGTCTTCTTCTTTCTCTTTGAATTTATGTACAACTTAGTTGAGTTTTAGATATTGGTCATAATGACTGCTACTTCATTTCAGGACAAAGCATCGCTTTATGTCTCTTATCAGCCAAAAGCATTTATTCCAAGTTGCAGCCTCGGGTTACTGCTACCTGTGGGAAGATGCATCCATGCAAGTGTTGTAAAGAAGACACATCTTCGTCTTCAAATATCCCCACACACTTGAAATAAGACTGATATCTACTTACCTCTGAATGCTTTTTTCATATACAGCATGTCCGTTTGGCTGTCCCACCAGCTCCTCAAACACAAAATTGCACATATGAATTCAAATCTTTAGCCTTCTGAATTCCATCCCATTTTGTTGTCCTTGCCACTGAGGATTCCTAAGCTTTCATTCTGCCCAACTTCCCAGCTTCAATTAAAGCAAGGGAACCGAAGCTACCATAATGCTGCTACTCCTTACATTAGTCAGGGCTCCCCAGCAACATAGTACATGCACACACACACACACACACACACACACACACACACACAATGCACATACAGGAGAGAGAGAGGTAGGGGGGCACTTGACTCTAGATGTTAATGAGTCTACAATTTGTAGATCAGACCAGCAGTCTGGAAATTCAGATAAGAGCTGACATGGCAATCTTCAATCCAAAAATCTAACAAGCAGGCAAGCAGACTGGAAACTGGGGCAGTAGTTCTGTGTTACTGTCTTTAGGCAGCATTTTTCCTTCTCTGGGAAACTCCAGCTTTTCCCTTAAGGTTTTCAACAGATTTGATGAACAAGTTGTCAAGGGAGATGTCCTTGACTTAAAGTTAGCTAGTTGCAAATATGCTTCATATTTGCAAAATACTTTTGTAATAATATCTACGCTATGCTTCCCTCAATGACTAAGCTCAACAGTACAAACTACCTTGATGGCTATGTAAAGGTAATCATCATAGTTTGTAATGGACTAAATGTTTGTGTCACACATCTAAAATCTATACCCCAATATGGTAACGTTAGTCATTGGGTCTTTGAGGAAGGTAATGGGCTCAAGAGGATGAGGCCTTCATGAATGTGTTAAGTCTCCTTATAAAAAGACACAAGAAAGCTTAATATATCACACCAGCTATTGTGAAGACCCAGCAAGAAAGCCATCTGTGAACCAGCAACATGTCATCATCAGATACCAAATTGGCTGGTACTTTGACTTAGATTCTCTAAGCCCTCCTAATTGTGAGAAAAAAGTGTGGTTTAAGCCACCTAGCCCATGTGCTTTGTTATAGAAGCCATGATAGACTAAGACACACTCTTAACTGCTTGAATCCATAGCAGACATTATTAATCCATCAAAGTATTTTCCCAGATGAGCTCTGATGAAGTTATATAATTCTTCTCCTAACAGTGCTGTCCATTACCAGTTAATTAAACCTGGTACAGGAATGGAGGCACATCCCTGATTTATATTTCTAAAAGTAACTCTAACCAATTGTTTTTCTTGTTAATGGTCTTTGCCCGAGAGTCTTTCTACAATGCATGTTTCACAAGACACTATTTTATAAGGTAGTATATAAAAAGCAATGTTGTGATTGGCAAGGTTATTTTGATTGACACATGATGCTTTCCTCTAAGTCTCAAAAGGTCTTTTCAGAATAATTACAATTTAATAACCCATCTTTTCCAAAATTGGCTTAACCACTCAAATCATTCTTAACACTATCCTAAGGAACATTCATTAAAACACATTTTTGGAAATACTTGCATTTCATGGCCTTTCCATATCTGGCATCAACTGTTGTTCTATGCCAATAGCCTTTGAATCACAGTGACTTGAACATTCCTATACTATTTTCATCGTGCTTGTCACACTACCTGTTAAATGAACACCATTCTGCAATGCCTACTCCCATGTTTCTTAGGGCAGAAGAAGGGCTAAATTTTCTGTGAAACTCTTTTGTCTTACTGGGCAGACAGGAAGAAGTTATTGCCCAGCCTTTTTGTTTTCATGTTGGGGTCATGTTGTTATCCACTAAGAATATGAATGAAATGAAGTAAGCCATTCCTTTCTCTCTCTGCTTTATTTACATGGCTAGAAACCCAGCACTCTCAAAGAGTAGTGCTTCATAACCCAAGAAGGCCATATCTTTTAGACACAGCTTAGAAGAGAGAATAAAGAGTGGAGAAGTTCTTGATATATTTAAGCTACTGACATTGTGAGGCTGTATATCACACCAGCTATTGTAAAGTGTTCAGCATCACTACATCCTTCCATAAAGCATAATCTCATGCGTTAGCTGGATAAACATTTTCTTTCCCCAGCTTCCATAATATTTTGATCCACTTCTAAGCTTCCACATTCTCTCCCTCTCATTACCATGACTTCTGTTGTTATTATGTCTAGACTTTGCTAGACATTGGGTCTCTTGAGGAGAAAAGTCACAGGCATCTAACCCATTCTAATTTTGCACTTCAGCTTGGTGAATGAATTATTAATTATTAACACTTCATGTACAAAAACTACCATCAAAGATCTTCATATTCTAGTAGAAATCTCCATCATGGTAAGACAAAATTATGAGTCTTGAAACATTCAAACAATGGGATGGGGCTTCAGTGAATTGACTCACATTCATTCCTATTCCTTCATACATAGAAAGCTATACTAACATGTTAAAAAAAAAAAAAACAACTTCTGATTTGGGGTTAGAGCTTTCCAGGGGAATCCAATTCTCTCACTTGCTCCTTTTTGACTTTCAAAGAATGACTTACACTTCTAAGTCTCAGGTTTTTTGTCTTGACAAAGAAAGATTAATCCCAACTTCATGAGACCATCATGTGAGTAAATAAAAATTTGAATGTGAGGTGTCCAGTAGAGGAACTGGCATTTGTATGGGCTCAACCCAATAGAAGCTCTCACCCTCTGGGCCTGGAAAAGTTGTCACTGCAACATGTGAGCAAGGATCATCCTGTCCAGGGAAGTTCACCAGAGCCCTAGAGGAAATTGGGTGGCTTTTATAGCAGACTTCATTAAAATTGATTTTTGCAGCTCCTGCTGAGAGAGAGCACGAAGGGAACATCTGTGTTGTTTTACTGAGAAATCCAGGATTGAGTGTCATATGTCTTCTAAAAAAGAATCTAAAACTAGTTATTGATGCTATTGAACTGTTTGTTTGGTGAATGTGATCTTCTCTTAAGGAGAGGGGTGTGGCCAGAACAAAACGTATATTACAATTTTCTTTCCTCATTGGTCCTGACAGATTTAAACAAACACATGACTATGCTTCATACAACATTGAGGAAACTCTCTCAGTGGTAAAAATGATCAATTCATTAAAATTTCCTAATCCTTTTCACAAATATATTAGAAGGAGGAGTCCGTAGATGGCAAGTTAAAAAGGAAAGTAATGATATTTTGCTCTAATTACTATCATTACTCATCTAAAAGAGTCTACAGTGAATGGAAGTAAAATGGAGAGACACAACTGTGGGGGATCAGTTGATTCACTGTGACTACCAGTAAAATTGGAAAGAAAGGGTACTAAAGAAATCTGGGTTTGCTATATCTCTGGCTATAAAACAAGTGCAAATCAAATCAAATCAATATTGACATTCCACCTCACCCCAGTTAGAATCGCCATTATCAAGAAAACAAACAACAGATGCTTGCGAGAATATGGCCAAAAGGGAATGCTACTAGACTGTTGTTGGGAATTAAAGTACAACCACTCTGGAAAGCAGTATGGAGACTCCTCAAAAGACTCCACATAGAGCTCCCCTAGGACCCAGCAATCCCACTCTGGGGAATTTATTCAAATGATCACAAACAAGGCCACACTAAACCTACCAGCACAACTATGCTCACTGCAGCATTGTTTACCATAGTTAAGATATGGAACCAAACCATATGCCCCTCAGTAGATGAATGGATCAAGAAAATATGGCATATATACACAATGGAATTCTATGCTTACATCAGAAAGAATGGCATTGCCCCATTCATAAAGAAATGGAAAGACTTGGAAAAAATTCATATTAAGTAAAGTAAGCCAAACCCAAAGAAACACAGACTCCAATGTTTCCCTCATTTGTAATAATTAGTATATGTTTAGGATAGTCCTAGTAGAGGATCAAAATAGCTCAATAGCCATGTACATATGGCCATATAAAATGATGCTAATTGAATGAACGCCAACATATGGGAAAAGAGCTATTTTTCAATATACTGCGTGAAATTATTTCTTTTTCCCTTCATTTTTACACTATGGTTTATCCCCTGTTGTCACTGTTTTTGATTTTTGTACCCTGTGTCTTGTATGTACGTTTATCTGGTTTGGGAAGGGAAGGGGAATAACAAAATGTGAGACAAAGGACAAAGGATGAATCAGTGCAACAGCCATGCTTACAAGACACTATGTCGGAAATGAACTTTATAACTTGTGGGGAAAGGGAGTCAGGAGGGAAGAGGGAAAGTGGGAGAAAACAAGGGAGGGGTGACACCATTCATCAGAAAATGTACCCATTACCTTACTTATATAACTGTAACCCCTCTGTACATCACATTTTCAATAAAATTAAATTAAAAATAACTCAAACTCCGTTTGAGTTCTGCCTTGTCCACTGAGTTACAAGTGAAATTAATCACATATATAACTGATTACATTCTCCAAGCTCAGTTTAGTAAAAGGTAACATTGAGAAATCTCTGTCTCTCTTTTTCTCTCTTTCTCTTACACACACTCTCTCTCTCTAATTCCTGCTGAATTTTTAACATTTAGGATTCCTTTTTATGGATTTTTGGGGCTTGTACAGGAAGTAAGAAAGTGGTTACGTATAAGATGAACTGGAGAGACTTGGTGTAAGAAGAAACATAAAGTCTGGGAGGAAGCCAATGAGAACATTTGGTTCAGTTCTCCATTAAAAGGTAATTGTAGAAATTGAAGGACCCAAATGGAAAAAAGAGATGATGTTCTATGGAATGTCCTGGTACCTATCAAAATTGCTATTCATCATTTCCTATACAATCACAGAAGGCAGTAGTAAGGATTTTGAACCAAGCTCTACAAGTTGTTTTCTTCTGATGAGTAAGACGTTCTCGTGCCTTTACTCCGTAGGTGCTGTTAAGTAGTTTGGACACTCAACTTCATTTCTCCTCACTACAGCCTTAGGAATAAGCGATTATTATTATTATTTTAGTCACTAATTACAGACATGTGTTAGTCAGCTTTCCATCACACAAAGAAAATACTTGGAAGTTCCAGTCCATGAATGGATGGCTCTGTTGCTTTTGAGTTTGTAGCAAGAGAACACATTAAGACAGGAGCATGTGACAGAGAAAATCTATTTGTTTCATCGCCATCAAGCAAAGAGGTTGATGGACAGTACAAGTCTAGGCATATTTCCCAGTAAACCTATCGACCTTCCACACAGCCGTACCTCTCAAAGGTTCTACCCCCTCCCAATACAGAGACCAAGGGGGCCTTTAAAGACCATTCAGGATCCAAACTCTAGCAGACAAGAATTTATCCCTGGAATATAAAGACAGTTTCTCTCAATGTACTCACCAAAGAATTTTTTCTATTCTGTTCTACTTTCTGGTATCCATTTATTTCTTCAAAAATTGGGTTACCAAAGGATTGGAATATACTAGATGCTAAAGATTGTTTCTGCCTAAAGAAAAATAGGGTTTCTGTTCTTAGAGAGCTTTGCACCCTCTGGTACAAAATAAACAAGAACAAAAATAGAAATATAACCCAGGAAGCCAGTGGCTTACATCTGTGGTCCTAGCTACCCAGGAGGCTAAGATTTGAAGACCTTGATTCAAAACCAGCCTAGGCAAAAAAAAAAAGACAGAGAGAGAGAGAGAGAGAGAGAGAGAGAGAGAGAGAGAGAGAGAGAGAGAATCTTATTTCCAATTCACCAGGAAAAAGCTGTAAGTAGAGCTAGCCCTGAGCAGAAAAAACCAAATGAGAGAGTGAGGCCTTCAGTTCAAGCTCTTATACTTGCGTGCGTGCTCATACACACACACACACACACACACACACACACACACACACACACACACACAACACATATGTGTGTATATATATAAATATATATATATGTGTGTATATATATATACACACATATGTGTGTATATAAACACATTTATATATGGTAATACCAAGGTTTAGTAAATAATATGTGTATGATAATCAAGTAATTCAAAGAAGGATAGGGTGATTGCTATATATTATGAGATTTTTAAATATAATCTATTTCTAATGACATATCTTTGAACTTGAAACCTTGTGGAAAATGTGTGACTTGATCTCTCTGAGCTGAAGGTTTTCTATCTGTTTTAAGACAGACAATAGGACTTTAGAGAGGAGCAACTAGGACTGTGCAGATAAAGAGGTTTGTGTACAGTGAGAATCTTTGAATGCAAGGAGTTTTCATTTAAGTGCTCAGTCTTTATAGGAGATAATTTTATACTTGAAGACTTTTTATTATTATCCATGGCTGAGCCAGGGTAATAATAATCACAGCTTAAATTAACTGAGACCTTACTGCATGTTGTGCAATGGTTCAAGGTATTCCTACAGGTGTTAATTACTTAATCCTTTCAAGAATCCCTATTATGCAATTACTACTATCAGTCTTATCTTCCAGATATGGAAAGCAAGTATCATGGAGATTAAGTCAACTATCTTTGTATATAATACAACTAGTGGAGCTAGGCTTCATACCCATGTGCTCTGGAATCCAGAGGCCATATCCCCAAGTCTCATACGAAGCTACTTCACATATAAACATCTTTGAGCCACTATCTTCAAAACCACCTCTCATCGTGCCAGTTATGTGAAAATCATTGAGCCCTAAACCACCCTTGCATTAACTCAAGACATTGTGACCTCAGACTTGAAGTTTCTCTAGGGGGTAAATGCATATTTCTGCGTTTCCTTCAAATGATGTGAGACCTTCTACTCACTAAATGGGCTTTATGACGAATAAAAAGAGACAGCAAGCTTCCTAAAGTAATGAGCTGCCCAATATCAGAGGTATTCAAACAGAGGCCCAAGTGATTTCATCAGAGTTGCTATGTGGTGAACATTGCCTGTTGTATAAAACATTGATCCAGGGTTTCTTCAATTCTAAGTATCTAGCCTCCTATTGACATATGCAGGAAGGATCTTCCTTGCCTCCTTGTGTCCACAGATAAGGTCAAATGTTCTCTACAAAATTATTATGTGGTACCACTCTTTATTCCCTTCTCAAACATACACTATATCTGCTTGTTGCACTCAACTTGAAAATTGCTGCACTTTTTGTTTAAGACAGAAAGACTTTAGTCATAATAAATTCATAACCTCTGGCAGGAGGTAACTTATCAATGACAAATACTAAAGCCAGCAGCTCAGAACTTAACATGTGACAAAAGATTCGCTGGATTACTGAAAGGATTTAGTGAAAAGAGTGTAGGTACAAACTGGAAGCTAAGAACAGAAAATGTAGAAGATTTTTTTTAAGTTCAGAGTATTTCACATTATGCCTGAGGCCACCCTTATACTTATAAAAACATCTCTAAACCATTGGAAGTATTTTTAGATATAAATCATATTCTGGAAAAGTTAGAGTCTGGGTGGAAAAAGAAAGTGTTTTACAGATATTTCTGTCCCTCCTAAAGAAGGACCCTTATACTCAAAAGTCCAAAGGGGAAGAAAATAGAAACAACACTACTATATTTTCCACACATCCAAGAATGGGTCTGGCTTATAGACTGGGATTTGCGGTTCAGAATCATTTTCTTTTATCTGCAGTAATTCATAAATGTCAGTCTGTGCAAGGCCACTGAAATGAAAAATAAAGGGTTGAAAATAAATTCCAGGAGCCCAAGGAGAAAAGAGGCTTACTCAGCATCCTGGAGGCTGAGTAGAGAGAGATTCCTTTTTCTGCTGAAATGTAGGCCAGAACTAAAGTGGTCCATGGAGAGCTCAAATTGTGAGGAGGCATGAATGACTCATAGTCCCAGAAGGTGAAGCAAAAGCCCCAATCAGAGGCTCCAATTGTATACTGAAAATGTTTCTCAAAGGAAACTCAAATTTATGGATGTCTGTTTTACTGAATGAGTTGGAGGAGCTGAGTAGAATATTTCCATTAATTGATTAATTCAGTTCTGTGACAACATGGATCACATTTGTGTCTGAGGCCATAAAGTGAGCATCATATTATAGCATCACAAGTCTTGTGTTTTAATTCCCAAGTTCCTTCTACTTTCTGAGCCACTGACTTCATCCATGAATAAACAATAGTATTATAAATTGTTTTCTTATGGAGTTGGAATTGGATACCATGAAGAAGATGTAATGCCTAGTATAGCACAAACTTGTAATAGATATAATTAGCATAGATTTTAATAATGCACGTTATATAAATTTACATTGAAGAGATTGCACTTTCAAATCCAAATCTCAGATGCAATCTCTTTCAATGGCTTAAAGTAAGAATTGCATTAGGAATATGAGCCGGAAACTTTCATGGGGCAAGATGCTCACTTACATATCCCATTGCAAGGCAAAAATAGTCTAAAGGGGCTTCAATAAGTCAAGACCATGACAACTTCCAATGGAGACTGTTTTGTTCAGCTCATAAGCTGACCCACTCCACAGGTATATATATTAAAAAAAAAAGTTTAAGAGGAATTGCAGCATGCCAGCGCCCTCTATGCACCTTGGAGACAGAAATTTAGGACACACCAGTGACCTAAACCAAAGGTTAAATAAATACCAACAATATAATGAGTGTCAATGGCTACCCTTGTGATCTGTATGATGTCGCCTCAAAGCTTACTTTTGCCCTGCTCGATTCTTTTCATAGGGGAAACTTAAAATGCATACAGAGAAATTGACCTAGGGAAAGTCATACAATAATCTCTTCTTGAGCTACCTAAACCCTTTTCTCAACTTCAAAACTCTGTCTTCTAGCACAGGCTTTCCAAGCCTTGCATGTATATACCAATCAATTCATCTCCCTTGTTGTCCCACTTTTTCTCAGTATCTACAATGTGTCTTTTGATACTTAATAATATTCATTGAATTTATCTCAGGCAGAGAAGTGTTCTTAAATACCTACCAGTGATCACATTCTACAGACAGAAATTGCATCAACTGTATCTTTAGATCAATTCTATTCAAGTTATATGAAATATGAACCACAAACAGGATCTTAAATAATCAAGTAAATGACTGTTTTAAAAGGTAACATGAGAAAAGAAGTACAATAGTATTTCATTGGAAATATATAGAGAGCTATGTATATTGAGTTAAATGTATACATATATATATTAATTTGAATAGGCAACCATCAGAAAACTGGGGTTGGAAAAGATGGTGGGAGAGAATGCTGAAAGAGGTGACACTAATCAAGATGCACTGTACTCAAAAATTGACAAGGTGAATGGAAACTCCTTTGTAAAACTACTTAATGATAATTTTACAAAGAAAACAATCCATTGCATTATGTTTTATACAAAGGCTAAAACTTGATGTGTGATTTTCACATTTCTAGCACATCTGCTTCAGTAAGCCACATTCCAAGTGTTCAACAGCTATATTTTGTTAATGGCTACCATATTTGAAATTCCCAAGTTTACATGGAAAATAATTAGACCCATACATAGGTAGGTATATAGGACATTTAAAGAAGAAAACCTAAAGGCCCTAACCTTTTATTCTGTGTATGTGTATGTACTGCTAACTGCTTTTATGTGCCTGGCTATATGTGGTAGAATGAGTTAAGAGAGAAGATTTCATAATTCTTTTTTATTGTTTTGTGCTAGTCCAGGGGATTGAACTCAGGGACTGGGTGTTGTTTGGGAGTTTTTGTGCTCAAGACTAGCATTCTACCACTTGAGCCACAACTCTACTTCCACTTTTTTGGTGATTAGTTTCAGATAAAGGGTTTCATGAACTTTCTTGCCTGTGCTAGCTTTGAACCATGTTCCTCAGATCTCAGCCTCCTGAGTAGCTAGGATTATAGATGTGAGTCTCTAGCACTTGGCAATATATAATTCTTGCACTATAAAAATAATTCTTATACTTAAGACAAATGAATAATTACATTATTTGTACAAGTAGGGTTCAGGCTAAAGGATGTTTTTTAAATTTAGATATGTGACCAAGAATAGCAGAAAATGAAAACTTTTAGTATAGTGGTAAAATAGGGGCATAGAGTATATTTCAAGATGAAGCTAGAAGGGACTTTCTGCAGGGCATTTGTTTGTCATAAAGGCAATGAAAACCTATCAAAGATATTTAATGGGAAATGCAGTCAGACTAGATGGCAATCATTTCTGAGGAAACTGGAGGAATGAAACTAAGAGGGAGGAGGATTTCTCTACTTGACTTATTTTAAGAGCAGGTTTGATATTCCATCCGTCGTGTATTTTCATGCATGGTAGACCTGGCCTTGTATCAGCCCGGGACTTCCCAGGAGTAGTGGCCACAAGTTATGCTTGTTTTGTTCACTGTTCTTTGTCCCTCTAATACTTGTAGATGTTTTTCAGCTGTAATCTGCGCTGTGACCAGAACAATAAATGTCTTAATTCATACCATCTTCTAATGACTGAAGACAAGCAAGGTTGTAATTTAACCAATGTGGTCAAACCTGACCTTTGCAATGAACAACAAACATCTTGTTGTAGCCTGAAATTTAGACCTAGGGGCTTGCCAGGAACATTGGATCATGTAATACCTTGATTCTTCTGCCCATAAAGTCCTGGACATACAATTACAAAATGTGTACCCTATGTCTTCCTATAAAAGATAATCATGGAGTTCTTCTTTCTAAGATGCTAAGATGTCACAAACGATGTCTCACAAGAAGCCATGAATTATCAAGCTGGGCTCAAAATGTCAAGAGTAAGCTAGATTTATTAAATTATGAATTATATGAACAGTAACTGAGAACTAGCCAGATGGAAGTTATCACCTAATAATGTTTTTACCATTGTGGAAGAGAGCTCTTAAAAAAATGTAGGGAGCAGATTGTGGAAAATTTAAGCCACAGTCAAATGCAAACCCCATCTCTGATAAATAGCAATAAAAGAAATCCCTTGGATATTAAGCACATAAACAAACAGCCGTGGTAACATGTCTCCCCTAACTCATATGTGTGTCTCCTTGAATTACCCTTGTCTTGCCTCGTTTGTGAGTTACTGTTTAAAATAATCAGGGGAATTAGCGAATCTCTTGAAAGTTTGATCCTTGTCATGATTAGATGAAATCTCTTTAGTTTATTTCTGTCTACTTAAGAGAAATAGCAACCAGCAGAGAATTTTCATACTGGTTTTGTGTTTGCCAGTATGGGGGGGGGGGGGGGAAGACAAGATATTTGTTCTCCAGAGCATCAGTTTCCCTTTGTGGGAAACAAAAACTTAGAATTGAATATGACTGTAAGATCTGATGATGTTCTCAAGATACTCATAAGCTACATTATTCAATCGTGTTAAGTGACTGCTGATGATATGATTCAATAGATCAAAAGTTAATTCTTAAAATAAATGTTGATTGGGACTGCACAACATGGCTTTAGATAATCCCCCAAACTTCTAAATACAGACTCTTCTCCTAGGAAGAGATTTAAATGTGTACTTTACAAGAGTAAATCATTCATTTGTCCATTTCATTTCTCTTTTTTGGAGAGGAGGGCTTGTCCTAGGGCTTGAACTCAGGGCCTGGGTCCTCCCTGAGTTTTTTGGCTCAAGCATTCTACCATCTGAGCCACCATTTTGGGGTGGCTAATCAGAGTTAAGAGTCTCATGGACTTTCCTACCTAGGCTGGCTTCAAATCATGATCCTCAATTCTCAGCCTCCAAGTAGTTAGAATTACAGGCATAGTCATTTCTGGTGCCTCATTTTTCCATTTCATTTCTTAAGGCTAAATAGTTCCACAAATTTCCTCTGAGGAACAGTCCCTCTACCACTCTTTTAGTTATACATGATTGACTCACTCAGATCATCAGAGGTAGGAATGGGTTGCAGTATGCTAATCATTAAATGTCGTCTGATTCAAAAATAGACATGTGATCCAGTGTATTCTAGTGAGATGAGAGGGATGCACAGCCAGGACTTGGGTACAGGGGAAGATGAAGCTTCCTCTCCCTGCAACAAAATCCAGGCAGAGTCACACTCTTTCCATAACTCTTTATAAGTAAAGCTAGAGCAGCCAGCCACGATCTTATATCCATTTTATATTCTAAGACAGTAACAAAAGAGAGAAAGAAGATGAAAAAGATAAACTGAACTTTTGGTAAGAATATAGAACTACTAATGAGCTGTTTAAAAAGTCTGTCCTGCTGTTGAATTTCGTAATACAATCACAAATAAATTCCCCTTAATTATCTAATCCAGTTTGATTTATTTCATAAAGCCAAACAGTCCATTGAGTCCAGTGATGACTACATTATACCTGAATATCCTTTCTTGGGTTTCATATTCCATGGCCCCAAATATCTTTTCTGTTAGGCAATCAGTTTCATGGACAGATTCCAGAGGCTTTAGCAAGTCTCTTCAAGTTAAACAGACCTATTTTTCATTGTGTGGAGAAGGCAATACTTAAGAAGATAAAATGTTTATGCAATGTCACAGTTTATTTCTAGACAACTAAATCCTTGTGACCCAAATCAGTGTTTTAAGCAAAAATAATATTTTGTTACTGGTAATAGTCTGGCATACACATGATCTCAGGTAATAAGATACATAAGAGGGTATGAAGTTGTCCCAAGTGTCAACTTCCATGAGAGTTGTTTATGACTATCGGTAGCATGACATCAGGGTCACCAGACAGACGCTTCATGTGTGATATCATGGTATTTATGTATTATCTATTTGCTGATTTGAACAATATAAGACAGCATTCTAATGCCATGTTCTGGAGCAGACATCCTGGGTTTGAATTCCAACAGTTCCACTTCTTGTCATTTAGCCTCATGTGAAGGCTCAATAAGATCTACAAGGTTTCTATATTTTCCTTTGTAAAATGAGGGGCATGTGTTTCCCTTATCATGTGGCAACTTCAGAAGGACTGAATTAGTCATCACTTGAAATTTTTAGATTGTCTGATCAATATGGTTATTTCTAATGATCTTTTAGAAAATATCTAAATTGTATGATGGCATTTTATCTTGAATAGTCTGTTCTGAGTACAGCAGAAATATGGGTGCTATGCTGCAAATGTTATGAACCCCCCCCCCTTTTCCATGATAAAACTGAGTCTTAAAGGTGTTAAAGTCCTTAGCTGATAATGACAAAGGGAAGACTGAAAAATCTATTCTCTGTAGGGCTTACACTATACACATTCTACCCAGCTGACACTTTTCCAAGTTGGAGGATTCCATCTGTCTCTTCATTTCTTGGGGGTAGACATAGACCTTGCTCATTTAATCTAGTCCCCAGGACCAATCATCTTTTGTTTCTGTCCCCATTACCTCACTTCCTATTTTGTTACAGATTGTAGTAATTACAACACTAAGAGGATTGCTCTTGATCTTTAAGCTCACACACAAGGTAACACATGAATCATTTCTTTACCTAGATTATAGGATCACCAAGCAGAACCCAAGTCCTAATTCAAAATTAATTAATGATTCTTCAATGCTCTCAGAATAGAGTCCAGTGATTCACTCAGTCTTTTAGTAATGTTCCGAGCACTGTGCTAATTCAAATTCCGTAGACAACTTACATGACTCAAGGTTTGCCTTTTGTTTGCTTTTCCAACAACTGTTGCTACACCAACCTTTATATATTCAACCTCATGCATTCCTTGCCTTTTCCTGTGTGCGCCATGGACGTGTGTGTGTGTGTGTGTGTGTGTGTGTGTGTGTGTGTGTGTGTGTGTGTGTGTGTGTGTGTGTGTGTGTGTGTGTGTGTGTGTGTCTGGATGAGATGCAAATGAACTCCTTTCCTGACTTACACTTTCCTTTCCTGGCTTACACTTACCTCTCCTGTCAGGCTTCTACTCAAATCACATGCCAGTCTTCACTGAACTCGGCTCTGAACCCAACAGCAGCTGAGGGAACTGCTTGGGCGCTCAATCTCCAACCCTATGCCACCATCCCATTTGCGGGTATCTATTGAAATTTCCTGCTTCTTTAATCCTCCACTGGAAGGTGACAGCCAAGGTAGCATGGAGAATAATTAATTCATATCCAAATCCATAGTTCTTAGCTCGTGCTTAGCACACTGTGTGAGCTCATTAATTAATCCTTCATTAAGAAGGGAATAGCAATGTTGATCTTTGACCCCATGAGACTGGGATTGGGATGAAGGAGAGCTGCTATTAAGATTCATCATCGACTTTGGTGACCAAAACTGGATGAAGTTTAAAAGATGGTGAGTTTCAGCAGGTGTCAGTAGTACAAGAGGCTCAGATCTGAGGGAGGAGGTTCAAAGCCAGACCCAGCAGGAAACTTCCTGAGACTCATCTCTAAATAACCACCAAAAATATCAGATCTGGAGTTGTGGCTCAAGTGGTATAGTGCTAGCCTTGATCAAAAAGCTCTGGGACAGCACCCAGACCTTGAGTTCAAGCCCTAGGACTGGCACACATAGCCACACAGACACACAGACACATACACAGACACATGCACACATACATACACAAAGATAGTGAGTTTCTTGGAATCCTAATAATCATTGAAACAAAATTCCTGACTTGATAACACCATGGTTCTAGCCTTAAACTCTAGAAAACCATGGGCTCAAACACAAACTCAGGACACCTTGGGTTAGAGAAAAATAACCCGTGTCTCTAACAAAATTCCATACTAATGATTAGCAAGGAAACTTGAAGGGGAGGTAGATTAGAAGAAGTTAGCTTTGTATGGCCAAGCATTGTCTTTTCTTTTGGTGTGTAATAATTCCAATAACCTACCCAGAAAAGACACCTTGTGTACATCCTCGAATATGTAGAGAATACTTCACTATTTCATGCTCTTTGCTTTCAGTCCAGTCAAAACACTCACTCACTTACTGGTTCTAGTGATTGTATCATCATGTCATTTAAGAAGAAAAACTCTTTCATGCATTTGTTTCTAACGCATTTATAAGATTATTTCTTTGTTGCTTTGTATGTCCCTCCCCCACAGTATAACCCCTGCTTTCACTATATTTGATGTCAGTATAATTTGTGGAGGAGATGGGGAAAAACAAGTCGTTTAAGGATACAGGTGGACCTGTTGCAACAATGAGAAGTACAAGTTGTCATGTCGAAAACGAACTTTACAACTTTGGTGCGGGGAGGGGGGTGAGGGGGGTGCGGGGGAGGATTGGGTGGGGGGAGGCTGGGAAGGGATGTGAAGGGTAAACAAAGGAGGAGGCTGCAATGCTTGATAAGAAATGTACTCATTATCTTGCCCATGTAATTGTAACCCTTCTGTACAGTATATTCACAAAAAATTAAAATTAAAATTAAAAAAAAGAAGAAAAACTCATCAGGTACTTGAAATTAGACTTTCAGAAAATTAAAAGGTAATACTTTTACTACTATATTGCATTGCATGATTTTACATAGTTGTAAATTGGAGTGATCTCAAAACAACAATAAGAAACCATAGGAATTTTGCTCCCCTCCCACTCCAAACTCTGGAAATGAAGAACACAGGTGCCTTTGTACAGCTATCATAAAGGTCTTATGTTTAAATGAGTAAGAAAAAAGCAAGAGAAACATGGAAGAAAGAGAAAGGTCACAGATTTAATCTCAAAATGCAAACTATATAAGGCCAAGGTCTCCACTGCCTGAGAGATTCTGTCTGTTAGGAATTCCTTCAACCAGATCCATGTCTGGAAATTCATCTATACTCTTCTTACAGGGACTCACAAAGCCACACTTTTTAGAGGGGAAAAAGAAGTGCAGCCCCATTCTTGCCCTTTCTGAGAAAAGTTCCATCTTGAAACGAGAGACTAAAAACATAGTCTCAACTCCAACTCTTCTGTTCTATCATAAAACTAACACCTCATGTCTGACAAGGAAGGAAACTGTTACATGGTTAGGTAGATGATGGGGTCACTTTATCTATTTACAGTGCCTGATTGGTGCAGTAGCTAGTGCAAAACCCTGCTGTAGGAGACACTTTGGAAATGCATTGGCATCTCTGCCAAGTTCCATAGTCCAGGAAGGATGCCATTGCCCTTAGCACAGTCACAGTGATAAGAGATAAAGCAGATCCTTCAAAGGTATTCTATTCTGCAGGATTGTGCTGATTCTAGAAGAGGTACCTCAGTCACCCTCCAGCAAGGGAAGCTGGAATACAAATACACTTAAGGTATTAAGTTATATGTGTTTGTTGGGAGCCAAAAGTTGTCTCTCAAACATAATAGGCTTAACTATCTCAGTGGAACAACCTGAGGCTGAGTTTACAGAATCCCACCTTTTCACCAGGCCTTAAAGTAAACACCCTGCAGCTACTAACGACCACCTTTTCACCCGGCCCTAAATCTACTAATGACCACCTTTGCACCATGCCCTAAGTCCAAGCATATAAATACCCTTGTGTGAAAAATAAAATTTGGCAGCTTGATCAGAATCCTTGTCTTGCTGTCCTTCTTCGTGTCTCTTGTCCCTTCATTCCTTCTCGCTTAGGTTCACTGCCCTCGTTGAAGTCCTGCGGGTCGGGACATGTGTTGGACCCTGTGCTATTTGTTCTATTGAATACTCATCACAAACACTGGGCATTGATGGCTCATGTCTAGAATCCTAGCTATTTGGGAGGCTAAGAACTAAGGATCAACAGGTCAAAGCCAGCACAGTCAGGAAAGTCTATGGGAGACTCTTCTCTCCAATGAACCACTAAAAAATGTTTGAAGTAAACCTATAGCTCAAGTGGTAGAGTACTAGCTTTGAGTACAAAAGACTCAGGGGACAGCATCCAAGCCCTGAATTCACACTTCAGAACTACCAAAAACAACAACAATAACAATAAAGATAACAGCAACAAAAAGTCCTACAGTCTTTTCAATACAATTAATTTACTCTAAGGAAAACAATTAGTATGCAAATGAAGAATTTACACATAGCATTAGTAGCTCTAGCTTTGTAGTAATGACATGCATCATGTATACACTCAGGTCCCAGTCTGAACTTATCACTAATAGTCTTCACAGATGGGGACAGGGCTGGCTGTTGCTGAGTTTCCGTTTCCTAGAATGGAAGATGACAGAGTTGTATTTGCCTGGAATAGTAGGTTGATTTCATGGGCCATAATGGTAAAAAAAAAAGTATTAGATAAACCTTCCAGCATTCAATGGTGATTTTGTAATGACATAGTTTTGGCATGCTGAAATCTCAAGTCTGATACAGTTAAAAAAATAATTGTAGGAAAACAAAATTCTGCTGGGCCACTTTGTAGCCTCGTTTTCTCTTCTGTAAAATTGTGCTTATGAAACTGATCTCACAAATTAGTGAGCTATGTTTATAATGATGTTGTTAAATGCTTGCAAAAGTGTCTAGAAAATCAGGTACCAATAAAGGTTAGAAGAGGATATGGGAAGATTACAAAATAGATGTCAGAGATGGAAAACCTTTCCAGGCCTGCGCTGTTGAAACTGTGATAGATTTGTTCATTTATTTATTTGTTTGTCAGTCATGGAGCTTGAACTCAAAGTATGGGCTCTGTGCCTAAACTCTTCAGCCCAAGGCCAGCAGCCACAGCACCACTTCTGGTTTTTTTCTGTGATTAAATGCAGATAGAAGTCTCATGGACTTTCCTGTCCAGTCTGGCTTTGAACTATGATCCTCAGGTCTTAGGCTCTTGAGTAGCTAGGATTATAGGCATGAGCCATCAATGTCTGGTATATGGTAGATTTTTAATAATGAAAAAGTTTGTGCATTGAAGACAGATTCTTCTCAATGCACTTCCTCCAGGGGAAGTTCTTTTGCTCTACAGGCCTCTTCAAACCTCCTGTCTCTCTTCCTCAAATCTCCAGCTTGCTTTTGCTCCTCAGTTACTTGCAGTTCATGCTTAAGGGGAGGGTACTTTCTGAATATTTGTGCATTGCTTCATTTTTGCATTCACATATCACAAGAGAAAGTAGATGTGGGAGCCTAGTTGTTGTTCCATGCTTGAAATTTGTAGGCCTGATAGATGAGTAGATTTGTCTTATTCATCCCCACCCATGTCTTCAGTATAGGAGCAAGGGTATGGTTTGGTGTTGGCACTTAGTGAGTGTTCATTCAACGAACAGATGAATGGTTTAATGTAATTCCAAATGTATCTGGAAATCGCTGTATTGTTGCTAGCATCAAACCCATCCAAACTCTGAAGTAAGCCATGAAAACCACTTCATGATGTGCCTCCTTCTACCTCTTAAGCTGCATATGGGTCAGGCCTGTAGACCAACACTCTGTTCCAGTCAAACCAAACTATCTGCTATGCTATTCCATGCCCCCTTTCCTTCCCCTTCTGTTCATATTTGCTTTCTCCTGACCACATATTATCCTTTGCCACCTTATAAACATCTTCTCATCTTTCAGAGTTCCCAACAAGCTGTTTCTCCTTCAGAAAATATTTCTTAACACCTATCCCCTGCATGTATACACAGGACCTGGAATATGTTTATGGAAGCATGGTATCTGCAGAGGAGAATGCCCATGGCGCAATTCTTTTGAACTAACTGACAGCTGAACAAAATGAATACCAGGAAGCTAGGACATATATTGTCAGAGGAGGTAAGGTCAAGGAGAGGAGGACAGCTGAATGTATAGAAGCCAGGTTGGTGAATGCAGTCATAAAATTCAATGTACAAGTGTGAAGATGGAACTAGATAGCTTGAGGGGATGGGTGAAGTTGGGAAGGACAGGAAAGGACAAGGAAAGGGTGACATTGATCAAAATGCATTATACTCACAGACATGCTAAACTGACAACCCCTTGGAACAACTACTTAAAGATGATGGTGATGGTAATGATGATCATGATGATGATGATGTTGTTGTTGATGATGATGATGATGATGATGATAGTAATGAAAAGATTCCCTGGTAACATTGACTCTCTCACCTTTTCTTTACTCCCAACACTTCTTAACTACTGATCACTCACTTAATTCTTCTTAATAGTATCCATCAAGGAACTATAAACTCCTTGAAAGCATTCATCAGGTATGACTTCTCTTTGTAACCATAGAGACCATAACACAGGGCCCCAAATACAGTATATGTTCAGCAAAAAGATTCGCATTCATTTGTTTAGAAGCACTTATTGGCAACTTTATATGTGTCTGAGAGTACTCAGGGGTTATAAAAACAAGGGAAAGCCAGTCCAGACATATGCCTCGCATCTGGACATTAGCCCAACTAATCACTCAAAAAAGACCCAATTATAATTGACAGCAAGAAAGATGAATGCCTATGAGGGCGGATGTGATGTGTAAGTAAGTGTTGAAGTAGACACAGTGCAGGGAGAATGAAAAATTCTCCTGGAGCCCAGAGAGACTTTCAGTCTTCATTTCCCACCCACACCACTGGAAAGTAATCCTTATCTCAATATCTAGCTTTTGAAGATGAAATGAGAAAAATCTATCTGATGTACCCTGCCCAGGCTTTAACACAGGTCTCTGCCTGATAAATGCTAATTCCCCTAATCAGTCCTTCCTCTAGTCGTTCTCATGATAACAGCAGGAAACAGAGCATATAGATTTACATAAAGACACTGGGCTCAAATATCCCCTCCAGTTTTGAAAATAGTTGACTTCCTTTCTTTCTCTCTCCTCTCTGTCTCTGTGTGTCTCTATCTCTCTCTCTCTCACCTTTCTCAAGATCTATTGTATTTATTTGTATGTTTATTTTATTGGTATAAGAGAGACAGATTTATATTTAAATTCTCTCCTTCCTTCTTTTCCACTGGTCCTTTCCTCCTTTCTTCCTTCCTTTTCTTCCCTTTCTCCCTTTCAGTTTTTCCTACTTAGACATAAAGTCAACAATTAATCTACCATGAGTAGATACTAAACTAAGTCCTGAGACTACAAATGTGGCTGAAATATGTAGACATATCCTAGCCCTTGTGGAGTTCGTAGACTCATGAGGGACAGGTATAGGAAACATAGCTACCGAATTACAATTGGTACTTCAGTGATGAAGTTTCAAGTCCCACAGGAATATGTAACAGGTATCTGAACTTGTCTGAGAAGTTAATTCTAAGTTAAATTCTTAATACTAATGGAAGAAGTATCAGCAAGGAAAATGACCCAAAGGTAAACTTTTCCACAATAAGGGAATAACATATTAAAACAATTAGCTTTCTTTTTCTCTTTCCTTCTTTCCTATTGTCCTTTCTTTGCTTCCTTCCTTCCCAGGAGGAAGCTAGAGAGACAGACGGTGACCTGCTTTTAGGTCAAGCCTAATTGTCCACATTGGGTGATTTGAACCATGTCCCAAGTGTAAAGGAAGTGGCATGGTACAGAGATTTCTTCCACCTCCTCCTCTAAGGCTTGATTTTATGTCTTTAAAACCATAGCAATAATTCACAAAACCCATTTCCTTCTTTTTCCTCTCCTCGCCCACTCATGCCTCGAATCACCCACCCCACATCTCCTCCCCCACCCCTGTCGTCTCCACTAACAGGACTTGATTGTAAGGCATCCAAGCTTGGACAGTTGCCCTTGGAGCCTGGGGCTGCAGCAAACATTGCCCTCCACATTGCTGGCCCAAATGTGAATCAACCAGGAATTACTGGGTGAAGCCTATCCCCTGGCTTTGCCTCCAGCTTTGCAGTCACTATGGGAGAATTGTGTCCCCCAAAAGCAATCAGGCTGGTCCATCCAGGGACCTCTGAGTCAATGGTCCCATTCATTCCCCAGCCTACACCTCCAGGCTTCCTTCTCTCTAGAGATATATGACAGGATACCCATACGTGCAGATGTCAGCAGGAAACCATAGAACGGGTGGAGGTAGCGGAAAATATCTTTCTCTCTCTCTCTCTTTTTTTTTTTTTTGCAAATTTATGGAAAGAAAATATTGCAGTTCTCTTCCTTCATGATGCTAAATATAGCAGGTAATAGATTCTCCTTTGAAAACTTACAACGGGCATTGATTTTTTTCATAAGGAACGAATAGGCAAGGGACAGGCAGGTCTGCTACAATAATTGAGTATTGATTGAAAGGCTGATTCTTTCTAGCCAGTCCCAAAGCTGTTATGCAAAAGATAGCTGGTATGGAGTTCTAAACTCACAACTTACTCATGTCAATACTTGTTCAGGGTCAGCACATTCTTGCCTGGGTTTCAAGTCCCAATACAGTCTTGGTCCCTTTCCCTCTCTTTTCGTACAAAGTTTGCTTTGGATCCTTTTCCTTGCTGATGTGTCTTCTTCCTTAGAATTGTCTTCCATCAGTATTTATGAAGAGTTTACTTAGACTTGACTTCCTTGTATACTTTCAACCTTTGACCTCAGTCACTTCATATTTTTTATTATATTAATATAAAATTAAATTTCTTATAAAAATTTACAACATTAATCCATTGCAGGAATTCCTTATCTCAGAATTCTTGACAATATGAACAAAATAAATCTTTGTTTAAGGGTACTGTCCTGTACATTGTAGATATTTGTAGCATCTCTAGCATCTGGTCAGATTCCAAAATCACCTCCTTCTCCTTCTACCCAAAACCTATGATAACACAAAAAATATCACCAGACATAGTCAAATATTTTCTGGGTGCAAAAATATCTTCAAATCACTTGTGGGTCCTAAGCTGAAGGGGTCCTAGTCTGTTCTAGCATTTTGTGTCATGTGAAGGTCACTGTTATGCTCCATTCTGGTGGAGCATACTGATCAATATTATTCTAGTTTCAGGTTTCTAACTAAATCTAGCTGTTAGAACATTCATTATTTTCTACATAGGAAGCTTTCTTCTTCTACTTCTTCTTTTCTCTTCTTCCACCTCCCCTTTCTCCTTTTCCTTCATCTCCTTCTCCTCCTCCTTCTTTATAGCATCTTCATTTAGATTTTTTGTAACTTAGCAATATAGCATATCCAAAGAAAGAATAGACTTTGAATTAAGAAGAAAGTAAATTTGACTCAAAAGTTATATGACCTGTAGCTAATGATGAGATTCTTCTGTCTTGCCAATTGACATTCACTATTAAAGACTAACTTCATGGAGTGATGAAGAAAGGTTTATATCAAATGGAGAACAATGTGCTAGCTTTGCCCCATAGTTGAAAGTAATCTCACAGAATCTACATTCCAGTGCTGTCATCAAGGGCAAGTTTGGGCATGAAAAAATGGAAGAAATTACTGACATGGTTCAACTACTATACAGGGAAACAAAGAGATTTAAAGGAGATAGGGACATGGCAGCAAAAGTAACTCATATATGCAAGTATCTATACTTACTAAGGCCCAACTAATAGCAATAAGCAGGGATTTCAAAAACCTGATGTATATTCAACTTTACCAAAGACAAATACTCTTGAAGTCAGTTCTGTAAGGCTAATTCTTCTGCAGGAATGGATATTTATATTAGAATTTCTTTTCAATATCTCTTTAGGAAATGTTATAGCTTAAAGCTAAAAATATAGAGTTGTTTTGATTTTCAAAACAACCTAGATTCTGAGAGCTTTTTCTGCTTTAGTCTCAAATTCTTAATCTGTCAGAAGAGATTAGGATACCTGCCTTTGTGATCCTCACTACCAAGATCCAAGTGAATTATGTTATAATAAAAACAATTTTATCTTTTAAAAATGATTGATAAGAAATAATAACACACTAGCTACTTGTGAAGCTAGGATCTGAGGATTCCAGTTCAAAACTTGTCTGGACAGAAAAGTCTTTGAGAAGCTTATGTAATTAGAAATGAAAACCGCAAAAAAGAGAAAGAAAACAGAAGTAGAAGCATGGTGTGCCAAATCAGAATTTGAAGCTCAGAGTTTAAGCTCCACTACTGGAAAGAGAAAGAAACAAAACAAGAAAGAAAAAGAAATGAAAGAAAGAAAGAAACGAAAGAAAGAAACGAAAGAAAGAAAGAAAGAAAGAAGGTAGGAAGGAAGGAAGGAAAGAAGGAAGGAAGAAAGAAAGAAAGAAGAAACAAAGAAATAAACAAAGAAACAAAGAAGGAGGAGGAGGAGGAAGGAAGGAAGGAAAGAGAGAAAAAAGAAAGAAAGGAAAGGAAGGAAGGAAGGAAGGAAGGAAGGAAGGAAGGAAGAAGAAAAGAAAGAAAGAAAGAAGAAAGAGAAGAAAGATGAAGGGAGGGAGAGAAGAAAGAAGGAGGCAGGGAGGGAGGGAGCAAATAAGGATGCAGAGGAGTGAATGTTGTTTGAGTACAATGTATGAATGCATGCACGGTAATATCATAATGGAGCTCTTCACTTTACACTTCATATGTGCTAATAAAACAAAAGACTAGATGACTTAATTCTTACAAAATACTTAGCAAAGTAAATGAGATCACTCTAATTATCAGGAGTGATTTTAATTATAGTATAAGATTAGACTAGGGAAACTAATGGAATTCAAATCTTAGCTGGAGTTCACTCTAGCCCTCTGCTAAAAACAATCGAAATACACGTAAGACATTGAAAAATCAGGATTAAAAATGGTGTGATGAGGAAAGCACTCTATTCATTTCCCTGTTCTTCATTTAGTCATGCAGTAAATGTTCATTCTTCTGTAGCTGAATGTAATATTGAGCTTGTCCTAGATTTAGCCTAGGCATTCTAATAATAAAAATGTCTTAAGCCTGGGGCTAGTGTCTCATTCCTGTAATCCTAGATCCTCAGGAGTATGACATACAGAAAACCTAGGATCAAAGTTGGATCAGGTTAGAGAAAAAAAAATGTCTGCGACACTCTCTGTCTAAAGAATCAGCAAAATAGTGGACTGGAGACATAGCTCAGATGGTAGAGCACCAGTCATGAGCAAGCAAGCTGAACAAACTTAAGACTCCCCAAGTTCAAATTCTAGTACTGCCAAAAAATATTCCTCTAAACAATGTCAGGTGAATAATTAACAAGTTCAGCCCTATGGAACTAGCACAACCTTTAACTCCCTGTTTTAAGTTCTTCCCGGAATTATGGCTCCATGGGGCTCAGGGCTCCTAGTGGAAGCATAGGAGCATGGTGGCCCTTTTTGTTTCTCCCCCACACTGAGAGCTTCTCCCCTCCCCCTACTCTTGAAACCACCTCTGGCTCTCATTAGGATTGAAGTGTAAGGCTGAGGAAGTGAAAAAGCAGGTCTCCTTTATGCATGCTGATTTAATCTGATATTCTTTTCCTTTGGGCATGATGAGACATAAAGTATCAGGCTGGTTCAGTGGCTGTTCAAGTCAGGACATCTTGTTTCCAGTTCTCTGAAAGCGGGTGACTCACAACTTTACCCTTTGCTCCCAACTCATGGGTACATCTTTTTAGAGTAACTTCCAGGTAGGTCTTCTTTCTCTCTTCATGGATCTCCAACACAGAAACCATGCAGAGCTGGTATGGCTAGTGTCTAGTCTTCCCTGAATTGAAATGAACGATGTATCTCCCTCCAGAGGCAAGAAAATGCATCTCTTAACAACTTTGCCCAAATGGAATTTTTTTTTCAAAAAATCCAAACAGTCTTTTCTTTGTTCAAATTGATGCTGACCATATGAATACTGGACTGATGGTAGCCTTGAACTCATCCTCTAAAAGTTCTGCATTGGCCTTCTGACACTTCCCTACACCACTAGCTGTAGTCTAAAAGGATGGTGATAAAGGAGGTGAGTTTTCTCAAGATACACTGTACGGACATATGGAAATGGCTTAATAAAACTGTTACAAATAAATATCATAATAAACTGTCATGATGTCATGGGAAAAAATGGTTCAAATCTAGGAATTAAAGAAGAAAAAGACAAAGAAGAGAAAAGAAATGAATTATTATGTGTACTCCAGTCTTCCCTGTGAAAAATACTCATTTGAGAGATAATTTTTCCCTATATAGAAAATAAGATGTTAAGGAGGAGAAAAGTGTGTAGTTTGTTGTGCCCTTCTTCTTTGATAAACTTTGATAAACTCCATTAGCATATCCAAACTCCATTAGCCATAATTCCGGGAAGAACTTAAAACAGGGAGTTAGAGGTTGTGCTAGTTCCATAGGGCTGAACATGTAGACATTAGAACTCAACAGGAAATCAAACAAAACCATAGAAACTCCTGGTATAAAATGGATCTCATCTTTGAAAGCGAGAGCCTATTGTTCCACAAAACCTCCATCTTACTCCCTATAGTTTCTCAATGTAGAGTCCCACTTTCTGATCAACACAAAGCAGCAAATTTTGGCTTATTACATTTATGTAGGCAACATCAATGACATAGGCACAGAGAAAATTTTTTCCTTAGTTAAAGACTAAAGGCTTTTTCTTTCTTTACTTCCTCCCATCATTTTTTTTTTTTTTTTTTTTTTTGGTACAAGATTCAACAGTGCAGTTCCTCCCGGGCCTGAAGCAAGAATGAAAGTCAAGTAAGAAGTTTAAAATCGTTATGGTCATAATCTCCATCTCATCTTCAGAGGCATCCTGTGGAAAATATGTGTCACCTTTGTGGGGAAAGCCATCACTCTGAAACCCCTCCCACTTTCCTTTTTTCCTTCCTTCAAGGCCCTGGAGCAAGCTTTGGGTGTGGCTCCTCCACATTCTGAGAAACACAGCCTTCTATTTTGGGGACTTTATGGCTTGAAATGTCTAATTTGATGGGCTGTCTGCTAACTGGAAATTCTGCTACATAAAGTGACTCAAGGTCAAGAAGGAAAGCCCACACTTGGCTGGGTTTTGCAGGACAACCGAGGTTTATAGGCTTGGGTGTCAAGAGGCCTGATTCACATCTCAGATCCTACTTGTGTCACTTCGTAGTTGACAAATGACTTAATATCTGAGCCTTCATTTTTTTCACCATCTGTAAAATAAGAATAAAAATCTTCAACATATGATCATCCATGACCTGGTATTAGAATAGTTACTACCACAGAGAATAAATGCTGAATAGATACTAACTGCTCTCCTCCATGTCCTCCCACACCAAAAGCTCATTCACTTAATGCTGGCTGTACACTCCAGCAGTAGGACCATTGCTTTACAGAATTGGATGACAAATGTGAAATACAGAGATATAAACTAACTTGCCTACGGAAGCACAAAGCAATGGAGCTCTTTGGGATCACTGACCCCAAAGCCTGAACTTGGACTGCTCTATTCCTGTCAGTCGCCTAAGACATCTCGAGCTTCCTTCTCCACCCAAACCAAAGTCTCCCAAATGCCCTTATATCTGATTGATAAAAAGACATTGACAAGGGAAATCCCTACTTCCCCCTGCATGTCTGCGGGGGGCCTTGTGTGGGACAATTTATCCTTGGATCATTTCAGCTGAGATTTTAAAACTCATTATTCCTTCTATGAATGATTTTCTCACTCCATCTCTTCTCCAGTTAGTCTCATTCTCTGTTTAGATCACCAAGTATGTACCTGTGTGAGTGTATTTTACATGCACACATATTAAATTTGGACTTCCAACTTCTAGGTTAATGCTTTTACCTACTTGTCTCTTCTCCTCGAGTAGTTTATAAGGGCAAAGCCTGTGACAGTTCTGTTGTACTCTCCTTCTCTACCTGGTATTCAAAGGCTCTGAGTAATTGCTGAACTTTGTTGAATGATATATAATGATAATATAATGTATAATTAATGATATATAATATAAAACAGCACCCCATTAGCAAAACAAAAACATCAGGACATATGCCAGGCTAAGAACTTTCTACACTTTCTGTTTTTCTGATTTAACCATCACAACTATGTCAAACGTTGCATTCTATGATTGCTCTGACAAGGGTGATGATGTAACTTGCCATGACCCCATCTTGAGTAGGGGAGTTAAGTCCCCACTGCCAAGGCGCGCCCTGCCCCCTACTCCATACCGAATGAAGAAATCAGCTTCCTCTTTGAGATCCCACCTCACTTCATTTCAAATATCCGCTTGCACATGTACCAAGGGACCCCTTGTGCAGAGTGGCACTTGCCATTTGAAGCTTTGCTTAGTCTCAGTGACTTCTCCCTCTTTCTTAGCACACATATGTCCATTTTCTGCCCCTTTAGAAGAGCAGCCTGGAAAGTTATCATGAACTGTTTCTTTAATCAAAACTGAAGAAGACAAAGGATGAGGCTTGAAGTGGGTGTCCTGGAAGAAAAGATGCCAGGAAAGTAGCTGGACTTGGAAGAAAAGCAAAAGGCTATGGAAGGACTGAGGATTGAGGCCTGCTTCTGCCATCTCCTGCTGTTAGTGGGCAGCATCGAGAGCAAGTGGGGCTGTCAATAGCAAAGCAAGGTCAGGCCAAGGCCCTCCCTGGCTGCCTCTGAGGTCTTTCCTAAAGCACTCCACTAGCCTGGCTCACCAGGAATTGACTCTGTCTCTTAAGGGGACACTGCTTCTACCTGGCTCAGGGTCTTCTAGTCCTAAATAGTGCCCCAAATCTAGAACCAAATTAGTTTTCCCTCCTCAGAGCTTCATGCACACTAAGTCCTGTGGTTGTTCTGCCTTCTGGTGTTCATGCCTCACTGAAGAGAATCAGATTCATTCTTGGGCCTCACCCCCACAGAGCTGGTAATTAATGAATGTCTATTTGTCTAAGGGGCACCCAGTCTGGGGAAGAAACAATTAGCTTCAGAGCCAAATACACATGAATTTGAGGACTAATCCTGCCACTGAGTCTCTGTGATATTTTGAGAAGTATACGTACAACACCAGGCCATTGTTTTATTTGCATTGGAAATATTAATTCTGATGTAATAAAGGCAGGGCCAATCACATAAACAAATCCCTAAAATGACCTTATAAACTGGAGAGTGCTGACCAGTAAACTTATCCTCATTGTGATTTACTCTATTCCTCCACTGCTGGAGATCCCAATGTCAATGAAGACCCATTTTGGTGTCAGCAGACTATTCAATTGTAGAGTATGCATTGCACAGATCATGTGCTCTGTCTTTCTTAACTGAGAAGATATGAATTAATTGCACAGCCCTGCGTGAACTGGACCTTGGTGTCTCTCAGGCATCCCCCTGACTCTGTTTCAGGAAACCACCTTATCAAGGGGCACTCGCTGCCCCTTAGACCCTCTTCTTCTTGTGGGTGAACTAGTTCTTATCCATCAAGATTTATCCCAGACACCCAGAAAAAAATATTGACAAATGGGATCACATCAAATCCCAAAAAAAAAAAATCTGCCAAGCAATAGAAACAATTACTAAGCAAACCTAGAGAATGGGAAGGTATATTCAGTAGCTCTTCAATGGATATATGATTAATATCCAGAATATAAAAAGGGTCCATAAAGTTAAACAGTAGAAGGACAAACAATCCAATTAATAAACAGATGGAAATTTGCAGAAGTGTTTGACATGCTTAGGCATAAAGGGAATGCAAATCAAAATTCCATTTGGATTCCACCTCACTTCATTCAAATTGGAACCATTGTGAACATAAACAGCAGTAAATATTGGTAAAACTGCTGGGGAAAGGGGGGAAAAAGGAGTCCTCATACACAGTTGGTAGCAACATGTAAAATAGTCCAACTACTATGGAAATCATTTTGGAAGTATCTCAAAAAAAATCTAAAAATACATACCTTATGACCCCTACATATCAGTCTTAGCATAAATCTGAAGGAGTTTAAATAATATATATGGAGATATCTGCACCCACATGTTTACTGTAGCTCTATACACATAGAATCAGCTAAAATTTCCAACAACAATAAATGGTTAAGGAAAATATGGTCTCTATATACTATGAAAAGTGAAATTGTGTTATTTTCAGGAAAATCAATAGGAACAGTGCATCATGGAAGACAGGCCAAGATGACCCAAAGGCACATTTTCACATTTTCACTCATTTTTAGAATCTAGATTTTTAAAGACCACTATGTATATGTGTATATGTGTGTGCATGGTATGTGTGTGTGCGTGTATGTGTCTGTATGTGTGTGTGTATGTGTATGTGTCCCTGTCTAGCTTCCTCCTTTTTCCCCATTACTCTCATTTTGATTTTTCCTAATTAGAAATAGCCAGAATTATATTAAGTGTACTCCACTGTGCAAAAGTGGTCCTTTGGCAGAAAAGGCAGACTTTATATGCCTGGAATACAAGCTTGATGGCTGGACAATGATGTTAAGAGAATCCAAACATTACATGCACTAATCAGGTTGCTTTCAAAGATGTTTAACAAAATTCTTAATGTAGTATGTTCACAAGTTCATTAACTGAGGGAAAATTTTTTGTACCACCACCAAAATTTAGGGAATTGTATAACTGATGATTGGTAGTGGTGATGTTTAAAAATTTGAAAAAGGTGAAGTGGCGCTGTGGCTCAAGTGGTAGAACGCTCGCCTTGAGCTGAAGAGCTGAGGGACAGCGCCCAGGCCCAGAGTTCAAGCCCCATGACTGACAAAAAATTTTTTTTTGAAAAGAGAGTATACTAATTTTTTAAAATTTTGTTAGTTGTGGGGCTTGAATTCAGGATCTGGGTGCTGGCCCTTAGCTCTTTTGCTCAAGGCTAGCACTCTATCACTTTGAACTCCACCTCTACTTTCAGTTTTCTGGTGGTTAATTGAAGATGAGAGTCTCATGGACTTTCCTACCCTGCCTGGCTTTGAACTGTGATCCTCAGATCTCAGCCTCTTAAGTGAGCTTCCTCTTTCTCCACATGTTCTACCTCTCACAGTACTCCTTACACCCTGTCATCTGTCAGTGTCTCTCATACTAAAGCAGCCCAATCATGGACTTTCAGTCTCCTAAGAACTAAATCAAATCTTCTTTATAAAATATTTGGCTTCAGGCATTTTGCTATAGCTGCAGAAAAGTGAGATACGTATTAGTACAATTGAAGTAACTTGACCAAAATCACTGAAACAAATGGCAGAAATAGTATTCCACACTGAATCCTTTTAAGTCCAAAAGCCCACATTCTAAATCTACACATTTATTCTTTCTCAAATTTCCAGGCAAACCTATGAATGTAGGATGTGATGAGTTAAATAATAGCCCTGAGAGAGATAGTCTAATACTAGATAACTGTGAATGTTAGTTACCTTGTGAGGCAAAAAATAATAATAATAAAAAGGAAATTGTAGATGAGATTAAATTAAGGATTAAAGGTCTTCACATGCAGAAAATCATTCTGGACTTTTTGAGTAGCCCCTAGATGTATACACATATCTTTGTAAATGAAGAGGGAGATTTTATGTACAAAGATGTCAATGTAACCACAGGTAAAGAAATTGGAGGAAGTGTTCAGAAGCTGAGAACTGATAGTGACTGCCTGAGATGAAAGGAGACAAGAAGAGCTTGTCCCAAGACCCTGCAAAAGAAACATGCCCCGACTACACTGGGATTCCATCTAGTGGCACTCATTTAAGATCTGGGTTTCTATTGCAACAATGAGATGTACAAGTTGTTATGTTGAAAACGAACTTTACAACTTTCGTGGGGGGGGAGGGGAGGGGAGAGGGAGGGAGGGAGGGAGGGGAGGATGAGAAGGGATGGGAAGGGGAAACAAAGGAGGAGGCTACAATGCTTGGTAAGAAATGTACTCATTATCTTGCCCATGTAATTGTAACCCCTCTGTACAGTATCTTCACAATATAAATAAATAAATGAATAAAAAGATCTGGGTTTCTACCACCGCCACCTGGGAGAAAATTTCTACTGATTTAAGCCACTCAAGTCCAAGCAATCTGTTAGAATGACAACAAAAATTGAATGCAAGGATGTTTATTTAGAATTAGTGGTGAATATATAGAAGAAAAATGGAAATCTACGTAGATAATTCACTAAATACACGTACAGTTGCTCACTTCCAAAGTAAATACTGACCCATTGTATACTTGACAGGATTGGGACAAAGAGTCTGACAGCTTTAATAAAATTAGTGGTTCAATGAGCTAAACATTTGTGTGTAGACACTAGGCCTTCTGATTTCTAATTCTGAGCCTTTTTTAATGCATACTCTCTTTCTCCCTCAGTAAGACTAAAGAAATTACTTAACAGAGATAGAACAACTGGATTTTCTACCTCAACTATGCATCTCTTTTTCACCCCATGCTCCTGTCCAATGGTTGTACAATTGAAGAGGTACCACCCACAAATCCTCTACCACAGTGGTAAGTCCCCAATGAACAGAACACAAATCCTCTACCACAGTGGTAAGTCCCCAATGAACAGAACTTTTTCCAGGACACTGGCACAGTATCGGATCCCAAATCCTTGGTGAAGTTATTTGTCAATAAAAGATAAAATGACTCAAACATATTCAATCTCAGACTTGGTAAAGATGGTGAGTGTCTTTTCCTCTTTTGTTATGACCTTGGATGTCTGAGACATTAAAATATTGGTAGAAATAATTTCCCAACAAGTGGAAAACATTAGCTTGTAGTGCAGTTCTAGCTGGGACTGTCCTCATTAATAGATGCTTATAGGAGACAATGCTTTCCTATGTCTGCATCTCTCTCCTCTCAGGAGAGGTGTTAAATAAGCAACTCAACACAGGCTGTGCTCTGAGCAGGCAAAGCTATTATTTTTTTTTTTTTTTGCTTAAAGGACTCAAAATTAATAGCTTTCTTCCTGTGACTTTGCGCAACAATTCCAACTTGAATATAAGTAGCATTTGTATCATTTCAGCCACCGTGTGTCTCCATCACTGTGTGTAATTGAGAGCTAACACGGGCTTCCTCGGGGAGAAATTACATATGGAAGATTCATGCCTTTGGGATGTGACGTTCCCAGTTAAAAGGCTCCTGTTAATTTATATGAGGCCATAAATCAGCAGGAAAAGAAACATTGGCTCATAGACTATGAAAGGAAAAGACATCCTTCAGGACCAAATGCAAACCAGGCCACAAGCCTGAGAATGATTTAAGATCCTGGGCTCACTTTTTTTTTTCATCCCTGGCTGATTCAGATTCCTTGGGACTTCTCAGTTAGGCCAGGGGAAAGAAGGACTTTGCACTGGCCAGTGACCATAAAGGAGGATTCGAAAAATGTCATTTAGCTTACGAGTCATCTCTAACATTGCCTTTTCTCCTTGGAAGAAATTCCAAGGAGAATTCTTTTCCATCACTGACAAGGGATCCTAACAATTGTCTGTGGCCATTGTGGACCCTCAGGACATGATCTATACTTGTAGGAAATGACTCACATTTGGATAGCTATTGACAACCACCATCCTTTGCCTTGCCCAAGGTATTTGTGTAGTCTGCTTTTGTGAGCTGAAAGCAAGAAGAGACAGAAGAAAATAGTAAATGATTTGAGACTTAGACAAATCTCAAAATTCATCTTATTCAATACACATGTCTGTGTACTTTAGTGTATATAATATTATGAGAAAATTCCAATAAAATTAGATCTGGAAGCAAGAAAAGTTACTTAGTTAGAAACTCATTTCCCAGAGATAAGACCATCTCTTGTGATTTTGAAGTAGGGATGCTGAATTTAACTGGAGCCATCTTGGCCACATGGTGAATGATAGGGTATTGGGTTTAACTGGTACCATCTTGTCTTCATGGTAGAGGCAAGGAAGTCTCACTTCCCAGATGATGGGCATGCCTGAATTCCTGGAGGCAGGGCCAGGGACTTGGACAATAAGTTACTGGCTCTGCCAGTCTTGGGTCTTGAACTCTCAAGCTCCCTGTGACCCTGCCCCTGACCAGACCCTATTTAGGCCCAGAACAGCTCAGGCACCAGGAGGCCATGTCACCGGTCTCTGTGTTTGTGTCCTGCCCACTGTCTCCTGGCTCTTCTCAGGTTACCATGGTCTCCCACTTCAGCTCTCCATTGGAGCTTATCTGATTTGTTGGCCTTTTCTTTCCTTTTTGGCTCTCATGGCTCAGTTTTATGACAGTGTTAAGTGTATTCAAAAGGCTGCAGAACTTTGGGACAAGAATCCATTTGCAGACTCTGGCCTTTTAGTAGACTCCTGATTTGACCTCTCAAAATGTGGCTTCTCCATTTCTGGTCAGAACAATAATTGTTTCCCAGACACCTACTATTATGGGTAAAATTCAATGTGTTTGATGCTGGAGACAGATCATCTCTGTCCTTGAGGAACTTCTGGGCCTGAGGAAGAGGACGGGTGTGTGAACAGGGAATTCTAAGAGTGGAGTGATCGTTATATTGGGATGGATGACGAGGATGAAGTTATGCTAGAAGATGGCTCATTCAACCTTCTTGGAAGTCAAAGTAGATTTCTGATGCTTAAAAGAGAAGTGGACAACTTGTATATGGAAATGAGCTTTAACAGGCAGTAGTATGGAATAACAGGTTGTTTTTTTAATTATGGATATTTTGGGTGAGGAGAAAGGGTGTTGGTGCAAAAAGTATGAGGTTGAAAAGAGCAGTCAATAAGCCTGGAAACATTAAGAAATAAATATTATCTGAGTTAAAGGAAAGCAGACCAGAGACTGTATCTACATTTGAGTGAATATAGGAAACAGGATTCATTTGTTCTGGTTTACAAATAGACATGACAGAATAAACAGAGAAGAGAATGAAGGCAGCCATGCATAAAGACCAGCGGGCTGGATGACAGCTAGGAAATTCCAGGTCTTTCTCTTTCATGAATTTACTGCATAACTTTGGGCAGATCTCCACTCCTCTGAGTCTGTTCTTGCCAGTCAGAGATAGTGACTTTGGCTGACTCTGATGACACATACAAGAAACAAACAACCCATGATACTTCACAAACAAGTCTATAGACATATTGGGTAAAACCCTTGGAATATTGTTTAAAAAATATTCTGATAAATTTAGTTATAGAATTCATAGGAAAATTGTGCATTGAAGAGTTTATATATAAAAAGGACATGTGTGTGCATATATATATATATATATATGTGAAGCCCATAGGAAGAGGAAGAGGAAGAGGAAGAGGTAGAGGAAGAGGGAAGACCTGACTGCTTGCGGGTGGGCATGAAGACATCAATCAGGCACTGGGAGAAGAATGCTAACAATCCCTAGGAAAGGAAAGAGGCAGCGTTAGGAGTGGCAGCTGCTCACAATTAAGTGAAGGAGATATTTTATGGACTTCATGATTGTTGTGAACTCTCGACAAGGTTCTTACACACTTCCTTAGTAGGGTGGGACATTGAAATCATGTCACGTTCCCTGTTCCAAGGCCTTCGCAGGAAGTGGGAGGAAGGGCTATGATTCCCTGGGCACGGTCCAGCAAAGGGCCCAGCATTTGGCACCATGGAGTCTTCCAGAGAGAGACTTTGAACGCCAACCCTGTGCCTTCACTGACCCGTCTTAATGTCGGGGTTAGGACCAAATCCTGTCTGTAGATGGAAGGACCCCCCACCCCCAATCCTCACAGGGGTCCACCATTGCTGTACTGTGGGAGCCATCCAGTCCCGTCCAATTGATTGATTTCTCCGGATACATCAAGGGTGGTCTTGGGGGAAGGGGGCGTTGGCAGGATCTCCCCTCATATTCTTAGCTCATTTGCCAGTGAGCCCTGGCCAAGTTTTGCTTCCTGTGCATTTCATCGGATCATTTCTGAGTCTGTTTCCTTAAGGCACGTTCAGAGAATCTGAATTAAGCACCAATCAGTCTTTGAGTTCCCCCTAGAAAGCGTTGTTAGGGAACTTGTCTACAAAGGCAGCCCGGGCACTGTCCCAGATCCCAATCTCCCTTTCCTCTCCTCCTCCCTCTGCTCCTTCCCATTATTCAATTAATTCTCAGTGACCCCTGCTCTACTGGTCTCTGGGCAAACCCTTTTGTATCCTGAAAAACTATGCCAAGAATCTGCCCATCATAGCCTTTCTTTTCTGCTCACTTCAGCCATGACACTTTTGTCTAATTATCTCTAGACCTGGAAATAATCTTATCCCGTAGAGAAGAGCACACAAGAGCTCATCTCCAGCTTCTCCTATGCTAAATACAGGACCCTAACATAACAGGACATTACAAATGCCTCCAGCCAGAAGTTCTTATCCACCCAAATTAATCCCTTCTCTGAGACAAAAGAGAGAATGAGTTTACAATATCATAATGGCATATACACAGTTATACATCAGGCTTCTGGTCTCTTTGTCAATAGTGCTTTTTATTTTTGGTTATCCTTTTAAATCTTTCAACTCTTACCTGCTCATCAGCTCTTCTCCAATGATGTCTTTTTCATTCTCAGAGTCGGAGATAACCACTTAAGTCTTTCTTCATACTTCTACACCTCACCACACTGTCACGCTGTCTTGATGATTTGTTCATATCCTGTCTCTCTCTGTCATTTCAGCGTCTGAGCCATGATCTACTGAGTAGCTAATGAATCACTGGGTCCCCACCATAAGGCCCACAGGCCAGAATTGAGTGAACTGCTCAGTAGAGAATTGCAGTAGTACTCTCCAGCCCCACATATGGAGACCTGAGTGTGAAGATCCAAGTTCAAAGCAAGACCACCTGGTTTGGAAGCCAACACCATTCTATAACCTTATTCTAGTCACCTCCTGTCTGAATCTCAGGTGCTTCTTCTGCAAAGCCAGAAGAATATCAGTTGTCCAGACCACATGGCTGTACATGAAAAAAAAAAATAAATTAATGGATTTAAAGCTCAAAACAGCAGCATTGCTATTTCTATATTCTTATGACCTGTTTCACAATGAGAGCAGAAATACTCTCCTCTGCCATCAAATAGCCTCAAATTAGGACAGACAACCTTGCCCATTGGATATGTGGCCCCTAGGGAGTAACTCAGACAGGTAGTAGCCTTGGTGAGCTCTTATGGTCCTGGTAATATTCCTTGAATAAGGTCTTTAAAGACAAGCAGAATCTGACAAATTAAATGATTTCACCTACTCAGCAAAGTAAACATGGCTTCAGGAAGAGAGGAATAACTAAGAAAGGAAGTTCCAACTGACACTGAGTGGAGGGAATTTTCTTTTCCAAACTCAATTTGTTTTCACTTGAACTGCTCTATTGCATCAATATGGCTTTTTGGAACATTGGCTAAAGTCCCTGTAAATGTTTCTCTTCTTATACTTTTTTCCTCCTTCCTCTTTAGTTCCTCAAATGCAATACAAAGTAAATACTTGGAAACCTACAGAAAGCTTCTCCTTATGCGCGCACACACACACACACACACACACACGCACGCGCGCGTGCAGGGACACACACACACACACCAGGTCAGCATAAATGTGTACCCGTTACCTATTTGCAAACTGTCAGGCAAAGATGGAGTTGTGGATTTGGAGGTAAAGTTGCTATAAGAATCACAGTGACTAGAGTTAAATTATTCACTGAAATGGGCCTGTATTTTGATAAATGGACTTCTCTTCACAAAGACACTTTATCCAGTTCAGTCCTGGGTAAGGCCTTCCTTAACTCCCCATTTCAGCCTCAGGAGGAAGGAAATAGACCTGCACACAGAAGGTTTCTCCATCAGGAGTCTAGCTTGAGGCGCTTCCTCTGCTTATGCATCTGGGAGAGAAACCCTCATACCCTCCCTTCACCAACATGACCCAGACAAGGGCTCAAAGCCAGAAAATATTAGAAGAGCTTCCTCCTTGATTTCTGAAATTTCTTTTTATCCAGGCTGGGTACTTAGCTTTGTTATTGCACAGGCATCATCACAAAAGAACTAACCAGGAGAACCCTGCTTGTACTGGCTCATGAAAAGTTCTGAAATGATTTTAGCCCTTTCCAAATCAGAACCAGTTCGTTCCAGCCAAGCTTGGCATTCTCCTGAGGAGAAACCACCCTAGCTTTAAAGGTTTACTTCTCTGTTTTGGAAAGGAAATCTACAATGTCAACAACAAATGACTACACAAAAGATATTTTTCTCCTCTTTCTCCCTCCTGCCTCTTCACTTTTTTTATTCAGAAAGAACTTGGCAAAGCTTGATGAATGAAGCAGATTTTTCCACATGAGGAACATAAGGCTTCATTGTAAGCCATATGCAGGAGTTAACATGACTACAGTGGCCTAGTTGGAGAAGATAATGCCACATAGCCTTTTCTCTAAATTATATACTCAGTGCATTCAAATATGAAAAAATCCATAAAGAAATAACAAAAGAATGTCAGTTTGACTTTATGTATGTTCCAAGAGACTAGTATTCAGTTGTAAACTTCACATGGTCCTAGAAAATATAAGATCCCAGAATTTAGGTACTTTTTCTACAAAAAGAGCCTGGCAAAGGCATCAAGCTATCAAGTTTTTGCTTTTCAGACCCTAAATCCCATTTACATCTACAGCCAGGAATTTACTCCCCTTACCATCTCCCTCTTCAAAAATAATAGTATGATCCACCTACTGGCATTGTCACCAGGGAAATCTATTTTATATGCTAGTTTGTGGTTGTATATGACGTTCTACCAGCACAAAATCTAAAGCCCCTAACATCTGGAAATATGCAAACAACAGAAGATAAAGGGATAGATAAAGGAAAGGAGCAAATCCCTTTCTGACTTCTCTACTCAACAACCTTACCCTAAGCTAGACTGAGGACTTACCTTTGATGTTGCACTTAAAAAAAATCACAGGATGATTAGTAATAGGTCTGGTTTCAAAGATTTCTGGTCAATTAAAATTATACATTTGCCAGGAAATATTGGTTGAAATGTCAGCTAGGGTCTCCTTGACCTTTCAGAGTTCAAAAAAATTAGCTTGACTTCATCTTCCACTGTGCAGTCAGGAGATCTCCCCCAGTACACTGCAAATTACTGGGAACCATAGGAAAACCTCCTATCTCTTCAGATCTGTCTTATGTTTAGATAGGTGTCTCTACTCTAATCCACATAGACACAAATGGGGAAAGTATTATGTTTTTGAGTCTCTAAAACCTTCCTTTACATTCATGAGAAAAATTGACATCATGCAATAATAGGAGAGACCTCCTCCCCAGGGAAAATTCTCTATTGCCACTATGAAAACAAGTATCAAAAGAGCAGAACATTGACAGTCTAGAAATGTTGTTCATCTCTGTCCTTCAGCTTGCCACTGCTAAGGCATTTCATTATCTCTATAGCACTTAGTCTCTTCCTGTCTTATTGACTTCTCCATTCACTTCCTTCCTTCTCTTATCCTATCATTCCTCTTACTTACTCAACTTAAGGAGTAAAAGTGATCAATTATATTCTTATGTATCTCTATGAAAGCTGACATCTGTGTCTTGACAATCTCAATTTCCTTAGGATAATTTACTAAGTTCTATTCCTCTTCCTAGCAGACTATCTAATGACAAATAATTGTTTTTTTCCCCTATGGAACTGTTTTAAATGCTTTGTTTTTATTGATTAATTTAATCTCCACCAAAACCCTGTCAAGTTTTCTATTCTCTACTCGCACATGAGAGCCCTGGAACAGAGAGGTTAAACAACTTGTTTTAGATCACATACACTGTGGCAGGACTGTGACTCAGCCCCAAGACTCCCTGGTTCCAGTATCTGTCTGATTAACCACTATGTACTCATCAGATAGGTGGAAATATGGAAAGTGAAATAGTTCTGCCCTCTTTACTCACTACAAAATCAAATGAATATAGTTAATGACAGAATGAATGAATGGGTAGACTGTGGAGATAAACTTTGGGATCTTGGAAAATGTACAAACTGTAAACTAGAGAAAGTAGAAAACATAGAATAAATCAACAAATTAGCAAAATTGACAGGCTCTTTGCAAATCTGACCAGAAAAAAAAGAGAACGCACACAAAGAAAATTAGAGATGAAAATGGGAACATCACAATGAAAACAAGCAAGATTCAGAATATTATAAGGGAATCCTTTGCAAACCTCTTTGTTAAAAAATTGGAGAATCTGGAAGAAATGAAAGAATTCTTAGATTATATTGTTATGCCTAAACTAAACCAAGAAATTTAAACCAACTAAATAGACCCATAACAAGTAATGGAATCAAAATGGCAATAAAAGGCCTTCCATCCAAGAAAAGCCCAGGATCCAATTCTATAAGGCCTTCAAAGGACAACTCACTCCAATACTCCTCAAACACTGCAATGGAAAAAAAGGGAAAGATCATTACCAAACTCATTCTATGAAACAGCATAACCCTCATCCCAAAACCAGATAGGGACTCATCAAAGAAAGAGAACTATAGAGCTATCTCTTTGATGAACATCAATGCAAAACTTCTCAATAAAACTCTGACCAACTGAATTCAACAACTAACCCAAAAACTAAATCATACACTATAATGCATTATGATCAAATGGAATTTATTTCAGAGATGCAAAGCTGATTCTATTGAATCAATTAATGTAATTAATTAGTAAGTCAGTTAATGTAATTCAACACATCAATAGAAGCAACATTGAAATTCCACCTCACCTCAGTTAGAGTGGCCATTATCAAGAAAATGAATAATAACGGATGCTGACAGGGATGTGGCCAAAGGGAATACTACTGCACTGTTAGTGGGAATGTAAATTTTTCAACCACTCTGGAGAGCAGTATGGAGGTTCCTCAAAAGACTAAACATAGAGCTGCTCTCTATAACCCAGCAATCCTAATCTGGGCATTATCCAATAGACCACAAACAAAACCACAGTAAAGCTACTAGCATAATCATGTTCACTGTAGCACTGTTTATCAGAGCCAAGTTATGGGATCAACCCAGATGCCCCTCAGTGGACAAATTGGATCAAGAAAATGTAGTATATATACACAATGGAATTCTATGCTTCCATCAGAATGAATGACATTACCCCATCCATAAGGAAATGGATAACCTTGGGGGAAAAAATCATTAAGCAAAGTAAGCCAGACCCAAAGAAACATAGGCACTGGATGGTAAAAGACAAAAAATATACTTGGATAAGTTAGATTATAAGGGACAGTGAGACCAAAGTAGGATATTCTTAGTAGAGGATCACAAAGGCTCAAAGGTTACGGGCATATGATCATATAAAATGATATTGATTGAAATGAACTCCAAGAAATGGATAAAAAGAGGTTTTTTGTTATTTTGCTTTTTTTCCCCTCTTGTTGCTGTTTTGTTTTCTGTACCTTGTCTTTTATGTAAGTTTATCTGTTTGGGGAACAGTAAGAAAGAACACAGAAATAGTGGGGCAAAGCAGCAGTGGCATTCATTAGACACTATGTTGCTAATGAATTATACAACTTGTCAGGAAGGGAAGTTGGGAGGGAAAAACTGGGAGAAAATGAGGAAAAAGAAATGAACTCATTACCTCACATGTAACTGTAACCCCTCTGTATATCACCTTTACAATAAAATAAATAAGTAAATGTGGCAGGAAAGTAGGCAGTAGAAAAATAAATGTACTATTTTGTTTTTTTTTAAACAGTAAAAGAAAAGAAAGGAGGACACAAATTTTCAGGACTGAAAAGAATAAAGTCCAACCTAAGTGAATGGTTTCTGAATGACAGAAGGTGCTCCTGGGGCAAGCAATCATGAAGAGCATCGACCAGACTCCAGGAAATTATGTGAAAAGGTTATGTGTATTCAGGGAAATGACTGTGTTTTAAATTGTCTCATTTATCTCCCAGACCATCAGGAAAATCACTATGGCCACCGAGCAGGCTGCTTCCTGTGGAAAGACCCTTTGGGGGACATAGAAGGTATAAAAAGACAGGAGAAGAAAATTCTTTCTTACATGAAGACTCCTGTTGCTGCAAAGGAAGGGCCCCTCAGAGTTGAAAGTTCAGGAACATTTCTACTTCACATAATTTTTGTTTCCAACTTGGAAACCCCTGTAATGTAGGCACCACTGAAGGATGATGTATGTTACATGAATCCAATGCTTTCCTAAAGTCTTAGCAGGCTGTACTAATAGAGCTGGGGGGCAACTTGGCAGCTTAAAGACTTTATAGTTCTCTTCCCCAGACCTTCACTTTCCAAACACTTCATCTAGGCAACAAAGGGAAGGCATCATCATTCTGTGTTTCCAGACCTATGACTGTGCAAGAGTAAGAAAAGATTACCCTGATGATTTCACATCATTTAAAGATTTATCTTGAGAAGTAAAAGTCTCATTCACTGAATAATTTTACCTTTTCCACTTGGTGAACTCTGGGAGTTCAACTTTCCCTCCTACCCAGAGGAACTGAAAAAGTTACCTCATTATGCACAATGTTTTCTTTTAGGGCCTCAACATCATATATACCTAGAATTGTAATGATAACTGTATTCTTTCATATATATTTTATAGCCATTCATTATTTGATGTGCATAAACTTTATTGAAAACTCTGTTAATATTTTAGAAAAGATCTCTAACGTAAATAATATCTTTTAAACTACTGAAGCACTCAATACTCAAAGAAGGGTCCCAGGGCAGGATCCAGTAGAACCTTGATTCAACTCAGCTCTAGGTGACTCTTGATCAGGGTTAATTGCTGAGACTGAGACATTGCCACCCACACTGGAGGCAGCAGCAGAGCCCGTGGCCTCCACAGCCAGGCTGTCTGCTCATTTACCTCCCATCACCTGAAGTCTTCATTTCATCCCTGTTAACAATGCTCACCTATAATCTTCAGCAGTCCCTCCTCCGTGGACTTCTTCCATTCAAACCATATATGGTAGACCATTCTGATAGAAGATGTTTTCCTCTTATCTCCCATGACATTAAAGGTTGAGAATTTGTGCCTCCTCACAGCTAAGAGACAAGTTAGAGTTCCTCAGTTCTCATCTACAAGTCCCAGTAATTAAAGTTCCTCAGTTCTCACCTGTAATTCAGGTGTTCACCTGTGACTCTGCCTTGCTGGTTTCATCTTTAGTACCAACTGCCACCTAAAGAACTGCAGATCTATTCATGCTAATTCTTTAAGGGTTGGCCTGATTTCCATCTTTCTGCCTGCCTCCCCTTCTCCTTGTATTTCTATCATCACTGGTGACTTCAGAATTCTGTAATCCTTACATGATCCTGGTCCATTGGATTCCTTGCCTTTTCATTTTGTTTTGTTCTGTAATTATGATTATTATTTATCTATTTATGTATTTTGGGCCTTGTACTTGCTAAGCAGATACTCTATCTCTTGAGCCACACTGCCAGCATATTTTGTTTCTAATTATTTTTTCAGATAGGGTCTCGCTTTTATGCCTAGGCTGTGGTCCTCCTTATAGATGTCTCTTATGGCTCATGTGTAGCTGAGATTATAGACAAGAACTATCATGCCTAACTTATTGGTTGAAATTGGGGCCTATGTTTTTTTGCATGTGTGCAATTCCTGGGGTTTGAAATAAGAGCCTGGGAACTGTCCTTGAGCTTCTTTTACTTAAGGCTAGTGTTCTACCACTTGAACCAGAGATCCCCTACCAGCTTTTTAGTGATAGATTATTGTATGGAAGAATGTCATGGACTTTCCTCCCTGGGTTGTCTTCAAACCACAATTCTCAGATCTCAGCCTCTTGAGTAGCTAGGATTGCAGGTGTGAGCCACTGGTTCCCAATTTCAAATTGGGACCTTTTAATTCCAGGATGACTTTGACCTATGAGCCGCCTAATCTCCACTTCCCAAGTAGCAAGTATTAAAGGCATAAACCACCATTCAGGCCCTCTTTGATTGTTATGATCTTCTGTCTCTCTCTGCTTTTATCACAGTATGCCAAATCAGTCAATCAATATGATACTCAATAGCTGCTCTATGAATTTCCAATTTATACTCTCTACTTACTCTTCATTTTTCAGGACACCATCCTCTTATACTTCTATTATCCAGTTAGGGCTTTATTATTACAACCATTATTTTTCTCAAATTCTTGTACTTCCTGTATTGTAATCATCATATTCTAAATCCTATGTAAATTCTCCAACCAGAATAAACTCACCTTTACTATCTTCCCCATTTTGAATTTGGTTTGCTCCATAATTGTAGAAGAAAAATAGTAAAACTTACTCTGAACTGGAAATGTCCATAATTCATAGTTTCTTGCCTTAAGTAGACCCTTAAGAATCCTCAGAAGTTCCACTGTATTTTTTATCGGTAGTGCTTTCCCCTTTTCTGAGGTAGCAAATGTCAAACCAGCTCCTCTGTACTCAACCCCTGAATCCATCTTTCCCTTGGTCCCCATATGACCTTGACTCCCACAAAGAAAAATAATACAAAATATCGTCAAAATTCCCTAACTTCCAGAAATAAAACTTACATTTGTTCCTTTGCTCACACACCCCACTCTTGATGGATAAAACAGAATAAATATCACTTATCTTACTAAAAACTAACCTATCCCAGGCTCTGTTTCTGTTCCTTCATCCAGCATTCTCTCTGTCATGGTAATATGGCATTAGCAGGTAGGTGGTACATTGCCTCCATATCCCTAGTTTTTCTTTACAATTCCTCTAGTCTTTAATTCTCTCTGTGTGTGTGTGTGTGTGTGTGTGTGTGTGTGTGTGTGTGTGTGTGTGTGTGTGTGTGTGTGTGTGTGTGTGTGTCTATCTGTCTGTCTGTCTGTCTCTTCCTCTTGGTCTCTCCCTTCTCCCATCACTCTCTTCTCTCCTGTTTCATAGAGGACATTTGTGAGGGGATGTACATGGAACAATTCCATTTCATCTTCTACTTATTTGTTCCCAGATCTGTATACATGACTTCTTCACCCCATGCCACAGAAGCTGTAGGTTGGAGAATTGACTGGTAACTCTAATGGGCCAGACAACACAGGCATTTTTTTACCTTTACACTTACTTGACATCTGTAGAATTTAATTTGTTCACTCAAAACTTTCTCATTCCTTGATTCCTGGGACAACACATTGTCCCAGTTATTCTCCCAGTTGTCCCATCCTCTTCTTGGGTCACTGGATTTCACATGTCCCTGAGCTCATTCTTTTCTGTGGTGACTAATATATCCATGTCTCCCAGCCCTGCACCTTTCCCACAGATTAGTTTCTTGTACTCCAAACTTGTGCATACCATAGTCTTCTGGAGATTGTTTTGCAATACCCTACAGGAGCTTGAAATTCAGCATTTAAAACATAGCCCTCTACCCATCAACCTGTTTCTTTCACTTCTGTATTTTAATGTCAGTAAACACTGTTGCTGTTTACCCAAATAATCAAGTTAGAAAATGAAAAACATCCTAATCTCTTGGCTTTTGCCTCAGCTTCTATATATAATATAGAAATTAAATTCTAGAAATCCTATTTCTCAGCTAGACAATAGATATCCTTTATGTGTAGTTTCAGCTTCACACACAGGCCTCCAAAGGCTCTCTCTTTCCAAGTGCTGACCACAGCACCTGTGAGTACCGCCACATTCTTTTTTGGCTCAACTGGACAGTTCAAAGCTGGCACACCAGTCCATCCTTGTGGCTGGCCCACAATAATGAGAGATTAGCACTGTAGAAATCTTTTTTTATTTTTTGGTTGTGGGGCTTGAACTCTGGGCCTGGGCACTGTCCCTGAGATCTTCAGCTCAAGGCTAGCACTCTACCACTTGAGCCACAGCGCCACTTCCGGTTTTCTGGTAGTTAATTGGAGATAAGAGTCTCACAGACTTTTCCTGCCTGGGCAGGCTTTGAACCATGATTCTCAGATCTCAGCCTCCTGAGTAACTAGGAATACAGGCGTGAGCCACCAGCACCTGGCTGTAGAAATCATTTTTTAGGCAGGTATTCTACTACTTGAGCCACAACCAGCTCTTATTTCAAAATGACCAGTTGACTTTCTCTTAGTTGTATGGTGACATACAACTTGTATTTCTCAATGTGTATAAACCTATAATGTCATCTTTATGAATGACTTACATGTGTAACAATTGTTAATATTAAATTCATATGTCAATGAGTTCCTATAACCTCTACTACAAAATTAATATAGAAATGTTTCTATCACTGCAATATATTCTTGTCTTCCTCTGCCACAGATCTCTTACTCTGTCTCTTGGGCAATTACTTGTCTGTTGTTTCCACTACAAATTTTGCCTTTTCTGAATTTTTTAAAAAATGCAAATCATGTAGTATGAAGTCTTCTGAGTCTGACTTCTTTCACTTAGTATCATGTTTTTTCTTTCAGGAATCTTCCAATATTTTGTAATTATGAGAGATAAATTGTTAACAGATATAAGCCAGATTCATCTTACTTGCTTCTAGCACCCATCCGGAGAAGATGATTCTAAAAAGAACCAAAAAGACATATGAAAATCAAGAAGAAAAGACCAGAGTAGCAAGTTGTGATTTGGAGGATTTCTGGTACTCTTAAATCTGCATCCAGTTTAGGTTTCTGGATTGTATTAGTTACTGTTTTCATCACTGTAACAAAAATACCTGACCTAAACAACTTAAAGAAGGAAAGATTCATTCGACTAATGGTTTCAATGTTTTTAAGATACTCGTGTGTTTATTCATTTTTCTTTCACAACAGTATTCTATTGTTTAACACACTATAATTTGCTTATGCTTTGATCCATTAGCGGGTATTTAGGTCAGTCCCACTGGGAGCTATCTTGAGGAACACTGCTATGGCCATTCACATGCAAACGTTGGTATGGCCATCTCATTACATTTCTAGCAGGTCAACACTTAGGAGTGGAAATCTTGGCTCACAGAGTCACTGTCTATTTATAAGAAATTACCAGGGTGTTTCACAAAATATTATGCATTCCCACTGGCATTTCAGTTTTGAGTAATTACACTTCTTCCTAAAATTTAGTGTCAATCTTTTCAACTATGATGATCATACAGGTCTTCTAGTGGTATCTCAGTGTGGCTCTTATTTATATTTCCATGATATTGAATGATAACAAACATACTTCCATATGCTCCTTGAACATTTGTGGTGGGGAAATTATAAATTGTCTATTAAAATTTCTAATAAATTTTAGCGAGATATTTGTCTTTTTTTGAGCTGGGAACTTTTAATGAAGTTTTGTTTGCTATGTGTTCTAAATAGAAGCGCTTGTCAGACATATAATACTGCAGATGTTTTCTTACTTGATAGTTGCTTTTCTTCTTTCAAATAATATCTTTTAAATAGTAGAAACTTTCAAATTCGATGCAGTATCATTCATTATTTTATACATTTGTACTCTTTTTTTGTACTCTTTCACCTTCTCTATTCTTTGTATGCTTTTATTCTAGTTGAGTGACACAGGTTTTGTTTTTTTTTTCCTAAATTTTACTTAAAGCTTCTACACTTGGGCTCACTACATGTAGGTCTATGATTTATTCCCATTTAAGCTTTGTGCAAATTGTGAGATAGAGACCTAGTCATTGTTTTCCATTTGGCTCTCCAATAGATCCAACATTATTTTTTGGAAACTTTTTCCATGAGGGAGCTTCAGAGAGGTAATTACACTAGACCTAGGCCCAGACTCTTCCCTAGGCTAGCAGAGAAGCTAGAGGATTTCTGTCTGAAGTTTGTACCAGATAGAATCTCAGAGCATGCCTGCCAGACTTCCCAACAGTGCAGTAAAGAGGAAAGTTCTTAGATTTACCAAGTAGATCCCAAGATCTGTCCATGCTCACATCTTCTTATGAATGCATAAAACAGCTCCCATATCACACACACAGTCACTTATGGTGATTATGTTTAGAACTGCAGTATTGATGCAAATAAGAATAAAGTCAGAATGGGTTGTTTCATTGTAACCAACAATTATATTTCTGTGTAGCTTAGTTAATTTCTATCTGAGACCTTCTTCAAAGGTGAGTGGAAAAACATAAATTATATGTAAAACAGTGCAGTTTTAAGATTAATTAAATGCTTGAAACATGGCATTTCCTTTGTTCTTTGAGTTTGTGTTTGCTTAAATTGTGGTCTTTTGTTATACACTAAAATGGTTTGGATTATTTATTATAATTACAGATTATTCTGTAATTATAGCCAGTAAATCTGAGGTTTAACTCTATAAGCTTGATCATCAGATCGTCCAAGATACATGCATGGTACCTGTCGATTCAAGCAGCTCTAGCTAATTGCACAAAGTAGATGGATTAAATAATGTATATGGAGATAATGAATGTTTATTTCTCACGGTTATAGAAGCTAAGAAGTCTAAGATCAAGCTATAGCATAGCCAGTGAAACCCAGAAAAGACTTCACACAAAAGCACCCAGATCCTCCACAAATATCATTTGTTCTTGATGCTCTAAAACTTCTGCTGTTGCAGCCTACCAAACTTTTGCTTTAGTAATTCTCTGAGTGTAAGCTTTACCTCAAAACCTTATCAGAGGCACCTGCCTTCAGTGACCTTGAACTGGGACTACATACCTCACTTGTGTAAGATCTTATGTTACTATTACATATCTACAGAGATTTAGCAGTTGACCATGAGCAATTTAGGAGAACAGGGACTCTATTTTACTTAACTCTATAATCTCAGTCCTCAGAAAAATAAGACACCTTTGTCAGTGAGCATAAGTTAGAGAAATCAAACGTAAAAATAATTATACAGCTGTTGATACAATGAATATTAAAGGAGGTCAACATAGGGAAAGGAATAAAAGGAGGAAATATGGAAAAAATAAGAAAAGAGGAAGCAAAGAAAGGAAGAAGGAAGGGAGAGAGAGAATTTCAGAGGAAGGAGAAATAGAAGAAGTACAGAAATAGAAGGAGTATAGGAAGACAAAGAAGAAATAGAAGAAAAAGAGGAGGGTTGATGTTTTTCTATTCATAAGTTGCCAACTTTGAGTCTTGAGTTCTGGGAATTTGATGATTTTTCTTCATTTTATTGTCAAGGTAATGTACACAGGGGTTACAGTTATATAAGTAAGGTAGTGATTGTATTTCTTGTCTAACTTGCTACCCCTTCCCTCATTTTTTCTCCTCCTTTCCCTCCTCCCCAACCCACCTCCCACCCCGTGAACTGTACAGATAATTTCCAACATCGTCTTGTGAACCTATGCTGTTGCATAGATTTCCCCTCTCACCATTCTGTTGTCCCCCTTCCCCAGTTTATCTGACACGTCTTTACAAGTTCAGGCTACCATTAGGCAAGTTGTTTGGCATTTAGAAGTCTTTTGAAAGCTGGTAGGGGCAGAACTGGTTCATAAATGATGAGGATGAGGAGTGGAAAATTGAGATGTCCCAAAGGGACCACCTCAGAGATTGAAATTTTTTGCTGCTTTGCTAGTCTTTTCTGTGAAATGGAAGACAGGGGTAGGTGGGTTTATCTGGATTTAAAGGCTAGATTTTTCCACTCACACATTGGTCCAAGACTTATTTGTTCAACAAGATTTCATCCATTTCTTTCAACACCTCTCTGTACAGTATGTTTTGACTTCGGGAAGTTATTTGCCAATACTAACCAACATGGGAACCAATCCAAACTATAGAGATAAAGAACTCCAAGAATGTTGCACAACAGACACTGTTTGGCTGTGTTTATGAACTATATGGGATACCCGGAGTTTTAGAACAGTTATTCTTAAATAAAATTTTCAAAAACTGCCCAATCACAGCAAAGTTGGATTACTCATTTATAAAAAAAAAAAAAAATCTTGCCAGGCAACGGTGGCTCACGCCTGTAATCCTTGCTACTCAGGAGGCTGAGATTTGAGGATGGCGGTTCAAAGCCAGCCCAGGCAGGAAAGTCTGTGAGACTCTTATCCCCAATAAACCACTAGAAAAACGGAAGTGGCGCTGTGACTCACACCATAGAGCGCTCACCTTGAGCTGAAGAGCACAGGAACAATGCCCAAGCCCAGAGTTCAAGCACCACAACCGACAAAAAAAAAAAAAAAACCACTTAAAAATTAGAGATTTGTACAACTACTTAAAGAGAATAAAATGGACTTTAAAAATGGAGGTTTGAATCTTTCTCTTGCTTAGAATCTATCTCTGGATTCCTCGGCTATCATATAAAATTTAAATTAAATGCCTTTAGAACTTGAATACTTTCAGAATTTGCCACTGTTCCATATTTTAGGCTGTATGTTTCCCTCTTGTGCAATTCAAATTCACAGAGATCTAACCTATGTTAAAACAGTATTTCTCAAATACAAATTTCCCTCCCTCCCTGGAATGTACTTCTTTTATTTTTCTCCCTACCTGACATTCTTCAATGTTTACCCTTTCCAGGAGACAAACTATTTTAGAGTAGGGCCAGATAGCCTGGGTCTTGAATCATATTCCTAATAATTACTTGTCCCTTGGGAAATTTGTAGATATTCCGTTAGCATCAGACTATTCCTCTTCAAAACAGTGATGATAACACTGTCCACAAGAGTTGGGAGAATGATTCAATAAAATAATATCTTTAAATATAACAATATAATGTCTTGCAAATAATCCCTAAAATGTGAGTAATATAGTCAGCATTATTTTATCATTGTTATGATGTATGAAATGTTCCCACATGTTCATTTATAAAAGGGTTGGTCCCTAGCTGGTAGTGCTATTTTGGCAGGTTCTGGAAACATTAGGAGGTGGGGCCTGGAGGACCTGGAGAAGTAGGTTATTGGAGGATTGTCCATAGGAGTTATATCTTGTTCTGAGTTCTTCTCTGTCTTTCTGCCTCTCTATCTCACTGTCTCTCTGTTTCTGTCTGTCTCTGTCTGACTGTCTGTCTCTGTCTGTCTCTATCTGTCTCTGTCTCTGTCTCTCTATCTCATTCTTGCTGTCATTCTTTCTTACTTACTCCTGTTGGTCTTCTCCTTCACATGCATTTGCAGCCAAAGCACACAGGATCAAGCAATCATGGATTGAAGTCTTTGAATCCATGAAACAAAATTAAAAGTACTTCTCTTTGTTTTCTCGAAAGTATCTGTTACAACTATACAAAATGAACTAATGGCATCACAATCATAATCATCATTACCAGTATGTTAAGGTTATTGAACTAAATACTATAATTAATATGTAGGCCATAATACTCAATTAGCATTAAGAGATCAATGAATGGTAGCAGTTAAATATCATTACAATACTTTTCCTTATAGACTTATAAGCTCTACTTTAATCAATACTTTTCATTTCTAATTCTCCTAGAGGTGACATATACTTCCCTTTGTCTTGGTACTCATAAGGAATCATAATTATTTGTTTATATATTTCCCTGGGTTTATTATTTTTTATTTAAGGCCAGTCCCTATTCAAGTTGATGATGAAACACTACAGCTTAATAGTAAATGGGATCTTAGCAAATTTAAGTTGGATGAGTGTGTAGACTTAATGGCATTGTTTTACTATCTATACCATTTATTTGCAATGTAAGTGTCCAAAATGAAGAGGATAGCATTATGAGTGCTAGAATAGTCATCTAGATATAAATCAATGTCTTTAATCTAAATGGGCTTCCTTAAAAATCATCTAGAACTATGCCTTCTCCCTGAAAATCCTTGATTACAAGTAGGATCATTGTGTTCAGATTTGGAGCCCACCCATGAGTCTTCTCCAAATACTCATTACCAATTCTGGGATGAGTTCACAGGAACTCACCACTGGTCATTAAAAGATCCTTTCAGCATTTTAGGATTTGGAACCACTATCCTGCTCCATGGAAGATTTTAGTGGAAATTAGATTATGGGTAGAAACACCAGCCAACTAGATGAAAGGGAAATCAGTGTATTTAATAAATACTCAGCTTTGTGGTTTTAGCTACAGTCCACGTTGCATCTTCTATCAAGAAAAGTATTAACTCTTTCCAAACATCACTGCAGCTAGCTTTAGAACAGAAATATAGAACAGTTGTCTATATGTAAATGAAATATAAAGGCTCAAGAAAATGCATATTTCAAGAGAAGCCTAACAGTAACCTAAATATAGCACAAATTTTAAGTTTTACTGTTTTCCAAAATTTAGCATATTGTTCTCATGAAAGGGTTCATTATTGACATTATTTAGAAATCTGGTATCAACAAAAATTAGTTTCAAATCCTGCCTTTGATATTTTCTGGCTGAATTATCTTGCAAGTTTACTTTGCTTATCTGGGCCATATTATTTTTCTCACCAATAAAATGAGAACAACACTTCTCACCATATGATGATGAGCACTTATTGTGAACAAACACAATATGTTCGAGAAATGGTTATCACAGTGTCTAGCACAAGATGTTCATGATCCTGAACATCATTTTCCCTTTTGTATCATGGGCTAATCCTAACATAAGTCTTGAAATTTTGTGTTATAAAGAATCCAGATGCATACGAACATTCTTTTGCACTTACTCATAGAACTGTAGAGGCAACATGTACACAAATGATACAGCACTTATCCCTGGCTTCAGTGGCAAATGTTTCTTGCTAAAATACAAGATTGTATAGAGGAGCTATCGGTACTATGGAAGTGAACATACTTAGCATTTCTGGCAGCCTGAGTTCAATCTCTAGCACCAAAAACAAAACACACACAAAAAAAACCCTACATACAGACTAGTCCATGCGGCTATCTCTCTAAGAAATACTTGTATCTGAACATAAGCATGATAAATACTAAGTTTTAGGTAAGATAGTTTGCTTTGTGTTTGTGTTGTTTGCTGTGTGTTTTGCTACTGTTGTTATTGCTGTTGGACTTGTTTCTGTGGTGTTGAGGATCAGACTCTGAATTCAAACATTCTCCACAAACACTCTACATGGACTACATCCCTACCCCTAGCATGCTTTATCTTGTACACAAGGGTTAACCAAATGACTCACTTTAACAATGAGTTCCCCAGGTGCCTATAAAATAAGATTTAATTTTTTTAATACCACTGAGTAACTTTCAGGAATAATCCCCTGTGTGAAACAAAGTAATACTTTATACATTAATTCAAATAAAGCCTACCAGTTTGGCTAAGTTTCAAAAGTCAATATGCCAGATGAGACAAATTCCCCCGCTGAAAAGCCTTGAGGTTACATGTTTAATGTTCCGGAAAGATAGACTCATCTTTCTATAAGTATTCCTTTAGACATGTACTTGTGATAGTGGAGATGGAAAAATTTTATGTGTACTCTTACTCAATTCTCCCAACAACCAGATGGACTCAGTCATCTTACTATCTTTGCTATTTATTGTATTATAATTATATAGTTATGCATATTAAAATATTATAATTTTTCTGGACACTGGTAGCTCATGCCTATAACTCTAGGTACTCAAGAGGCTGAGATATGAGGATCATGTTTCAAAGCCAGTCCAAGCAGGAAACTCCATGAGACTCTTATCTCCAATTAACTACCAGAAAACCAAAAGTGGAGCTGTGGATCAAAGTGGTAGAATACTAGCCTTGAGCAGAAGAGCTCAGGGACAGCGCCCAAGCCTGACTTCAAACCCTATGACTGGAAAAAATACATAATTTTATGGAAAAGGAGATATTGATATGTGAAGAGCACCTAATAAAATACATTCCACAGAATTCAAACCCCTGCTCCTCCCATTCTAACACTCATATCTTCATCTCTAACTACATTGAGTCACATTACCCAGGGACAAGGCTGAGTGCTTCCATGAAATAGCTTAAATACATGTATTTTCTATGTGGAAATGATGGGCCTATTATTGCAACTCGGGAACTAAGGAAAGAGTCATAGAGACATAACATCTACATTGAGTTTAAAAGGATGGAGAAAATATAGAAGCACAACTTACTACTCCCAGGAGCAACTTCAGGTGAGATCATAGATCCTGAACTTCAACCAACAAAAATTAAATTCATCTGGCTAAATTTGGATTTCCAGGGGTATTTCAAGATTATGAAATTAAAATCATTGTAGCTGAAGCTACCACCAGTTTAGAAGAAAATTGATCTGTTGAAAAGTAAAAAGAGAATGTATCATATAAACAATGTGTTTCTAGTGACCTTTAATCACCTTTCAAGTTTTCCCTTTCTCTTGAAACTGCTGTCTTTCTATTCAGATATTTTGGAAGTAACATCAAGTCCTTAAACTAAGGGAAGGGACTGGCCAGACCTCATTAGGCTGTGATTTCAATTAAACAACAGAAAGGAAAAGAAAGAGTTGACAGCAAATAGGTTACAGAAATAGGAAAACATTCACCACTGGGCAAGCAGCTAAACCTTGTGTTCTATCTTATGCCTGGCCAGCTGAAGAAATTACAACTCGTTGACAAAATTGAGGCACAGTGCCTGTAGGAGAGGCCCAGGATAAAGGAGTGGCCAAATTCATCCATGGCCTGTTGGTCTTCTTTCTGTATCATCCACCACTCAGAACCCAAGGGGTATAAGAAAATCAAGCATTTACTTCCTGGCTTGGTATACAACAGTCCAATGCAGGACCATTTATCTTATTCCTCTTTTGAAAACCTTTGTATCTCTTATTTTTTAATATGAAAATGAATTTTAAAAATGAGTAAGTCTTAGTAAGAATAACTAGAAAATGAGGAAACTGGCTATAGGAAAGAAGTAAAAGAAACAAGATGGCAATGCATGAGGAGATGTTTCTGTTATGGGAAATGAGAACTAAAAAATGCTAGACAAAACAAAGAGAATTCTAGATCTTGGAACAGAATTTATGCATGTTAATTAAGCAGAGGAAAACTAACATGTAGGGGAGACATGTAAGGAGACAATGATGGGTTAAACTCTTGTACTAGAGTCAAGATATGGGTGACATTAGCATTTCTACACCTTGACAAAGTGAGACCAAGTGATTGAGAGTATTTGGGACTGAGTACTGGGGACTCACACTTGTTATCTGAGCATTTGGGAGGCTGAGAATGGAAAGATCACAGTTTGAAGCCATCCTGGCCAGAACAGCTCATGACCTGTAACTGGGCATGGCAGTATGAGACTCTTTTCTACTTTATTCGAAGGCTGAAAATGGGAGGATTATGATTCCAGGCCAGCCCAGGCAGTACAGTCTACTACACTCTATCTCAATGGAAGAAACTGGGTGTGGTAGCATATCACATCATCCCAGGTACAACTGGAAGTACAACTGTAATAGCAAAAATAAGCTACTCACTGGAGAAATTTAATTAACACCCAAGGAGCTATTGACTCGCCACAGTAAAAATGTCTAAAGGTAATAAAAGACTAAAGATGACAAGTAGGGAAAAATGGGGGAAAGAGGGCACCCGTGGACACGTGGTAAGAATATTCATCAGCACTGCCTTTATGAAGAACAGTGTTGAGATTTCTTAAAATAACAAAACGAAAATGTCCATATCATCCAGCAAACCTATTCTGGGGTAAATGTTCAAGGGACATGAAATCAGTGTGTTGAAGAAACATCTGAACAATTAAGTTTATACGATTAGCTATTCACTATATAGCTATTCACTATAGCCAAGCCATTAAAAACAACCAACTGCCCACCATGTGATAAAAATGTGGAACACATACAGAGTGCAATAGCTCAAACAAACATAAGATGCTACCCCTTGTGACCTCATGGATGAAGTTGAAGAACTTCAGGTAAGTGGCAGAAGCCAGGCATACAGAAACAAGTACTGCATGATGTCTCTCATATGGAATATAAACTATTTGATCTCATAGATATTGAGAACAAAATGGTACTAACCAGTAACTGGGGGTGGGGAGAGCAGTAGAGAGAAGAAAGTGTACTAAGAATACCAGTAGGTGGGGCTGGGAAGGTGCTCAGTGGTAGAGCGCTTGCCTTGCATGCCTGAGGCCCTGGGTTCGATTCCTCAGCACCACATAAGTAAAAAAGAAAAAAGCCGGAAGTGGTGCTGTGGCTCAAGTGGTAAAGTGCTAGCCTTGAGCTGAAGAGCTGAGGGACAGCACCCAGGCCCACAGTTCAGGCCCCACGACCGGACCCAAAAAAAAAAAAAAAAAAAAGAATACCAGTAGGTACTCATCTGCAGCTAGTAATGTTCTAGTGTGGTACTATTTCACAGTAAAGTACAGATACTACTTATATATACACTATATATCTCAAATAAGCTAGAAGAGTTTGGGTGTTTCCACCATAATTTAAGCTAGAAGAGTTTGGGATAAGCTAGAAGAGTTTGGGTGTTTCCACCATAAAGATGCAATGGATATTTGAATTGATAGATATGTTTACCCAGATTGCAGTTTGTATATGTATGCTGAAACATCACATGAGACTCCATTAAATTGTATCAATTTAGAAAATTAGAAAGGAAAAAATAAGGTGTTTATGAATATATATAAAATAAGTATGTGTAAAAATTTTACAGAGAAAAATGTAAACTAGTGATC